>NC_142788.1:1393214-1719642 GCF_988280905.1 Pimephales promelas
AAAATTTAGTTTCTCCAATCTTCCCAAAACTCTGGATTCTGGTAGAGGGCAATGAGACTTAAAACTGAGTGCAAAAATGGAGGCTCTAGCCCCTTCCAGAGCTGAGATATCGAAACTCAAAAATTCGGCCCGAAAAAAAAACGACAGTGGTACCCCTTATGTTTTTTTTTTTTTGGGCGAAAAATTAAGTTTCTCCAATCTTCCCAAAACTCTGGATTCTGATAGAGGGCCATGAGACTTAGACCTGAGTGCAAAAATGGAGGCTCTAGCCCCTTCCAGAGCTGAGATATCGAAACTCAAAAATTCGGCCCGAAAAAAAAAAAACGACAGTGGTACCCCTTACGTTTTTTTTTTTTGGGCGAAAAATTAAGTTTCTCCAATCTTCCCAAAACCCTGGATTCTGATAGAGGGCCATGAGACTTAGACCTGAGTGCAAAAATGGAGGCTCTAGCCCCTTCCAGAGCTGAGATATCGAAACTCAAAAATTCGACCCGGAAAAAAAACGACAGTGGTACCCCTTACGTTTTTTTTTTTTTGGGCGAAAAATTAAGTTTCTCCAATCTTCCCAAAACTCTGGATTCTGATAGAGGGCCATGAGACTTAGAACTGAGTGCAAAAATGGAGGCTCTAGCCCCTTCCAGAGCTGAGATATCGAAACTCAAAAATTCGGCCCGAAAAAAAAAACGACAGTGGTACCCCTTACGTTTTTTTTTTTTTTTTGGGCGAAAAATTTAGTTTCTCCAATCTTCCCAAAACTCTGGATTCTGGTAGAGGGCCATGAGACTTAGACCTGAGTGCAAAAATGGAGGCTCTAGCCCCTTCCAGAGCTGAGATATCGAAACTCAAAAATTCGACCCGAAAAAAAAACGACAGTGGTACCCCTTACGTTTTTTTTTTTTGGGCGAAAAATTAAGTTTCTCCAATCTTCCCAAAACTCTGGATTCTGATAGAGGGCCATGAGACTTAGACCTGAGTGCAAAAATGGAGGCTCTAGCCCCTTCCAGAGCTGAGATATCGAAACTCAAAAATTCGGCCCGAAAAAAAAAACCCACAGTGGTACCCCTTACGTTTTTTTTTTTTGGGCGAAAAATTAAGTTTCTCCAATTTTCCCAAAACTCTGGATTCTGATAGAGGGCCAAGAGACTTAGACCTGAGTGCAAAAAAGGAGGCTCTAGCCCCTTCCAGAGCTGAGATATCGAAACTCAAAAATTCGGCCCGAAAAAAAAAACGACAGTGGTACCCTTTACGTTTTTTTTTTTTTTTTGAGCGAAAAATTAAGTTTCTCCAATCTCCCCAAAACTCTGGATTCTGATAGAGGGCCATGAGACTTAGACCTGAGTGCAAAAATGGAGGCTCTAGCCCCTTCCAGAGCTGAGATATCGAAACTCAAAAATTCGGCCCGAAAAAAAAAACGACAGTGGTACCCCTTGCGGTTTTTTTTGGGCGAAAAATTAAGTTTCTCCAATCTTCCCAAAACTCTGGATTCTGATAGAGGGCCATGAGACTTAGAACTGAGTGCAAAAATGGAGGCTCTAGCCCCTTCCAGAGCTGAGATATCGAAACTCAAAAATTCGGCCCGAAAAATAACAGTGGTACCCCTTACGTTTTTTTTTTTTTTGGGGCGAAAAATTTAGTTTCTCCAATCTTCCCAAAACTCTGGATTCTGATAGAGGGCCATGAGACTTAGAACTGAGTGCAAAAATGGAGGCTCTAGCCCCTTCCAGAGCTGAGATATCGAAACTCAAAAATTCGGCCCGAAAAAAAAACGACAGTGGTACCCCTTACATTTTTTTTTTGGGCGAAAAATTAAGTTTCTCCAATCTTCCCAAAACTCTGGATTCTGATAGAGGGCCATGAGACTTAGAACTGAGTGGAAAAATGGAGGCTCTAGCCCCTTCCAGAGCTGAGATATCGAAACTCAAAAATTCGGCCCGAAAAAAAAACGACAGTGGTACCCCTTACATTTTTTTTTTGGGCGAAAAATTAAGTTTCTCCAATCTTCCCAAAACTCTGGATTCTGATAGAGGACCATGAGACTTAGACCTGAGTGGAAAAATGGAGGCTCTAGCCCCTTCCAGAGCTGAGATATCGAAACTCAAAAATTCGGCCCGAAAAAAAAACGACAGTGGTACCCCTTACGTTTTTTTTTTTGGGCGAAAAATTAAGTTTCTCCAATCTTCCCAAAACTCTGGATTCTGATAGAGGGCCATGAGACTTTGACCTGAGTGCAAAAATGGAGGCTCTAGCCCCTTCCAGAGCTGAGATATCGAAACTCAAAAATTCGACCCGAAAAAAAAACGACAGTGGTACCCCTTACGTTTTTTTTTTTTGGGAGAAAAATTAAGTTTCTCCAATCTTCCCAAAACTCTGGATTCTGATAGAGGGCCATGAGACTTAGAACTGAGTGCAAAAATGGAGGCTCTAGCCCCTTCCAGAGCTGAGATATCGAAACTCAAAAATTCGGCCCGAAAAAAAAACGACAGTGGTACCCCTTATGTTTTTTTTTTTGGGGCGAAAAATTAAGTTTCTCCAATCTTCCCAAAACTCTGGATTCTGATAGAGGGCCATGAGACTTAGACCTGAGTGCAAAAATGGAGAATCTAGCCCCTTCCAGAGCTGAGATATCAAAACTCAAAAATTCGGCCCGAAAAAAAAACGACAGTGGTACCCCTTACGTTTTTTTTTTTGGGCGAAAAATTAAGTTTCTCCAATCTTCCCAAAACTCTGGATTCTGATAGAGGGCCATGAGACTTAGACCTGAGTGCAAAAATGGAGGCTCTAGCTCCTTCCAGAGCTGAGATATCGAAACTCAAAGATTCGGCCCGAAAAAAAAACGACAGTGGTACCCCTTACGTTTTTTTTTTTGGGCGAAAAATTAAGTTTCTCCAATCTTCCCAAAACTCTGGATTCTGATAGAGGGCCATGAGACTTTGACCTGAGTGCAAAAATGGAGGCTCTAGCCCCTTCCAGAGCTGAGATATCGAAACTCAAAAATTCGACCCGAAAAAAAACGACAGTGGTACCCCTTACGTTTTTTTTTTTGGGAGAAAAATTAAGTTTCTCCAATCTTCCCAAAACTCTGGATTCTGATAGAGGGCCATGAGACTTAGAACTGAGTGCAAAAATGGAGGCTCTAGCCCTTTCCAGAGCTGAGATATCGAAACTCAAAAATTCGGCCCGAAAAAAAAACGACAGTGGTACCCCTTACGTTTTTTTTTTTGGGGCGAAAAATTAAGTTTCTCCAATCTTCCCAAAACTCTGGATTCTGACAGAGGGCCATGAGACTTAGACCTGAGTGCAAAAATGGAGGCTCTAGCCCCTTCCAGAGCTGAGATATCGAAACTCAAAAATTCGGCCCGAAAAAAAACGACAGTGGTACCCCTTACGTTTTTTTTTTTGGGCGAAAAATTAAGTTTCTCCAATCTTCCCAAAACTCTGGATTCTGATAGAGGGCCATGAGACTTTGACCTGAGTGCAAAAATGGAGGCTCTAGCCCCTTCCAGAGCTGAGATATCGAAACTCAAAAATTCGGCCCGAAAAAAAAAACGACAGTGGTACCCCTTACGTTTTTTTTTTTTTTGAGCGAAAAATTAAGTTTCTCCAATCTCCCCAAAACTCTGGATTCTGATAGAGGGCCATGAGACTTAGACCTGGGTGCAAAAATGGAGGCTCTAGCCCCTTCCAGAGCTGAGATATCGAAACTCAAAAATTCGACCCGAAAAAAAAAACGACAGTGGTACCCCTTACGTTTTTTTTTTTGGGCGAAAAATTAAGTTTCTCCAATCTTCCCAAAACTCTAGATTCTGATAGAGGGCCATGAGACTTAGACCTGAGTGCAAAAATGGAGGCTCTAGCCCCTTCCAGAGCTGAGATATCGAAACTCAAAAATTCGGCCCGAAAAAAAAAAACGACAGTGGTACCCCTTACGTTTTTTTTTTTTGGGCGAAAAATTAAGTTTCTCCAATCTTCCTAAAACTCTGGATTCTGATAGAGGGCCATGAGACTTAGACCTGAGTGCAAAAATGGAGGCTCTAGCCCCTTCCAGAGCTGAGATATCGAAACTCAAAAATTCGACCCGGAAAAAAAACGACAGTGGTACCCCTTACGTTTTTTGTTTTTTTTGGGCGAAAAATTAAGTCTCTCCAATCTTCCCAAAACTCTGGATTCTGATAGAGGGCCATAAGACTTAGACCTGAGTGCAAAAATGGAGGCTCTAGCCCCTTCCAGAGCTGAGATATCGAAACTCAAAAATTCGGCCCGAAAAAAAAAACGACAGTGGTACCCCTTACGTTTTTTTTTTTGGGCGAAAAATTAAGTTTCTCCAATCTTCCTAAAACTCTGGATTCTGATAGAGGGCCATGAGACTTAGACCTGAGTGCAAAAATGGAGGCTCTAGCCCCTTCCAGAGCTGAGATATCGAAACTCAAAAATTCGACCCGGAAAAAAAACGACAGTGGTACCCCTTACGTTTTTTTTTTTTTTGGGCGAAAAATTAAGTTTCTCCAATCTTCCCAAAACTCTGGATTCTGATAGAGGGCCATAAGACTTAGACCTGAGTGCAAAAATGGAGGCTCTAGCCCCTTCCAGAGCTGAGATATCGAAACTCAAAAATTCGGCCCGAAAAAAAAAACGACAGTGGTACCCCTTACGTTTTTTTTTTTGGGCGAAAAATTAAGTTTCTCCAATATTCCCAAAACTCTGGATTCTGATAGAGGGCCATGAGACTTAGACCTGAGTGCAAAAATGGAGGCTCTAGCCCCTTCCAGAGCTGAGATATCGAAACTCAAAAATTCGGCCCGAAAAAAAAAAAACGACAGTGGTACCCCTTACGTTTTTTTTTTTTGGGCGAAAAATTAAGTTTCTCCAATCTTCCCAAAACTCTGGATTCTGGTAGAGGGCCATGAGACTTAGACCTGAGTGCAAAAATGGAGGCTCTAGCCCCTTCCAGAGCTGAGATATCGAAACTCAAAAATTCGACCCGAAAAAAAAACGACAGTGGTACCCCTTACGTTTTTTTTTTTGGGCGAAAAATTAAGTTTCTCCAATCTTCCCAAAACTCTGGATTCTGATAGAGGGCCATGAGACTTAGACCTGAGTGCAAAAATGGAGGCTCTAGCCCCTTCCAGAGCTGAGATATCGAAACTCAAAAATTCGGCCCGAAAAAAAAAACCCCACAGTGGTACCCCTTACGTTTTTTTTTTTTGGGCGAAAAATTAAGTTTCTCCAATTTTCCCAAAACTCTGGATTCTGATAGAGGGCCATGAGACTTAGACCTGAGTGCAAAAATGGAGGCTCTAGCCCCTTCCAGAGCTGAGATATCGAAACTCAAAAATTCGGCCCGAAAAAAAAAACGACAGTGGTACCCCTTACGTTTTTTTTTTTTTTTGAGCGAAAAATTAAGTTTCTCCAATCTCCCCAAAACTCTGGATTCTGATAGAGGGCCATGAGACTTAGACCTGAGTGCAAAAATGGAGGCTCTAGCCCCTTCCAGAGCTGAGATATCGAAACTCAAAAATTCGACCCGAAAAAAAAACGACAGTGGTACCCCTTACGTTTTTTTTTTTGGGCGAAAAATTAAGTTTCTCCAATCTTCCCAAAACTCTGGATTCTGATAGAGGGCCATGAGACTTAGACCTGAGTGCAAAAATGGAGGCTCTAGCCCTTTCCAGAGCTGAGATATCGAAACTCAAAAATTCGGCCCGAAAAAAAACGACAGTGGTACCCCTTACGTTTTTTTTTTTTGGGCGAAAAATTTAGTTTCTCCAATCTTCCCAAAACTCTGGATTCTGATAGAGGGCCATGAGACTTAGAACTGAGTGCAAAAATGGAGGCTCTAGCCCCTTCCAGAGCTGAGATATCGAAACTCAAAAATTCGACCCGAAAAAAAAACGACAGTGGTACCCCTTACGTTTTTTTTTTTGGGCGAAAAATTAAGTTTCTCCAATTTTTCCAAAACTCTGGATTCTGATAGAGGGCCATGAGACTTAGACCTGAGTGCAAAAATGGAGGCTCTAGCCCCTTCCAGAGCTGAGATATCGAAACTCAAAAATTCGGCCCGAAAAAAAAAAACGACAGTGGTACCCCTTACGTTTTTTTTTGGGCGAAAAATTAAGTTTCTCCAATTTTCCCAAAACTCTGGATTCTGATAGAGGGCCATGAGACTTAGACCTGAGTGCAAAAATGGAGGCTCTAGCCCCTTCCAGAGCTGAGATATCGAAACTCAAAAATTCGACCCGGAAAAAAAACGACAGTGGTACCCCTTACGTTTTTTTTTTTGGGCGAAAAATTAAGTTTCTCCAATCTTCCCAAAACTCTGGATTCTGATAGAGGGCCATAAGACTTAGACCTGAGTGCAAAAATGGAGGCTCTAGCCCCTTCCAGAGCTGAGATATCGAAACTCAAAAATTCGGCCCGAAAAAAAAACGACAGTGGTACCCCTTACGTTTTTTTTTTTTTTGGGTGAAAAATTTAGTTTCTCTAATCTTCCCAAAACTCTAGATTCTGATAGAGGGCCATGAGACTTAGAACTGAGTGCAAAAATGGAGGCTCTAGCCCCTTCCAGAGCTGAGATATCGAAACTCAAAAATTCGGCCCGAAAAAAAACCGACAGTGGTACCCCTTACCTTTTTTTTTTTTGGGCGAAAAATTAAGTTTCTCCAATTTTCCCAAAACTCTGGATTCTGATAGAGGGCCATGAGACTTAGACCTGAGTGCAAAAATGGAGGCTCTAGCCCCTTCCAGAGCTGAGATATCGAAACTCAAAAATTCGGCCCGAAAAAAAAAACGACAGTGGTACCCCTTACGTTTTTTTTTGGGCGAAAAATTAAGTTTCTCCAATCTTCCCAAAACTCTGGATTCTGATAGAGGGCCATGAGACTTAGACCTGAGTGCAAAAATGGAGGCTCTAGCCCCTTCCAGAGCTGAGATATCGAAACTCAAAAATTCGGCCCGAAAAAAAAAACGACAGTGGTACCCCTTACGTTTTTTTTTTTTTTTTGGGCGAAAAATTTAGTTTCTCCAATCTTCCCAAAACTCTGGATTCTGATAGAGGGCCATGAGACTTAGAACTGAGTGCAAAAATGGAGGCTCTAGCCCCTTCCAGAGCTGAGATATCGAAACTCAAAAATTCGGCCCGAAAAAAAAACGACAGTGGTACCCCTTACATTTTTTTTTTTGGGCGAAAAATTAAGTTTCTCCAATCTTCCCAAAACTCTGGATTCTGATAGAGGGCCATGAGACTTAGACCTGAGTGCAAAAATGGAGGCTCTAGCCCCTTCCAGAGCTGAGATATCGAAACTCAAAAATTCGGCCCGAAAAAAAAACGACAGTGGTACCCCTTACGTTTTTTTTTTTTGGGCGAAAAATTAAGTTTCTCCAATCTTCCCAAAACTCTGGATTCTGATAGAGGGCCATGAGACTTAGACCTGAGTGCAAAAATGGAGGCTCTAGCCCCTTCCAGAGCTGAGATATCGAAACTCAAAAATTCGACCCGGAAAAAAAACGACAGTGGTACCCCTTACGTTTTTTTTTTTTTTTGGGCGAAAAATTAAGTTTCTCCAATCTTCCCAAAACTCTGGATTCTGATAGAGGGCCATAAGACTTAGACCTGAGTGCAAAAATGGAGGCTCTAGCCCCTTCCAGAGCTGAGATATCGAAACTCAAAAATTCGGCCCGAAAAAAAAAACGACAGTGGTACCCCTTACGTTTTTTTTTTTGGGCGAAAAATTAAGTTTCTCCAATATTCCCAAAACTCTGGATTCTGATAGAGGGCCATGAGACTTAGACCTGAGTGCAAAAATGGAGGCTCTAGCCCCTTCCAGAGCTGAGATATCGAAACTCAAAAATTCGGCCCGAAAAAAAAAAAAACGACAGTGGTACCCCTTACGTTTTTTTTTTTTGGGCGAAAAATTAAGTTTCTCCAATCTTCCCAAAACTCTGGATTCTGGTAGAGGGCCATGAGACTTAGACCTGAGTGCAAAAATGGAGGCTCTAGCCCCTTCCAGAGCTGAGATATCGAAACTCAAAAATTCGACCCGAAAAAAAAACGACAGTGGTACCCCTTACGTTTTTTTTTTTGGGCGAAAAATTAAGTTTCTCCAATCTTCCCAAAACTCTGGATTCTGATAGAGGGCCATGAGACTTAGACCTGAGTGCAAAAATGGAGGCTCTAGCCCCTTCCAGAGCTGAGATATCGAAACTCAAAAATTCGGCCCGAAAAAAAAAACCCCACAGTGGTACCCCTTACGTTTTTTTTTTTTGGGCGAAAAATTAAGTTTCTCCAATTTTCCCAAAACTCTGGATTCTGATAGAGGGCCATGAGACTTAGACCTGAGTGCAAAAATGGAGGCTCTAGCCCCTTCCAGAGCTGAGATATCGAAACTCAAAAATTCGGCCCGAAAAAAAAAACGACAGTGGTACCCCTTACGTTTTTTTTTTTTTTGAGCGAAAAATTAAGTTTCTCCAATCTCCCCAAAACTCTGGATTCTGATAGAGGGCCATGAGACTTAGACCTGAGTGCAAAAATGGAGGCTCTAGCCCCTTCCAGAGCTGAGATATCGAAACTCAAAAATTCGACCCGAAAAAAAAACGACAGTGGTACCCCTTACGTTTTTTTTTTTTGGGCGAAAAATTAAGTTTCTCCAATCTTCCCAAAACTCTGGATTCTGATAGAGGGCCATGAGACTTAGACCTGAGTGCAAAAATGGAGGCTCTAGCCCTTTCCAGAGCTGAGATATCGAAACTCAAAAATTCGGCCCGAAAAAAAACGACAGTGGTACCCCTTACGTTTTTTTTTTTTGGGCGAAAAATTTAGTTTCTCCAATCTTCCCAAAACTCTGGATTCTGATAGAGGGCCATGAGACTTAGAACTGAGTGCAAAAATGGAGGCTCTAGCCCCTTCCAGAGCTGAGATATCGAAACTCAAAAATTCGACCCGAAAAAAAAACGACAGTGGTACCCCTTACGTTTTTTTTTTTGGGCGAAAAATTAAGTTTCTCCAATTTTTCCAAAACTCTGGATTCTGATAGAGGGCCATGAGACTTAGACCTGAGTGCAAAAATGGAGGCTCTAGCCCCTTCCAGAGCTGAGATATCGAAACTCAAAAATTCGGCCCGAAAAAAAAAAACGACAGTGGTACCCCTTACGTTTTTTTTTGGGCGAAAAATTAAGTTTCTCCAATTTTCCCAAAACTCTGGATTCTGATAGAGGGCCATGAGACTTAGACCTGAGTGCAAAAATGGAGGCTCTAGCCCCTTCCAGAGCTGAGATATCGAAACTCAAAAATTCGACCCGGAAAAAAAACGACAGTGGTACCCCTTACGTTTTTTTTTTTGGGCGAAAAATTAAGTTTCTCCAATCTTCCCAAAACTCTGGATTCTGATAGAGGGCCATAAGACTTAGACCTGAGTGCAAAAATGGAGGCTCTAGCCCCTTCCAGAGCTGAGATATCGAAACTCAAAAATTCGGCCCGAAAAAAAAACGACAGTGGTACCCCTTACGTTTTTTTTTTTTTTGGGTGAAAAATTTAGTTTCTCTAATCTTCCCAAAACTCTAGATTCTGATAGAGGGCCATGAGACTTAGAACTGAGTGCAAAAATGGAGGCTCTAGCCCCTTCCAGAGCTGAGATATCGAAACTCAAAAATTCGGCCCGAAAAAAAACCGACAGTGGTACCCCTTACCTTTTTTTTTTTTTGGGCGAAAAATTAAGTTTCTCCAATTTTCCCAAAACTCTGGATTCTGATAGAGGGCCATGAGACTTAGACCTGAGTGCAAAAATGGAGGCTCTAGCCCCTTCCAGAGCTGAGATATCGAAACTCAAAAATTCGGCCCGAAAAAAAAAACGACAGTGGTACCCCTTACGTTTTTTTTTGGGCGAAAAATTAAGTTTCTCCAATCTTCCCAAAACTCTGGATTCTGATAGAGGGCCATGAGACTTAGACCTGAGTGCAAAAATGGAGGCTCTAGCCCCTTCCAGAGCTGAGATATCGAAACTCAAAAATTCGGCCCGAAAAAAAAAACGACAGTGGTACCCCTTACGTTTTTTTTTTTTTTTGGGCGAAAAATTTAGTTTCTCCAATCTTCCCAAAACTCTGGATTCTGATAGAGGGCCATGAGACTTAGAACTGAGTGCAAAAATGGAGGCTCTAGCCCCTTCCAGAGCTGAGATATCGAAACTCAAAAATTCGGCCCGAAAAAAAAACGACAGTGGTACCCCTTACATTTTTTTTTTTGGGCGAAAAATTAAGTTTCTCCAATCTTCCCAAAACTCTGGATTCTGATAGAGGGCCATGAGACTTAGACCTGAGTGCAAAAATGGAGGCTCTAGCCCCTTCCAGAGCTGAGATATCGAAACTCAAAAATTCGGCCCGAAAAAAAAACGACAGTGGTACCCCTTACGTTTTTTTTTTTTGGGCGAAAAATTAAGTTTCTCCAATCTTCCCAAAACTCTGGATTCTGATAGAGGGCCATGAGACTTAGACCTGAGTGCAAAAATGGAGGCTCTAGCCCCTTCCAGAGCTGAGATATCGAAACTCAAAAATTCGGCCCGAAAAAAAAACCGACAGTGGTACCCCTTACGTTTTTTTTTTTGGGCGAAAAATTAAGTTTCTCCAATCTTCCCAAAACTCTGGATTCTGATAGAGGGCCATAAGACTTAGACCTGAGTGCAAAAATGGAGGCTCTAGCCCCTTCCAGAGCTGAGATATCGAAACTCAAAAATTCGGCCCGAAAAAAAAAACGACAGTGGTACCCCTTACGTTTTTTTTTTTGGGCGAAAAATTAAGTTTCTCCAATATTCCCAAAACTCTGGATTCTGATAGAGGGCCATGAGACTTAGACCTGAGTGCAAAAATGGAGGCTCTAGCCCCTTCCAGAGCTGAGATATCGAAACTCAAAAATTCTGCCCGAAAAAAAAAAAAACGACAGTGGTACCCCTTACGTTTTTTTTTTTTGGGCGAAAAATTAAGTTTCTCCAATCTTCCCAAAACTCTGGATTCTGGTAGAGGGCCATGAGACTTAGACCTGAGTGCAAAAATGGAGGCTCTAGCCCCTTCCAGAGCTGAGATATCGAAACTCAAAAATTCGACCCGAAAAAAAAACGACAGTGGTACCCCTTACGTTTTTTTTTTTGGGCGAAAAATTAAGTTTCTCCAATCTTCCCAAAACTCTGGATTCTGATAGAGGGCCATGAGACTTAGACCTGAGTGCAAAAATGGAGGCTCTAGCCCCTTCCAGAGCTGAGATATCGAAACTCAAAAATTCGGCCCGAAAAAAAAACCCCACAGTGGTACCCCTTACGTTTTTTTTTTTTGGGCGAAAAATTAAGTTTCTCCAATTTTCCCAAAACTCTGGATTCTGATAGAGGGCCATGAGACTTAGACCTGAGTGCAAAAATGGAGGCTCTAGCCCCTTCCAGAGCTGAGATATCGAAACTCAAAAATTCGGCCCGAAAAAAAAAACGACAGTGGTACCTCTTACGTTTTTTTTTTTTTTGAGCGAAAAATTAAGTTTCTCCAATCTCCCCAAAACTCTGGATTCTGATAGAGGGCCATGAGACTTAGACCTGAGTGCAAAAATGGAGGCTCTAGCCCCTTCCAGAGCTGAGATATCGAAACTCAAAAATTCGACCCGAAAAAAAAACGACAGTGGTACCCCTTACGTTTTTTTTTTTTGGGCGAAAAATTAAGTTTCTCCAATCTTCCCAAAACTCTGGATTCTGATAGAGGGCCATGAGACTTAGACCTGAGTGCAAAAATGGAGGCTCTAGCCCTTTCCAGAGCTGAGATATCGAAACTCAAAAATTCGGCCCGAAAAAAAACGACAGTGGTACCCCTTACGTTTTTTTTTTTTGGGCGAAAAATTTAGTTTCTCCAATCTTCCCAAAACTCTGGATTCTGATAGAGGGCCATGAGACTTAGAACTGAGTGCAAAAATGGAGGCTCTAGCCCCTTCCAGAGCTGAGATATCGAAACTCAAAAATTCGACCCGAAAAAAAAACGACAGTGGTACCCCTTACGTTTTTTTTTTTGGGCGAAAAATTAAGTTTCTCCAATTTTTCCAAAACTCTGGATTCTGATAGAGGGCCATGAGACTTAGACCTGAGTGCAAAAATGGAGGCTCTAGCCCCTTCCAGAGCTGAGATATCGAAACTCAAAAATTCGGCCTGAAAAAAAAAAACGACAGTGGTACCCCTTACGTTTTTTTTTGGGCGAAAAATTAAGTTTCTCCAATTTTCCCAAAACTCTGGATTCTGATAGAGGGCCATGAGACTTAGACCTGAGTGCAAAAATGGAGGCTCTAGCCCCTTCCAGAGCTGAGATATCGAAACTCAAAAATTCGACCCGGAAAAAAAACGACAGTGGTACCCCTTACGTTTTTTTTTTTGGGCGAAAAATTAAGTTTCTCCAATCTTCCCAAAACTCTGGATTCTGATAGAGGGCCATAAGACTTAGACCTGAGTGCAAAAATGGAGGCTCTAGCCCCTTCCAGAGCTGAGATATCGAAACTCAAAAATTCGGCCCGAAAAAAAAACGACAGTGGTACCCCTTACGTTTTTTTTTTTTTTGGGTGAAAAATTTAGTTTCTCTAATCTTCCCAAAACTCTAGATTCTGATAGAGGGCCATGAGACTTAGAACTGAGTGCAAAAATGGAGGCTCTAGCCCCTTCCAGAGCTGAGATATCGAAACTCAAAAATTCGGCCCGAAAAAAAAACCGACAGTGGTACCCCTTACCTTTTTTTTTTTTTGGGCGAAAAATTAAGTTTCTCCAATTTTCCCAAAACTCTGGATTCTGATAGAGGGCCATGAGACTTAGACCTGAGTGCAAAAATGGAGGCTCTAGCCCCTTCCAGAGCTGAGATATCGAAACTCAAAAATTCGGCCCGAAAAAAAAAACGACAGTGGTACCCCTTACGTTTTTTTTTGGGCGAAAAATTAAGTTTCTCCAATCTTCCCAAAACTCTGGATTCTGATAGAGGGCCATGAGACTTAGACCTGAGTGCAAAAATGGAGGCTCTAGCCCCTTCCAGAGCTGAGATATCGAAACTCAAAAATTCGGCCCGAAAAAAAAACGACAGTGGTACCCCTTACGTTTTTTTTTTTTTTGGGCGAAAAATTTAGTTTCTCCAATCTTCCCAAAACTCTGGATTCTGATAGAGGGCCATGAGACTTAGAACTGAGTGCAAAAATGGAGGCTCTAGCCCCTTCCAGAGCTGAGATATCGAAACTCAAAAATTCGGCCCGAAAAAAAAACGACAGTGGTACCCCTTACATTTTTTTTTTTGGGCGAAAAATTAAGTTTCTCCAATCTTCCCAAAACTCTGGATTCTGATAGAGGGCCATGAGACTTAGACCTGAGTGCAAAAATGGAGGCTCTAGCCCCTTCCAGAGCTGAGATATCGAAACTCAAAAATTCGGCCCGAAAAAAAAACGACAGTGGTACCCCTTACGTTTTTTTTTTTTGGGCGAAAAATTAAGTTTCTCCAATCTTCCCAAAACTCTGGATTCTGATAGAGGGACATGAGACTTAGACCTGAGTGCAAAAATGGAGGCTCTAGCCCCTTCCAGAGCTGAGATATCGAAACTCAAAGATTCGGCCCGAAAAAAAAAACGACAGTGGTACCCCTTACGTTTTTTTTTTTGGGCGAAAAATTAAGTTTTTTCAATCTTCCCAAAACTCTGGATTCTGATAGAGGGCCATGAGACTTTGACCTGAGTGCAAAAATGGAGGCTCTAGCCCCTTCCAGAGCTGAGATATCGAAACTCAAAAATTCGACCCGAAAAAAAAACGACAGTGGTACCCCTTACGTTTTTTTTTTTGGGAGAAAAATTAAGTTTCTCCAATCTTCCCAAAACTCTGGATTCTGATAGAGGGCCATGAGACTTAGAACTGAGTGCAAAAATGGAGGCTCTAGCCCCTTCCAGAGCTGAGATATCGAAACTCAAAAATTCGGCCCGAAAAAAACACGACAGTGGTACCCCTTACGTTTTTTTTTTTTGGGGCGAAAAATTAAGTTTCTCCAATCTTCCCAAAACTCTGGATTCTGATAGAGGGCCATGAGACTTAGACCTGAGTGCAAAAATGGAGGCTCTAGCCCCTTCCAGAGCTAAGATATCGAAACTCAAAAATTCGGCCCGAAAAAAAAACGACAGTGGTACCCCTTACGTTTTTTTTTTTGGGCGAAAAATTAAGTTTCTCCAATCTTCCCAAAACTCTGGATTCTGATAGAGGGCCATGAGACTTTGACCTGAGTGCAAAAATGGAGGCTCTAGCCCCTTCCAGAGCTGAGATATCGAAACTCAAAAATTCGGCCCGAAAAAAAAACGACAGTGGTACCCCTTACGTTTTTTTTTTTTTGGGCGAAAAATTTAGTTTCTCCAATCTTCCCAAAACTCTGGATTCTGGTAGAGGGCCATGAGACTTAAAACTGAGTGCAAAAATGGAGGCTCTAGCCCCTTCCAGAGCTGAGATATCGAAACTCAAAAATTCGGCCCGAAAAAAAAACGACAGTGGTACCCCTTATGTTTTTTTTTTTTTGGCCGAAAAATTAAGTTTCTCCAATCTTCCCAAAACTCTGGATTCTGATAGAGGGCCATGAGACTTAGACCTGAGTGCAAAAATGGAGGCTCTAGCCCCTTCCAGAGCTGAGATATCGAAACTCAAAAATTCGGCCCGAAAAAAAAAAAACGACAGTGGTACCCCTTACGTTTTTTTTTTTTGGGCGAAAAATTAAGTTTCTCCAATCTTCCCAAAACCATGGATTCTGATAGAGGGCCATGAGACTTAGACCTGAGTGCAAAAATGGAGGCTCTAGCCCCTTCCAGAGCTGAGATATCGAAACTCAAAAATTCGACCCGGAAAAAAAACGACAGTGGTACCCCTTACGTTTTTTTTTTTTGGGCGAAAAATTAAGTTTCTCCAATCTTCCCAAAACTCTGGATTCTGATAGAGGGCCATGAGACTTAGAACTGAGTGCAAAAATGGAGGCTCTAGCCCCTTCCAGAGCTGAGATATCGAAACTCAAAAATTCGGCCCGAAAAAAAAAACGACAGTGGTACCCCTTACGTTTTTTTTTTTTTTGGGCGAAAAATTTAGTTTCTCCAATCTTCCCAAAACTCTGGATTCTGGTAGAGGGCCATGAGACTTAGACCTGAGTGCAAAAATGGAGGCTCTAGCCCCTTCCAGAGCTGAGATATCGAAACTCAAAAATTCGACCCGAAAAAAAAACGACAGTGGTACCCCTTACGTTTTTTTTTTTGGGCGAAAAATTAAGTTTCTCCAATCTTCCCAAAACTCTGGATTCTGATAGAGGGCCATGAGACTTAGACCTGAGTGCAAAAATGGAGGCTCTAGCCCCTTCCAGAGCTGAGATATCGAAACTCAAAAATTCGGCCCGAAAAAAAAAACCCACAGTGGTACCCCTTACGTTTTTTTTTTTTGGGCGAAAAATTAAGTTTCTCCAATTTTCCCAAAACTCTGGATTCTGATAGAGGGCCATGAGACTTAGACCTGAGTGCAAAAATGGAGGCTCTAGCCCCTTCCAGAGCTGAGATATCGAAACTCAAAAATTCGGCCCGAAAAAAAAAAACGACAGTGGTACCCCTTACGTTTTTTTTTTTTTTTGAGCGAAAAATTAAGTTTCTCCAATCTCCCCAAAACTCTGGATTCTGATAGAGGGCCATGAGACTTAGACCTGAGTGCAAAAATGGAGGCTCTAGCCCCTTCCAGAGCTGAGATATCGAAACTCAAAAATTCGACCCGAAAAAAAAACGACAGTGGTACCCCTTACGTTTTTTTTTTGGGCGAAAAATTAAGTTTCTCCAATCTTCCCAAAACTCTGGATTCTGATAGAGGGCCATGAGACTTAGACCTGAGTGCAAAAATGGAGGCTCTAGCCCCTTCCAGAGCTGAGATATCGAAACTCAAAAATTCGACCCGAAAAAAAAACGACAGTGGTACCCCTTACGTTTTTTTTTTTGGGCGAAAAATTAAGTTTCTCCAATCTTCCCAAAACTCTGGATTCTGATAGAGGGCCATGAGACTTAGACCTGAGTGCAAAAATGGAGGCTCTAGCCCTTTCCAGAGCTGAGATATCGAAACTCAAAAATTCGGCCCGAAAAAAAAAACGACAGTGGTACCCCTTACGTTTTTTTTTTTTTTTGAGCGAAAAATTAAGTTTCTCCAATCTCCCCAAAACTCTGGATTCTGATAGAGGGCCATGAGACTTAGACCTGAGTGCAAAAATGGAGGCTCTAGCCCCTTCAAGAGCTGAGATATCGAAACTCAAAAATTCGACCCGAAAAAAAAACGACAGTGGTACCCCTTACGTTTTTTTTTTTGGGCGAAAAATTAAGTTTCTCCAATCTTCCCAAAACTCTGGATTCTGATAGAGGGCCATGAGACTTAGACCTGAGTGCAAAAATGGAGGCTCTAGCCCCTTCCAGAGCTGAGATATCGAAACTCAAAAATTCGACCCGAAAAAAAAACCACAGTGGTACCCCTTACGTTTTTTTTTTTGGGCGAAAAATTAAGTTTCTCCAATCTTCCCAAAACTCTGGATTCTGATAGAGGGCCATGAGACTTAGACCTGAGTGCAAAAATGGAGGCTCTAGCCCCTTCCAGAGCTGAGATATCGAAACTCAAAAATTCGGCCCGAAAAAAAAAACGACAGTGGTACCCCTTACGTTTTTTTTTTTTTTGAGCGAAAAATTAAGTTTCTCCAATCTCCCCAAAACTCTGGATTCTGATAGAGGGCCATGAGACTTAGACCTGAGTGCAAAAATGGAGGCTCTAGCCCCTTCCAGAGCTGAGATATCGAAACTCAAAAATTCGACCCGAAAAAAAAACGACAGTGGTACCCCTTACGTTTTTTTTTTTGGGCGAAAAATTAAGTTTCTCCAATCTTCCCAAAACTCTGGATTCTGATAGAGGGCCATGAGACTTAGACCTGAGTGCAAAAATGGAGGCTCTAGCCCCTTCCAGAGCTGAGATATCGAAACTCAAAAATTCGACCCGAAAAAAAAACGACAGTGGTACCCCTTACGTTTTTTTTTTTGGGCGAAAAATTAAGTTTCTCCAATCTTCCCAAAACTCTGGATTCTGATAGAGGGCCATGAGACTTAGACCTGAGTGCAAAAATGGAGGCTCTAGCCCTTTCCAGAGCTGAGATATCGAAACTCAAAAATTCGGCCCGAAAAAAAACGACAGTGGTACCCCTTACGTTTTTTTTTTTTGGGCGAAAAATTAAGTTTCTCCAATTTTCCCGAAACTCTGGATTCTGATAGAGGGCCATGAGACTTAGACCTGAGTGCAAAAATGGAGGCTCTAGCCCCTTCCAGAGCTGAGATATCGAAACTCAAAAATTCGACCCGGAAAAAAAACGACAGTGGTACCCCTTACGTTTTTTTTTTTTGGGTGAAAAATTTAGTTTCTCTAATCTTCCCAAAACTCTAGATTCTGATAGAGGGCCATGAGACTTAGAACTGAGTGCAAAAATGGAGGCTCTAGCCCCTTCCAGAGCTGAGATATCGAAACTCAAAAATTCGGCCCGAAAAAAAACCGACAGTGGTACCCCTTACCTTTTTTTTTTTTTGGGCGAAAAATTAAGTTTCTCCAATTTTCCCAAAACTCTGGATTCTGATAGAGGGCCATGAGACTTAGACCTGAGTGCAAAAATGGAGGCTCTAGCCCCTTCCAGAGCTGAGATATCGAAACTCAAAAATTCGGCCCGAAAAAAAAAACGACAGTGGTACCCCTTACGTTTTTTTTTGGGCGAAAAATTAAGTTTCTCCAATTTTCCCAAAACTCTGGATTCTGATAGAGGGCCATGAGACTTAGACCTGAGTGCAAAAATGGAGGCTCTAGCCCCTTCCAGAGCTGAGATATCGAAACTCAAAAATTCGACCCGGAAAAAAAACGACAGTGGTACCCCTTACGTTTTTTTTTTTGGGCGAAAAATTAAGTTTCTCCAATTTTCCCAAAACTCTGGATTCTGATAGAGGGCCATGAGACTTAGACCTGAGTGCAAAAATGGAGGCTCTAGCCCCTTCCAGAGCTGAGATATCGAAACTCAAAAATTCGACCCGGAAAAAAAACGACAGTGGTACCCCTTACCTTTTTTTTTTTTTGGGCGAAAAATTAAGTTTCTCCAATTTTCCCAAAACTCTGGATTCTGATAGAGGGCCATGAGACTTAGACCTGAGTGCAAAAATGGAGGCTCTAGCCCCTTCCAGAGCTGAGATATCGAAACTCAAAAATTCGGCCCGAAAAAAAAAACGTCAGTGGTACCCCTTACGTTTTTTTTTGGGCGAAAAATTAAGTTTCTCCAATTTTCCCAAAACTCTGGATTCTGATAGAGGGCCATGAGACTTAGACCTGAGTGCAAAAATGGAGGCTCTAGCCCCTTCCAGAGCTGAGATATCGAAACTCAAAAATTCGACCCGGAAAAAAAACGACAGTGGTACCCCTTACGTTTTTTTTTTTGGGCGAAAAATTAAGTTTCTCCAATCTTCCCAAAACTCTGGATTCTGATAGAGGGCCATAAGACTTAGACCTGAGTGCAAAAATGGAGGCTCTAGCCCCTTCCAGAGCTGAGATATCGAAACTCAAAAATTCGGCCCGAAAAAAAAACGACAGTGGTACCCCTTACGTTTTTTTTTTTTTTGGGTGAAAAATTTAGTTTCTCTAATCTTCCCAAAACTCTAGATTCTGATAGAGGGCCATGAGACTTAGAACTGAGTGCAAAAATGGAGGCTCTAGCCCCTTCCAGAGCTGAGATATCGAAACTCAAAAATTCGGCCCGAAAAAAAACCGACAGTGGTACCCCTTACCTTTTTTTTTTTTTGGGCGAAAAATTAAGTTTCTCCAATTTTCCCAAAACTCTGGATTCTGATAGAGGGCCATGAGACTTAGACCTGAGTGCAAAAATGGAGGCTCTAGCCCCTTCCAGAGCTGAGATATCGAAACTCAAAAATTCGGCCCGAAAAAAAAAACGACAGTGGTACCCCTTACGTTTTTTTTTGGGCGAAAAATTAAGTTTCTCCAATCTTCCCAAAACTCTGGATTCTGATAGAGGGCCATGAGACTTAGACCTGAGTGCAAAAATGGAGGCTCTAGCCCCTTCCAGAGCTGAGATATCGAAACTCAAAAATTCGGCCCGAAAAAAAAAACGACAGTGGTACCCCTTACGTTTTTTTTTTTTTTTTGGGCGAAAAATTTAGTTTCTCCAATCTTCCCAAAACTCTGGATTCTGATAGAGGGCCATGAGACTTAGAACTGAGTGCAAAAATGGAGGCTCTAGCCCCTTCCAGAGCTGAGATATCGAAACTCAAAAATTCGGCCCGAAAAAAAAACGACAGTGGTACCCCTTACATTTTTTTTTTTTGGGCGAAAAATTAAGTTTCTCCAATCTTCCCAAAACTCTGGATTCTGATAGAGGGCCATGAGACTTAGACCTGAGTGCAAAAATGGAGGCTCTAGCCCCTTCCAGAGCTGAGATATCGAAACTCAAAAATTCGGCCCGAAAAAAAAACGACAGTGGTACCCCTTACGTTTTTTTTTTTGGGCGAAAAATTAAGTTTCTCCAATCTTCCCAAAACTCTGGATTCTGATAGAGGGCCATGAGACTTAGACCTGAGTGCAAAAATGGAGGCTCTAGCCCTTTCCAGAGCTGAGATATCGAAACTCAAAAATTCGGCCCGAAAAAAAAAACGACAGTGGTACCCCTTACGTTTTTTTTTTTTTTTTGAGCGAAAAATTAAGTTTCTCCAATCTCCCCAAAACTCTGGATTCTGATAGAGGGCCATGAGACTTAGACCTGAGTGCAAAAATGGAGGCTCTAGCCCCTTCAAGAGCTGAGATATCGAAACTCAAAAATTCGACCCGAAAAAAAAACGACAGTGGTACCCCTTACGTTTTTTTTTTTGGGCGAAAAATTAAGTTTCTCCAATCTTCCCAAAACTCTGGATTCTGATAGAGGGCCATGAGACTTAGACCTGAGTGCAAAAATGGAGGCTCTAGCCCCTTCCAGAGCTGAGATATCGAAACTCAAAAATTCGACCCGAAAAAAAAACCACAGTGGTACCCCTTACGTTTTTTTTTTTGGGCGAAAAATTAAGTTTCTCCAATCTTCCCAAAACTCTGGATTCTGATAGAGGGCCATGAGACTTAGACCTGAGTGCAAAAATGGAGGCTCTAGCCCCTTCCAGAGCTGAGATATCGAAACTCAAAAATTCGGCCCGAAAAAAAAAACGACAGTGGTACCCCTTACGTTTTTTTTTTTTTTTTGAGCGAAAAATTAAGTTTCTCCAATCTCCCCAAAACTCTGGATTCTGATAGAGGGCCATGAGACTTAGACCTGAGTGCAAAAATGGAGGCTCTAGCCCCTTCCAGAGCTGAGATATCGAAACTCAAAAATTCGGCCCGAAAAAAAAAAAACGACAGTGGTACCCCTTACGGTTTTTTTTTTGGGCGAAAAATTAAGTTTCTCCAATATTCCCAAAACTCTGGATTCTGATAGAGGGCCATGAGACTTAGACCTGAGTGCAAAAATGGAGGCTCTAGCCCCTTCCAGAGCTGAGATATCGAAACTCAAAAATTCGGCCCGAAAAAAAAAACCCACAGTGGTACCCCTTACGTTTTTTTTTTTGGGCGAAAAATTAAGTTTCTCCAATTTTCCCAAAACTCTGGATTCTGATAGAGGGCCATGAGACTTAGACCTGAGTGCAAAAATGGAGGCTCTAGCCCCTTCCAGAGCTGAGATATCGAAACTCAAAAATTCGGCCCGAAAAAAAAACGACAGTGGTACCCCTTACGTTTTTTTTTTTTTGGCGAAAAATTAAGTTTCTCCAATCTTCCCAAAACTCTGGATTCTGATAGAGGGCCATGAGACTTAGACCTGAGTGCAAAAATGGAGGCTCTAGCCCCTTCCAGAGCTGAGATATCGAAACTCAAAAATTCGGCCCGAAAAAAAAAACGACAGTGGTACCCCTTACGTTTTTTTTTTTTTTTGAGCGAAAAATTAAGTTTCTCCAATCTCCCCAAAACTCTGGATTCTGATAGAGGGCCATGAGACTTAGACCTGAGTGCAAAAATGGAGGCTCTAGCCCCTTCCAGAGCTGAGATATCGAAACTCAAAAATTCGGCCCGAAAAAAAAAAAACGACAGTGGTACCCCTTACGTTTTTTTTTTTTGGGCGAAAAATTAAGTTTCTCCAATATTCCCAAAACTCTGGATTCTGATAGAGGGCCATGAGACTTAGACCTGAGTGCAAAAATGGAGGCTCTAGCCCCTTCCAGAGCTGAGATATCGAAACTCAAAAATTCGGCCCGAAAAAAAAAACCCACAGTGGTACCCCTTACGTTTTTTTTTTTGGGCGAAAAATTAAGTTTCTCCAATTTTCCCAAAACTCTGGATTCTGATAGAGGGCCATGAGACTTAGACCTGAGTGCAAAAATGGAGGCTCTAGCCCCTTCCAGAGCTGAGATATCGAAACTCAAAAATTCGGCCCGAAAAAAAAACGACAGTGGTACCCCTTACGTTTTTTTTTTTTGGGCGAAAAATTAAGTTTCTCCAATCTTCCCAAAACTCTGGATTCTGATAGAGGGCCATAAGACTTAGACCTGAGTGCAAAAATGGAGGCTCTAGCCCCTTCCAGAGCTGAGATATCGAAACTCAAAAATTCGGCCCGAAAAAAAAAAAACGACAGTGGTACCCCTTACGTTTTTTTTTTTGGGCGAAAAATTAAGTTTCTCCAATATTCCCAAAACTCTGGATTCTGATAGAGGGCCATGAGACTTAGACCTGAGTGCAAAAATGGAGGCTCTAGCCCCTTCCAGAGCTGAGATATCGAAACTCAAAAATTCGGCCCGAAAAAAAAACGACAGTGGTACCCCTTACGTTTTTTTTTTTTGGGCGAAAAATTAAGTTTCTCCAATCTTCCCAAAACTCTAGATTCTGATAGAGGGCCATGAGACTTAGACCTGAGTGCAAAAATGGAGGCTCTAGCCCCTTCCAGAGCTGAGATATCGAAACTCAAAAATTCGGCCCGAAAAAAAAAACGACAGTGGTACCCCTTACGTTTTTTTTTTTGGGCGAAAAATTAAGTTTCTCCAATTTTTCCAAAACTCTGGATTCTGATAGAGGGCCATGAGACTTAGACCTGAGTGCAAAAATGGAGGCTCTAGCCCCTTCCAGAGCTGAGATATCGAAACTCAAAAATTCGGCCCGAAAAAAAAAAACGACAGTGGTACCCCTTACGTTTTTTTTTGGGCGAAAAATTAAGTTTCTCCAATTTTCCCAAAACTCTGGATTCTGATAGAGGGCCATGAGACTTAGACCTGAGTGCAAAAATGGAGGCTCTAGCCCCTTCCAGAGCTGAGATATCGAAACTCAAAAATTCGACCCGGAAAAAAAACGACAGTGGTACCCCTTACGTTTTTTTTTTTGGGCGAAAAATTAAGTTTCTCCAATCTTCCCAAAACTCTGGATTCTGATAGAGGGCCATAAGACTTAGACCTGAGTGCAAAAATGGAGGCTCTAGCCCCTTCCAGAGCTGAGATATCGAAACTCAAAAATTCGGCCCGAAAAAAAAACGACAGTGGTACCCCTTACGTTTTTTTTTTTTTTGGGTGAAAAATTTAGTTTCTCTAATCTTCCCAAAACTCTAGATTCTGATAGAGGGCCATGAGACTTAGAACTGAGTGCAAAAATGGAGGCTCTAGCCCCTTCCAGAGCTGAGATATCGAAACTCAAAAATTCGGCCCGAAAAAAAACCGACAGTGGTACCCCTTACCTTTTTTTTTTTTGGGCGAAAAATTAAGTTTCTCCAATTTTCCCAAAACTCTGGATTCTGATAGAGGGCCATGAGACTTAGACCTGAGTGCAAAAATGGAGGCTCTAGCCCCTTCCAGAGCTGAGATATCGAAACTCAAAAATTCGGCCCGAAAAAAAAAACGACAGTGGTACCCCTTACGTTTTTTTTTGGGCGAAAAATTAAGTTTCTCCAATCTTCCCAAAACTCTGGATTCTGATAGAGGGCCATGAGACTTAGACCTGAGTGCAAAAATGGAGGCTCTAGCCCCTTCCAGAGCTGAGATATCGAAACTCAAAAATTCGGCCCGAAAAAAAAACGACAGTGGTACCCCTTACGTTTTTTTTTTTTTTGGGCGAAAAATTTAGTTTCTCCAATCTTCCCAAAACTCTGGATTCTGATAGAGGGCCATGAGACTTAGAACTGAGTGCAAAAATGGAGGCTCTAGCCCCTTCCAGAGCTGAGATATCGAAACTCAAAAATTCGGCCCGAAAAAAAAACGACAGTGGTACCCCTTACATTTTTTTTTTTGGGCGAAAAATTAAGTTTCTCCAATCTTCCCAAAACTCTGGATTCTGATAGAGGGCCATGAGACTTAGACCTGAGTGCAAAAATGGAGGCTCTAGCCCCTTCCAGAGCTGAGATATCGAAACTCAAAAATTCGGCCCGAAAAAAAAACGACAGTGGTACCCCTTACGTTTTTTTTTTTTGGGCGAAAAATTAAGTTTCTCCAATCTTCCCAAAACTCTGGATTCTGATAGAGGGCCATGAGACTTAGACCTGAGTGCAAAAATGGAGGCTCTAGCCCCTTCCAGAGCTGAGATATCGAAACTCAAAGATTCGGCCCGAAAAAAAAAACGACAGTGGTACCCCTTACGTTTTTTTTTTTGGGCGAAAAATTAAGTTTTTTCAATCTTCCCAAAACTCTGGATTCTGATAGAGGGCCATGAGACTTTGACCTGAGTGCAAAAATGGAGGCTCTAGCCCCTTCCAGAGCTGAGATATCGAAACTCAAAAATTCGACCCGAAAAAAAAACGACAGTGGTACCCCTTACGTTTTTTTTTTTGGGAGAAAAATTAAGTTTCTCCAATCTTCCCAAAATTCTGGATTCTGATAGAGGGCCATGAGACTTAGAACTGAGTGCAAAAATGGAGGCTCTAGCCCCTTCCAGAGCTGAGATATCGAAACTCAAAAATTCGGCCCGAAAAAAAAACGACAGTGGTACCCCTTACGTTTTTTTTTTTTTGGGGCGAAAAATTAAGTTTCTCCAATCTTCCCAAAACTCTGGATTCTGATAGAGGGCCATGAGACTTAGACCTGAGTGCAAAAATGGAGGCTCTAGCCCCTTCCAGAGCTAAGATATCGAAACTCAAAAATTCGGCCCTAAAAAAAAACGACAGTGGTACCCCTTACGTTTTTTTTTTTGGGCGAAAAATTAAGTTTCTCCAATCTTCCCAAAACTCTGGATTCTGATAGAGGGCAATGAGACTTTGACCTGAGTGCAAAAATGGAGGCTCTAGCCCCTTCCAGAGCTGAGATATCGAAACTCAAAAATTCGGCCCGAAAAAAAAACGACAGTGGTACCCCTTACGTTTTTTTTTTTTGGGCGAAAAATTTAGTTTCTCCAATCTTCCCAAAACTCTGGATTCTGGTAGAGGGCAATGAGACTTAAAACTGAGTGCAAAAATGGAGGCTCTAGCCCCTTCCAGAGCTGAGATATCGAAACTCAAAAATTCGGCCCGAAAAAAAAACGACAGTGGTACCCCTTATGTTTTTTTTTTTTGGGCGAAAAATTAAGTTTCTCCAATCTTCCCAAAACTCTGGATTCTGATAGAGGGCCATGAGACTTAGACCTGAGTGCAAAAATGGAGGCTCTAGCCCCTTCCAGAGCTGAGATATCGAAACTCAAAAATTCGGCCCGAAAAAAAAAAAACGACAGTGGTACCCCTTACGTTTTTTTTTTTGGGCGAAAAATTAAGTTTCTCCAATCTTCCCAAAACCCTGGATTCTGATAGAGGGCCATGAGACTTAGACCTGAGTGCAAAAATGGAGGCTCTAGCCCCTTCCAGAGCTGAGATATCGAAACTCAAAAATTCGACCCGGAAAAAAAACGACAGTGGTACCCCTTACGTTTTTTTTTTTTTGGGCGAAAAATTAAGTTTCTCCAATCTTCCCAAAACTCTGGATTCTGATAGAGGGCCATGAGACTTAGAACTGAGTGCAAAAATGGAGGCTCTAGCCCCTTCCAGAGCTGAGATATCGAAACTCAAAAATTCGGCCCGAAAAAAAAAACGACAGTGGTACCCCTTACGTTTTTTTTTTTTTTTTGGGCGAAAAATTTAGTTTCTCCAATCTTCCCAAAACTCTGGATTCTGGTAGAGGGCCATGAGACTTAGACCTGAGTGCAAAAATGGAGGCTCTAGCCCCTTCCAGAGCTGAGATATCGAAACTCAAAAATTCGACCCGAAAAAAAAACGACAGTGGTACCCCTTACGTTTTTTTTTTTGGGCGAAAAATTAAGTTTCTCCAATCTTCCCAAAACTCTGGATTCTGATAGAGGGCCATGAGACTTAGACCTGAGTGCAAAAATGGAGGCTCTAGCCCCTTCCAGAGCTGAGATATCGAAACTCAAAAATTCGGCCCGAAAAAAAAAACCCACAGTGGTACCCCTTACGTTTTTTTTTTTGGGCGAAAAATTAAGTTTCTCCAATTTTCCCAAAACTCTGGATTCTGATAGAGGGCCATGAGACTTAGACCTGAGTGCAAAAAAGGAGGCTCTAGCCCCTTCCAGAGCTGAGATATCGAAACTCAAAAATTCGGCCCGAAAAAAAAAACGACAGTGGTACCCCTTACGTTTTTTTTTTTTTTGAGCGAAAAATTAAGTTTCTCCAATCTCCCCAAAACTCTGGATTCTGATAGAGGGCCATGAGACTTAGACCTGAGTGCAAAAATGGAGGCTCTAGCCCCTTCCAGAGCTGAGATATCGAAACTCAAAAATTCGGCCCGAAAAAAAAAACGACAGTGGTACCCCTTGCGGTTTTTTTTGGGCGAAAAATTAAGTTTCTCCAATCTTCCCAAAACTCTGGATTCTGATAGAGGGCCATGAGACTTAGAACTGAGTGCAAAAATGGAGGCTCTAGCCCCTTCCAGAGCTGAGATATCGAAACTCAAAAATTCGGCCCGAAAAATAACAGTGGTACCCCTTACGTTTTTTTTTTTTTTGGGGCGAAAAATTTAGTTTCTCCAATCTTCCCAAAACTCTGGATTCTGATAGAGGGCCATGAGACTTAGAACTGAGTGCAAAAATGGAGGCTCTAGCCCCTTCCAGAGCTGAGATATCGAAACTCAAAAATTCGGCCCGAAAAAAAAACGACAGTGGTACCCCTTACATTTTTTTTTTGGGCGAAAAATTAAGTTTCTCCAATCTTCCCAAAACTCTGGATTCTGATAGAGGGCCATGAGACTTAGAACTGAGTGGAAAAATGGAGGCTCTAGCCCCTTCCAGAGCTGAGATATCGAAACTCAAAAATTCGGCCCGAAAAAAAAACGACAGTGGTACCCCTTACATTTTTTTTTTGGGCGAAAAATTAAGTTTCTCCAATCTTCCCAAAACTCTGGATTCTGATAGAGGACCATGAGACTTAGACCTGAGTGGAAAAATGGAGGCTCTAGCCCCTTCCAGAGCTGAGATATCGAAACTCAAAAATTCGGCCCGAAAAAAAAACGACAGTGGTACCCCTTACGTTTTTTTTTTTGGGCGAAAAATTAAGTTTCTCCAATCTTCCCAAAACTCTGGATTCTGATAGAGGGCCATGAGACTTTGACCTGAGTGCAAAAATGGAGGCTCTAGCCCCTTCCAGAGCTGAGATATCGAAACTCAAAAATTCGACCCGAAAAAAAAACGACAGTGGTACCCCTTACGTTTTTTTTTTTTGGGAGAAAAATTAAGTTTCTCCAATCTTCCCAAAACTCTGGATTCTGATAGAGGGCCATGAGACTTAGAACTGAGTGCAAAAATGGAGGCTCTAGCCCCTTCCAGAGCTGAGATATCGAAACTCAAAAATTCGGCCCGAAAAAAAAACGACAGTGGTACCCCTTATGTTTTTTTTTTTGGGGCGAAAAATTAAGTTTCTCCAATCTTCCCAAAACTCTGGATTCTGATAGAGGGCCATGAGACTTAGACCTGAGTGCAAAAATGGAGAATCTAGCCCCTTCCAGAGCTGAGATATCAAAACTCAAAAATTCGGCCCGAAAAAAAAACGACAGTGGTACCCCTTACGTTTTTTTTTTTGGGCGAAAAATTAAGTTTCTCCAATCTTCCCAAAACTCTGGATTCTGATAGAGGGCCATGAGACTTAGACCTGAGTGCAAAAATGGAGGCTCTAGCTCCTTCCAGAGCTGAGATATCGAAACTCAAAGATTCGGCCCGAAAAAAAAACGACAGTGGTACCCCTTACGTTTTTTTTTTTGGGCGAAAAATTAAGTTTCTCCAATCTTCCCAAAACTCTGGATTCTGATAGAGGGCCATGAGACTTTGACCTGAGTGCAAAAATGGAGGCTCTAGCCCCTTCCAGAGCTGAGATATCGAAACTCAAAAATTCGACCCGAAAAAAAACGACAGTGGTACCCCTTACGTTTTTTTTTTTGGGAGAAAAATTAAGTTTCTCCAATCTTCCCAAAACTCTGGATTCTGATAGAGGGCCATGAGACTTAGAACTGAGTGCAAAAATGGAGGCTCTAGCCCTTTCCAGAGCTGAGATATCGAAACTCAAAAATTCGGCCCGAAAAAAAAACGACAGTGGTACCCCTTACGTTTTTTTTTTTGGGGCGAAAAATTAAGTTTCTCCAATCTTCCCAAAACTCTGGATTCTGACAGAGGGCCATGAGACTTAGACCTGAGTGCAAAAATGGAGGCTCTAGCCCCTTCCAGAGCTGAGATATCGAAACTCAAAAATTCGGCCCGAAAAAAAACGACAGTGGTACCCCTTACGTTTTTTTTTTTGGGCGAAAAATTAAGTTTCTCCAATCTTCCCAAAACTCTGGATTCTGATAGAGGGCCATGAGACTTTGACCTGAGTGCAAAAATGGAGGCTCTAGCCCCTTCCAGAGCTGAGATATCGAAACTCAAAAATTCGGCCCGAAAAAAAAAACGACAGTGGTACCCCTTACGTTTTTTTTTTTTTTTTGAGCGAAAAATTAAGTTTCTCCAATCTCCCCAAAACTCTGGATTCTGATAGAGGGCCATGAGACTTAGACCTGGGTGCAAAAATGGAGGCTCTAGCCCCTTCCAGAGCTGAGATATCGAAACTCAAAAATTCGACCCGAAAAAAAAAAAACGACAGTGGTACCCCTTACGTTTTTTTTTTTGGGCGAAAAATTAAGTTTCTCCAATCTTCCCAAAACTCTAGATTCTGATAGAGGGCCATGAGACTTAGACCTGAGTGCAAAAATGGAGGCTCTAGCCCCTTCCAGAGCTGAGATATCGAAACTCAAAAATTCGGCCCGAAAAAAAAAAACGACAGTGGTACCCCTTACGTTTTTTTTTTTTGGGCGAAAAATTAAGTTTCTCCAATCTTCCTAAAACTCTGGATTCTGATAGAGGGCCATGAGACTTAGACCTGAGTGCAAAAATGGAGGCTCTAGCCCCTTCCAGAGCTGAGATATCGAAACTCAAAAATTCGACCCGGAAAAAAAACGACAGTGGTACCCCTTACGTTTTTTTTTTTTTTTTGGGCGAAAAATTAAGTTTCTCCAATCTTCCCAAAACTCTGGATTCTGATAGAGGGCCATAAGACTTAGACCTGAGTGCAAAAATGGAGGCTCTAGCCCCTTCCAGAGCTGAGATATCGAAACTCAAAAATTCGGCCCGAAAAAAAAACGACAGTGGTACCCCTTACGTTTTTTTTTTTGGGCGAAAAATTAAGTTTCTCCAATCTTCCTAAAACTCTGGATTCTGATAGAGGGCCATGAGACTTAGACCTGAGTGCAAAAATGGAGGCTCTAGCCCCTTCCAGAGCTGAGATATCGAAACTCAAAAATTCGACCCGGAAAAAAAACGACAGTGGTACCCCTTACGTTTTTTTTTTTTTTGGGCGAAAAATTAAGTTTCTCCAATCTTCCCAAAACTCTGGATTCTGATAGAGGGCCATAAGACTTAGACCTGAGTGCAAAAATGGAGGCTCTAGCCCCTTCCAGAGCTGAGATATCGAAACTCAAAAATTCGGCCCGAAAAAAAAAACGACAGTGGTACCCCTTACGTTTTTTTTTTTGGGCGAAAAATTAAGTTTCTCCAATATTCCCAAAACTCTGGATTCTGATAGAGGGCCATGAGACTTAGACCTGAGTGCAAAAATGGAGGCTCTAGCCCCTTCCAGAGCTGAGATATCGAAACTCAAAAATTCGGCCCGAAAAAAAAAAAACGACAGTGGTACCCCTTACGTTTTTTTTTTTTGGGCGAAAAATTAAGTTTCTCCAATCTTCCCAAAACTCTGGATTCTGGTAGAGGGCCATGAGACTTAGACCTGAGTGCAAAAATGGAGGCTCTAGCCCCTTCCAGAGCTGAGATATCGAAACTCAAAAATTCGACCCGAAAAAAAAACGACAGTGGTACCCCTTACGTTTTTTTTTTTGGGCGAAAAATTAAGTTTCTCCAATCTTCCCAAAACTCTGGATTCTGATAGAGGGCCATGAGACTTAGACCTGAGTGCAAAAATGGAGGCTCTAGCCCCTTCCAGAGCTGAGATATCGAAACTCAAAAATTCGGCCCGAAAAAAAAACCCCCACAGTGGTACCCCTTACGTTTTTTTTTTTTGGGCGAAAAATTAAGTTTCTCCAATTTTCCCAAAACTCTGGATTCTGATAGAGGGCCATGAGACTTAGACCTGAGTGCAAAAATGGAGGCTCTAGCCCCTTCCAGAGCTGAGATATCGAAACTCAAAAATTCGGCCCGAAAAAAAAAACGACAGTGGTACCCCTTACGTTTTTTTTTTTTTTTGAGCGAAAAATTAAGTTTCTCCAATCTCCCCAAAACTCTGGATTCTGATAGAGGGCCATGAGACTTAGACCTGAGTGCAAAAATGGAGGCTCTAGCCCCTTCCAGAGCTGAGATATCGAAACTCAAAAATTCGACCCGAAAAAAAAACGACAGTGGTACCCCTTACGTTTTTTTTTTTGGGCGAAAAATTAAGTTTCTCCAATCTTCCCAAAACTCTGGATTCTGATAGAGGGCCATGAGACTTAGACCTGAGTGCAAAAATGGAGGCTCTAGCCCTTTCCAGAGCTGAGATATCGAAACTCAAAAATTCGGCCCGAAAAAAAACGACAGTGGTACCCCTTACGTTTTTTTTTTTGGGCGAAAAATTTAGTTTCTCCAATCTTCCCAAAACTCTGGATTCTGATAGAGGGCCATGAGACTTAGAACTGAGTGCAAAAATGGAGGCTCTAGCCCCTTCCAGAGCTGAGATATCGAAACTCAAAAATTCGACCCGAAAAAAAAACGACAGTGGTACCCCTTACGTTTTTTTTTTTGGGCGAAAAATTAAGTTTCTCCAATTTTTCCAAAACTCTGGATTCTGATAGAGGGCCATGAGACTTAGACCTGAGTGCAAAAATGGAGGCTCTAGCCCCTTCCAGAGCTGAGATATCGAAACTCAAAAATTCGGCCCGAAAAAAAAAAACGACAGTGGTACCCCTTACGTTTTTTTTTGGGCGAAAAATTAAGTTTCTCCAATTTTCCCAAAACTCTGGATTCTGATAGAGGGCCATGAGACTTAGACCTGAGTGCAAAAATGGAGGCTCTAGCCCCTTCCAGAGCTGAGATATCGAAACTCAAAAATTCGACCCGGAAAAAAAACGACAGTGGTACCCCTTACGTTTTTTTTTTTGGGCGAAAAATTAAGTTTCTCCAATCTTCCCAAAACTCTGGATTCTGATAGAGGGCCATAAGACTTAGACCTGAGTGCAAAAATGGAGGCTCCAGCCCCTTCCAGAGCTGAGATATCGAAACTCAAAAATTCGGCCCGAAAAAAAAACGACAGTGGTACCCCTTACGTTTTTTTTTTTTTGGGTGAAAAATTTAGTTTCTCTAATCTTCCCAAAACTCTAGATTCTGATAGAGGGCCATGAGACTTAGAACTGAGTGCAAAAATGGAGGCTCTAGCCCCTTCCAGAGCTGAGATATCGAAACTCAAAAATTCGGCCCGAAAAAAAACCGACAGTGGTACCCCTTACCTTTTTTTTTTTTTGGGCGAAAAATTAAGTTTCTCCAATTTTCCCAAAACTCTGGATTCTGATAGAGGGCCATGAGACTTAGACCTGAGTGCAAAAATGGAGGCTCTAGCCCCTTCCAGAGCTGAGATATCGAAACTCAAAAATTCGGCCCGAAAAAAAAAACGACAGTGGTACCCCTTACGTTTTTTTTTGGGCGAAAAATTAAGTTTCTCCAATCTTCCCAAAACTCTGGATTCTGATAGAGGGCCATGAGACTTAGACCTGAGTGCAAAAATGGAGGCTCTAGCCCCTTCCAGAGCTGAGATATCGAAACTCAAAAATTCGGCCCGAAAAAAAAAACGACAGTGGTACCCCTTACGTTTTTGTTTTTTTTTGGGCGAAAAATTTAGTTTCTCCAATCTTCCCAAAACTCTGGATTCTGATAGAGGGCCATGAGACTTAGAACTGAGTGCAAAAATGGAGGCTCTAGCCCCTTCCAGAGCTGAGATATCGAAACTCAAAAATTCGGCCCGAAAAAAAAACGACAGTGGTACCCCTTACATTTTTTTTTTTGGGCGAAAAATTAAGTTTCTCCAATCTTCCCAAAACTCTGGATTCTGATAGAGGGCCATGAGACTTAGACCTGAGTGCAAAAATGGAGGCTCTAGCCCCTTCCAGAGCTGAGATATCGAAACTCAAAAATTCGGCCCGAAAAAAAAACGACAGTGGTACCCCTTACGTTTTTTTTTTTTGGGCGAAAAATTAAGTTTCTCCAATCTTCCCAAAACTCTGGATTCTGATAGAGGGCCATGAGACTTAGACCTGAGTGCAAAAATGGAGGCTCTAGCCCCTTCCAGAGCTGAGATATCGAAACTCAAAAATTCGGCCCGAAAAAAAAACCGACAGTGGTACCCCTTACGTTTTTTTTTTTGGGCGAAAAATTAAGTTTCTCCAATCTTCCCAAAACTCTGGATTCTGATAGAGGGCCATAAGACTTAGACCTGAGTGCAAAAATGGAGGCTCTAGCCCCTTCCAGAGCTGAGATATCGAAACTCAAAAATTCGGCCCGAAAAAAAAAACGACAGTGGTACCCCTTACGTTTTTTTTTTTGGGCGAAAAATTAAGTTTCTCCAATATTCCCAAAACTCTGGATTCTGATAGAGGGCCATGAGACTTAGACCTGAGTGCAAAAATGGAGGCTCTAGCCCCTTCCAGAGCTGAGATATCGAAACTCAAAAATTCGGCCCGAAAAAAAAAAAAACGACAGTGGTACCCCTTACGTTTTTTTTTTTTGGGCGAAAAATTAAGTTTCTCCAATCTTCCCAAAACTCTGGATTCTGGTAGAGGGCCATGAGACTTAGACCTGAGTGCAAAAATGGAGGCTCTAGCCCCTTCCAGAGCTGAGATATCGAAACTCAAAAATTCGACCCGAAAAAAAAACGACAGTGGTACCCCTTACGTTTTTTTTTTTGGGCGAAAAATTAAGTTTCTCCAATCTTCCCAAAACTCTGGATTCTGATAGAGGGCCATGAGACTTAGACCTGAGTGCAAAAATGGAGGCTCTAGCCCCTTCCAGAGCTGAGATATCGAAACTCAAAAATTCGGCCCGAAAAAAAAACCCCACAGTGGTACCCCTTACGTTTTTTTTTTTTGGGCGAAAAATTAAGTTTCTCCAATTTTCCCAAAACTCTGGATTCTGATAGAGGGCCATGAGACTTAGACCTGAGTGCAAAAATGGAGGCTCTAGCCCCTTCCAGAGCTGAGATATCGAAACTCAAAAATTCGGCCCGAAAAAAAAAACGACAGTGGTACCCCTTACGTTTTTTTTTTTTTTGAGCGAAAAATTAAGTTTCTCCAATCTCCCCAAAACTCTGGATTCTGATAGAGGGCCATGAGACTTAGACCTGAGTGCAAAAATGGAGGCTCTAGCCCCTTCCAGAGCTGAGATATCGAAACTCAAAAATTCGACCCGAAAAAAAAACGACAGTGGTACCCCTTACGTTTTTTTTTTTTGGGCGAAAAATTAAGTTTCTCCAATCTTCCCAAAACTCTGGATTCTGATAGAGGGCCATGAGACTTAGACCTGAGTGCAAAAATGGAGGCTCTAGCCCTTTCCAGAGCTGAGATATCGAAACTCAAAAATTCGGCCCGAAAAAAAACGACAGTGGTACCCCTTACGTTTTTTTTTTTTGGGCGAAAAATTTAGTTTCTCCAATCTTCCCAAAACTCTGGATTCTGATAGAGGGCCATGAGACTTAGAACTGAGTGCAAAAATGGAGGCTCTAGCCCCTTCCAGAGCTGAGATATCGAAACTCAAAAATTCGACCCGAAAAAAAAACGACAGTGGTACCCCTTACGTTTTTTTTTTTGGGCGAAAAATTAAGTTTCTCCAATTTTTCCAAAACTCTGGATTCTGATAGAGGGCCATGAGACTTAGACCTGAGTGCAAAAATGGAGGCTCTAGCCCCTTCCAGAGCTGAGATATCGAAACTCAAAAATTCGGCCTGAAAAAAAAAAACGACAGTGGTACCCCTTACGTTTTTTTTTGGGCGAAAAATTAAGTTTCTCCAATTTTCCCAAAACTCTGGATTCTGATAGAGGGCCATGAGACTTAGACCTGAGTGCAAAAATGGAGGCTCTAGCCCCTTCCAGAGCTGAGATATCGAAACTCAAAAATTCGACCCGGAAAAAAAACGACAGTGGTACCCCTTACGTTTTTTTTTTTGGGCGAAAAATTAAGTTTCTCCAATCTTCCCAAAACTCTGGATTCTGATAGAGGGCCATAAGACTTAGACCTGAGTGCAAAAATGGAGGCTCTAGCCCCTTCCAGAGCTGAGATATCGAAACTCAAAAATTCGGCCCGAAAAAAAAACGACAGTGGTACCCCTTACGTTTTTTTTTTTTTGGGTGAAAAATTTAGTTTCTCTAATCTTCCCAAAACTCTAGATTCTGATAGAGGGCCATGAGACTTAGAACTGAGTGCAAAAATGGAGGCTCTAGCCCCTTCCAGAGCTGAGATATCGAAACTCAAAAATTCGGCCCGAAAAAAAACCGACAGTGGTACCCCTTACCTTTTTTTTTTTTTGGGCGAAAAATTAAGTTTCTCCAATTTTCCCAAAACTCTGGATTCTGATAGAGGGCCATGAGACTTAGACCTGAGTGCAAAAATGGAGGCTCTAGCCCCTTCCAGAGCTGAGATATCGAAACTCAAAAATTCGGCCCGAAAAAAAAAACGACAGTGGTACCCCTTACGTTTTTTTTTGGGCGAAAAATTAAGTTTCTCCAATCTTCCCAAAACTCTGGATTCTGATAGAGGGCCATGAGACTTAGACCTGAGTGCAAAAATGGAGGCTCTAGCCCCTTCCAGAGCTGAGATATCGAAACTCAAAAATTCGGCCCGAAAAAAAAACGACAGTGGTACCCCTTACGTTTTTTTTTTTTTTTGGGCGAAAAATTTAGTTTCTCCAATCTTCCCAAAACTCTGGATTCTGATAGAGGGCCATGAGACTTAGAACTGAGTGCAAAAATGGAGGCTCTAGCCCCTTCCAGAGCTGAGATATCGAAACTCAAAAATTCGGCCCGAAAAAAAAACGACAGTGGTACCCCTTACATTTTTTTTTTTGGGCGAAAAATTAAGTTTCTCCAATCTTCCCAAAACTCTGGATTCTGATAGAGGGCCATGAGACTTAGACCTGAGTGCAAAAATGGAGGCTCTAGCCCCTTCCAGAGCTGAGATATCGAAACTCAAAAATTCGGCCCGAAAAAAAAACGACAGTGGTACCCCTTACGTTTTTTTTTTTTGGGCGAAAAATTAAGTTTCTCCAATCTTCCCAAAACTCTGGATTCTGATAGAGGGCCATGAGACTTAGACCTGAGTGCAAAAATGGAGGCTCTAGCCCCTTCCAGAGCTGAGATATCGAAACTCAAAGATTCGGCCCGAAAAAAAAAACGACAGTGGTACCCCTTACGTTTTTTTTTTTGGGCGAAAAATTAAGTTTTTTCAATCTTCCCAAAACTCTGGATTCTGATAGAGGGCCATGAGACTTTGACCTGAGTGCAAAAATGGAGGCTCTAGCCCCTTCCAGAGCTGAGATATCGAAACTCAAAAATTCGACCCGAAAAAAAAACGACAGTGGTACCCCTTACGTTTTTTTTTTTGGGAGAAAAATTAAGTTTCTCCAATCTTCCCAAAACTCTGGATTCTGATAGAGGGCCATGAGACTTAGAACTGAGTGCAAAAATGGAGGCTCTAGCCCCTTCCAGAGCTGAGATATCGAAACTCAAAAATTCGGCCCGAAAAAAAAACGACAGTGGTACCCCTTACGTTTTTTTTTTTTGGGGCGAAAAATTAAGTTTCTCCAATCTTCCCAAAACTCTGGATTCTGATAGAGGGCCATGAGACTTAGACCTGAGTGCAAAAATGGAGGCTCTAGCCCCTTCCAGAGCTAAGATATCGAAACTCAAAAATTCGGCCCGAAAAAAAAACGACAGTGGTACCCCTTACGGTTTTTTTTTTGGGCGAAAAATTAAGTTTCTCCAATCTTCCCAAAACTCTGGATTCTGATAGAGGGCCATGAGACTTTGACCTGAGTGCAAAAATGGAGGCTCTAGCCCCTTCCAGAGCTGAGATATCGAAACTCAAAAATTCGGCCCGAAAAAAAAACGACAGTGGTACCCCTTACGTTTTTTTTTTTTTGGGCGAAAAATTTAGTTTCTCCAATCTTCCCAAAACTCTGGATTCTGGTAGAGGGCCATGAGACTTAAAACTGAGTGCAAAAATGGAGGCTCTAGCCCCTTCCAGAGCTGAGATATCGAAACTCAAAAATTCGGCCCGAAAAAAAAACGACAGTGGTACCCCTTATGTTTTTTTTTTTTTGGCCGAAAAATTAAGTTTCTCCAATCTTCCCAAAACTCTGGATTCTGATAGAGGGCCATGAGACTTAGACCTGAGTGCAAAAATGGAGGCTCTAGCCCCTTCCAGAGCTGAGATATCGAAACTCAAAAATTCGGCCCGAAAAAAAAAAAACGACAGTGGTACCCCTTACGTTTTTTTTTTTTTGGGCGAAAAATTAAGTTTCTCCAATCTTCCCAAAACTCTGGATTCTGATAGAGGGCCATGAGACTTAGACCTGAGTGCAAAAATGGAGGCTCTAGCCCCTTCCAGAGCTGAGATATCGAAACTCAAAAATTCGACCCGGAAAAAAAACGACAGTGGTACCCCTTACTTTTTTTTTTTTTTGGGCGAAAAATTAAGTTTCTCCAATCTTCCCAAAACTCTGGATTCTGATAGAGGGCCATGAGACTTAGAACTGAGTGCAAAAATGGAGGCTCTAGCCCCTTCCAGAGCTGAGATATCGAAACTCAAAAATTCGGCCCGAAAAAAAAAACGACAGTGGTACCCCTTACGTTTTTTTTTTTTTTTTGGGCGAAAAATTTAGTTTCTCCAATCTTCCCAAAACTCTGGATTCTGGTAGAGGGCCATGAGACTTAAAACTGAGTGCAAAAATGGAGGCTCTAGCCCCTTCCAGAGCTGAGATATCGAAACTCAAAAATTCGGCCCGAAAAAAAAACGACAGTGGTACCCCTTATGTTTTTTTTTTTTTTGGCCGAAAAATTAAGTTTCTCCAATCTTCCCAAAACTCTGGATTCTGATAGAGGGCCATGAGACTTAGACCTGAGTGCAAAAATGGAGGCTCTAGCCCCTTCCAGAGCTGAGATATCGAAACTCAAAAATTCGACCCGGAAAAAAAACGACAGTGGTACCCCTTACTTTTTTTTTTTTTTGGGCGAAAAATTAAGTTTCTCCAATCTTCCCAAAACTCTGGATTCTGATAGAGGGCCATGAGACTTAGAACTGAGTGCAAAAATGGAGGCTCTAGCCCCTTCCAGAGCTGAGATATCGAAACTCAAAAATTCGGCCCGAAAAAAAAAACGACAGTGGTACCCCTTACGTTTTTTTTTTTTTTTTGGGCGAAAAATTTAGTTTCTCCAATCTTCCCAAAACTCTGGATTCTGGTAGAGGGCCATGAGACTTAGACCTGAGTGCAAAAATGGAGGCTCTAGCCCCTTCCAGAGCTGAGATATCGAAACTCAAAAATTCGACCCGAAAAAAAAACGACAGTGGTACCCCTTACGTTTTTTTTTTTGGGCGAAAAATTAAGTTTCTCCAATCTTCCCAAAACTCTGGATTCTGATAGAGGGCCATGAGACTTAGACCTGAGTGCAAAAATGGAGGCTCTAGCCCCTTCCAGAGCTGAGATATCGAAACTCAAAAATTCGGCCCGAAAAAAAAAACCCACAGTGGTACCCCTTACGTTTTTTTTTTTTTGGGCGAAAAATTAAGTTTCTCCAATTTTCCCAAAACTCTGGATTCTGATAGAGGGCCATGAGACTTAGACCTGAGTGCAAAAATGGAGGCTCTAGCCCCTTCCAGAGCTGAGATATCGAAACTCAAAAATTCGGCCCGAAAAAAAAAACGACAGTGGTACCCCTTACGTTTTTTTTTTTTTTTGAGCGAAAAATTAAGTTTCTCCAATCTCCCCAAAACTCTGGATTCTGATAGAGGGCCATGAGACTTAGACCTGAGTGCAAAAATGGAGGCTCTAGCCCCTTCCAGAGCTGAGATATCGAAACTCAAAAATTCGACCCGAAAAAAAAACGACAGTGGTACCCCTTACGTTTTTTTTTTGGGCGAAAAATTAAGTTTCTCCAATCTTCCCAAAACTCTGGATTCTGATAGAGGGCCATGAGACTTAGACCTGAGTGCAAAAATGGAGGCTCTAGCCCCTTCCAGAGCTGAGATATCGAAACTCAAAAATTCGACCCGAAAAAAAAACGACAGTGGTACCCCTTACGTTTTTTTTTTTGGGCGAAAAATTAAGTTTCTCCAATCTTCCCAAAACTCTGGATTCTGATAGAGGGCCATGAGACTTAGACCTGAGTGCAAAAATGGAGGCTCTAGCCCTTTCCAGAGCTGAGATATCGAAACTCAAAAATTCGGCCCGAAAAAAAAACGACAGTGGTACCCCTTACGTTTTTTTTTTTTTTTGAGCGAAAAATTAAGTTTCTCCAATCTCCCCAAAACTCTGGATTCTGATAGAGGGCCATGAGACTTAGACCTGAGTGCAAAAATGGAGGCTCTAGCCCCTTCAAGAGCTGAGATATCGAAACTCAAAAATTCGACCCGAAAAAAAAACGACAGTGGTACCCCTTACGTTTTTTTTTTTGGGCGAAAAATTAAGTTTCTCCAATCTTCCCAAAACTCTGGATTCTGATAGAGGGCCATGAGACTTAGACCTGAGTGCAAAAATGGAGGCTCTAGCCCCTTCCAGAGCTGAGATATCGAAACTCAAAAATTCGACCCGAAAAAAAAACCACAGTGGTACCCCTTACGTTTTTTTTTTTGGGCGAAAAATTAAGTTTCTCCAATCTTCCCAAAACTCTGGATTCTGATAGAGGGCCATGAGACTTAGACCTGAGTGCAAAAATGGAGGCTCTAGCCCCTTCCAGAGCTGAGATATCGAAACTCAAAAATTCGGCCCGAAAAAAAAAACGACAGTGGTACCCCTTACGTTTTTTTTTTTTTTGAGCGAAAAATTAAGTTTCTCCAATCTCCCCAAAACTCTGGATTCTGATAGAGGGCCATGAGACTTAGACCTGAGTGCAAAAATGGAGGCTCTAGCCCCTTCCAGAGCTGAGATATCGAAACTCAAAAATTCGACCCGAAAAAAAAACGACAGTGGTACCCCTTACGTTTTTTTTTTTGGGCGAAAAATTAAGTTTCTCCAATCTTCCCAAAACTCTGGATTCTGATAGAGGGCCATGAGACTTAGACCTGAGTGCAAAAATGGAGGCTCTAGCCCCTTCCAGAGCTGAGATATCGAAACTCAAAAATTCGACCCGAAAAAAAAACGACAGTGGTACCCCTTACGTTTTTTTTTTTGGGCGAAAAATTAAGTTTCTCCAATCTTCCCAAAACTCTGGATTCTGATAGAGGGCCATGAGACTTAGACCTGAGTGCAAAAATGGAGGCTCTAGCCCTTTCCAGAGCTGAGATATCGAAACTCAAAAATTCGGCCCGAAAAAAAACGACAGTGGTACCCCTTACGTTTTTTTTTTTTGGGCGAAAAATTAAGTTTCTCCAATTTTCCCAAAACTCTGGATTCTGATAGAGGGCCATGAGACTTAGACCTGAGTGCAAAAATGGAGGCTCTAGCCCCTTCCAGAGCTGAGATATCGAAACTCAAAAATTCGACCCGGAAAAAAACGACAGTGGTACCCCTTACGTTTTTTTTTTTTGGGTGAAAAATTTAGTTTCTCTAATCTTCCCAAAACTCTAGATTCTGATAGAGGGCCATGAGACTTAGAACTGAGTGCAAAAATGGAGGCTCTAGCCCCTTCCAGAGCTGAGATATCGAAACTCAAAAATTCGGCCCGAAAAAAAACCGACAGTGGTACCCCTTACCTTTTTTTTTTTTTTGGGCGAAAAATTAAGTTTCTCCAATTTTCCCAAAACTCTGGATTCTGATAGAGGGCCATGAGACTTAGACCTGAGTGCAAAAATGGAGGCTCTAGCCCCTTCCAGAGCTGAGATATCGAAACTCAAAAATTCGGCCCGAAAAAAAAAACGACAGTGGTACCCCTTACGTTTTTTTTTGGGCGAAAAATTAAGTTTCTCCAATTTTCCCAAAACTCTGGATTCTGATAGAGGGCCATGAGACTTAGACCTGAGTGCAAAAATGGAGGCTCTAGCCCCTTCCAGAGCTGAGATATCGAAACTCAAAAATTCGACCCGGAAAAAAAACGACAGTGGTACCCCTTACGTTTTTTTTTTTGGGCGAAAAATTAAGTTTCTCCAATCTTCCCAAAACTCTGGATTCTGATAGAGGGCCATAAGACTTAGACCTGAGTGCAAAAATGGAGGCTCTAGCCCCTTCCAGAGCTGAGATATCGAAACTCAAAAATTCGGCCCGAAAAAAAAACGACAGTGGTACCCCTTACGTTTTTTTTTTTTTGGGTGAAAAATTTAGTTTCTCTAATCTTCCCAAAACTCTAGATTCTGATAGAGGGCCATGAGACTTAGAACTGAGTGCAAAAATGGAGGCTCTAGCCCCTTCCAGAGCTGAGATATCGAAACTCAAAAATTCGGCCCGAAAAAAAACCGACAGTGGTACCCCTTACCTTTTTTTTTTTTTGGGCGAAAAATTAAGTTTCTCCAATTTTCCCAAAACTCTGGATTCTGATAGAGGGCCATGAGACTTAGACCTGAGTGCAAAAATGGAGGCTCTAGCCCCTTCCAGAGCTGAGATATCGAAACTCAAAAATTCGGCCCGAAAAAAAAAACGACAGTGGTACCCCTTACGTTTTTTTTTGGGCGAAAAATTAAGTTTCTCCAATCTTCCCAAAACTCTGGATTCTGATAGAGGGCCATGAGACTTAGACCTGAGTGCAAAAATGGAGGCTCTAGCCCCTTCCAGAGCTGAGATATCGAAACTCAAAAATTCGGCCCGAAAAAAAAAACGACAGTGGTACCCCTTACGTTTTTTTTTTTTTTGGGCGAAAAATTTAGTTTCTCCAATCTTCCCAAAACTCTGGATTCTGATAGAGGGCCATGAGACTTAGAACTGAGTGCAAAAATGGAGGCTCTAGCCCCTTCCAGAGCTGAGATATCGAAACTCAAAAATTCGGCCCGAAAAAAAAACGACAGTGGTACCCCTTACATTTTTTTTTTTGGGCGAAAAATTAAGTTTCTCCAATCTTCCCAAAACTCTGGATTCTGATAGAGGGCCATGAGACTTAGACCTGAGTGCAAAAATGGAGGCTCTAGCCCCTTCCAGAGCTGAGATATCGAAACTCAAAAATTCGGCCCGAAAAAAAAACGACAGTGGTACCCCTTACGTTTTTTTTTTTTGGGCGAAAAATTAAGTTTCTCCAATCTTCCCAAAACTCTGGATTCTGATAGAGGGCCATGAGACTTAGACCTGAGTGCAAAAATGGAGGCTCTAGCCCCTTCCAGAGCTGAGATATCGAAACTCAAAAATTCGGCCCGAAAAAAAAACCGACAGTGGTACCCCTTACGTTTTTTTTTTTGGGCGAAAAATTAAGTTTCTCCAATCTTCCCAAAACTCTGGATTCTGATAGAGGGCCATAAGACTTAGACCTGAGTGCAAAAATGGAGGCTCTAGCCCCTTCCAGAGCTGAGATATCGAAACTCAAAAATTCGGCCCGAAAAAAAAAACGACAGTGGTACCCCTTACGTTTTTTTTTTTGGGCGAAAAATTAAGTTTCTCCAATATTCCCAAAACTCTGGATTCTGATAGAGGGCCATGAGACTTAGACCTGAGTGCAAAAATGGAGGCTCTAGCCCCTTCCAGAGCTGAGATATCGAAACTCAAAAATTCGGCCCGAAAAAAAAAAAAACGACAGTGGTACCCCTTACGTTTTTTTTTTTTGGGCGAAAAATTAAGTTTCTCCAATCTTCCCAAAACTCTGGATTCTGGTAGAGGGCCATGAGACTTAGACCTGAGTGCAAAAATGGAGGCTCTAGCCCCTTCCAGAGCTGAGATATCGAAACTCAAAAATTCGACCCGAAAAAAAAACGACAGTGGTACCCCTTACGTTTTTTTTTTTAGGCGAAAAATTAAGTTTCTCCAATCTTCCCAAAACTCTGGATTCTGATAGAGGGCCATGAGACTTAGACCTGAGTGCAAAAATGGAGGCTCTAGCCCCTTCCAGAGCTGAGATATCGAAACTCAAAAATTCGGCCCGAAAAAAAAACCCCACAGTGGTACCCCTTACGTTTTTTTTTTTTGGGCGAAAAATTAAGTTTCTCCAATTTTCCCAAAACTCTGGATTCTGATAGAGGGCCATGAGACTTAGACCTGAGTGCAAAAATGGAGGCTCTAGCCCCTTCCAGAGCTGAGATATCGAAACTCAAAAATTCGGCCCGAAAAAAAAAACGACAGTGGTACCCCTTACGTTTTTTTTTTTTTTTGAGCGAAAAATTAAGTTTCTCCAATCTCCCCAAAACTCTGGATTCTGATAGAGGGCCATGAGACTTAGACCTGAGTGCAAAAATGGAGGCTCTAGCCCCTTCCAGAGCTGAGATATCGAAACTCAAAAATTCGACCCGAAAAAAAAACGACAGTGGTACCCCTTACGTTTTTTTTTTTTGGGCGAAAAATTAAGTTTCTCCAATCTTCCCAAAACTCTGGATTCTGATAGAGGGCCATGAGACTTAGACCTGAGTGCAAAAATGGAGGCTCTAGCCCTTTCCAGAGCTGAGATATCGAAACTCAAAAATTCGGCCCGAAAAAAAACGACAGTGGTACCCCTTACGTTTTTTTTTTTTGGGCGAAAAATTTAGTTTCTCCAATCTTCCCAAAACTCTGGATTCTGATAGAGGGCCATGAGACTTAGAACTGAGTGCAAAAATGGAGGCTCTAGCCCCTTCTAGAGCTGAGATATCGAAACTCAAAAATTCGACCCGAAAAAAAAACGACAGTGGTACCCCTTACGTTTTTTTTTTTGGGCGAAAAATTAAGTTTCTCCAATTTTTCCAAAACTCTGGATTCTGATAGAGGGCCATGAGACTTAGACCTGAGTGCAAAAATGGAGGCTCTAGCCCCTTCCAGAGCTGAGATATCGAAACTCAAAAATTCGGCCTGAAAAAAAAAAACGACAGTGGTACCCCTTACGTTTTTTTTTGGGCGAAAAATTAAGTTTCTCCAATTTTCCCAAAACTCTGGATTCTGATAGAGGGCCATGAGACTTAGACCTGAGTGCAAAAATGGAGGCTCTAGCCCCTTCCAGAGCTGAGATATCGAAACTCAAAAATTCGACCCGGAAAAAAAACGACAGTGGTACCCCTTACGTTTTTTTTTTTGGGCGAAAAATTAAGTTTCTCCAATCTTCCCAAAACTCTGGATTCTGATAGAGGGCCATAAGACTTAGACCTGAGTGCAAAAATGGAGGCTCTAGCCCCTTCCAGAGCTGAGATATCGAAACTCAAAAATTCGGCCCGAAAAAAAAACGACAGTGGTACCCCTTACGTTTTTTTTTTTTTGGGTGAAAAATTTAGTTTCTCTAATCTTCCCAAAACTCTAGATTCTGATAGAGGGCCATGAGACTTAGAACTGAGTGCAAAAATGGAGGCTCTAGCCCCTTCCAGAGCTGAGATATCGAAACTCAAAAATTCGGCCCGAAAAAAAACCGACAGTGGTACCCCTTACCTTTTTTTTTTTTTGGGCGAAAAATTAAGTTTCTCCAATTTTCCCAAAACTCTGGATTCTGATAGAGGGCCATGAGACTTAGACCTGAGTGCAAAAATGGAGGCTCTAGCCCCTTCCAGAGCTGAGATATCGAAACTCAAAAATTCGGCCCGAAAAAAAAAACGACAGTGGTACCCCTTACGTTTTTTTTTTGGGCGAAAAATTAAGTTTCTCCAATCTTCCCAAAACTCTGGATTCTGATAGAGGGCCATGAGACTTAGACCTGAGTGCAAAAATGGAGGCTCTAGCCCCTTCCAGAGCTGAGATATCGAAACTCAAAAATTCGGCCCGAAAAAAAAACGACAGTGGTACCCCTTACGTTTTTTTTTTTTTTGGGCGAAAAATTTAGTTTCTCCAATCTTCCCAAAACTCTGGATTCTGATAGAGGGCCATGAGACTTAGAACTGAGTGCAAAAATGGAGGCTCTAGCCCCTTCCAGAGCTGAGATATCGAAACTCAAAAATTCGGCCCGAGAAAAAAACGACAGTGGTACCCCTTACATTTTTTTTTTTGGGCGAAAAATTAAGTTTCTCCAATCTTCCCAAAACTCTGGATTCTGATAGAGGGCCATGAGACTTAGACCTGAGTGCAAAAATGGAGGCTCTAGCCCCTTCCAGAGCTGAGATATCGAAACTCAAAAATTCGGCCCGAAAAAAAAACGACAGTGGTACCCCTTACGTTTTTTTTTTTTGGGCGAAAAATTAAGTTTCTCCAATCTTCCCAAAACTCTGGATTCTGATAGAGGGCCATGAGACTTAGACCTGAGTGCAAAAATGGAGGCTCTAGCCCCTTCCAGAGCTGAGATATCGAAACTCAAAGATTCGGCCCGAAAAAAAAAACGACAGTGGTACCCCTTACGTTTTTTTTTTTGGGCGAAAAATTAAGTTTTTTCAATCTTCCCAAAACTCTGGATTCTGATAGAGGGCCATGAGACTTTGACCTGAGTGCAAAAATGGAGGCTCTAGCCCCTTCCAGAGCTGAGATATCGAAACTCAAAAATTCGACCCGAAAAAAAAACGACAGTGGTACCCCTTACGTTTTTTTTTTTGGGAGAAAAATTAAGTTTCTCCAATCTTCCCAAAACTCTGGATTCTGATAGAGGGCCATGAGACTTAGAACTGAGTGCAAAAATGGAGGCTCTAGCCCCTTCCAGAGCTGAGATATCGAAACTCAAAAATTCGGCCCGAAAAAAAAACGACAGTGGTACCCCTTACGTTTTTTTTTTTTGGGGCGAAAAATTAAGTTTCTCCAATCTTCCCAAAACTCTGGATTCTGATAGAGGGCCATGAGACTTAGACCTGAGTGCAAAAATGGAGGCTCTAGCCCCTTCCAGAGCTAAGATATCGAAACTCAAAAATTCGGCCCGAAAAAAAAACGACAGTGGTACCCCTTACGTTTTTTTTTTTGGGCGAAAAATTAAGTTTCTCCAATCTTCCCAAAACTCTGGATTCTGATAGAGGGCCATGAGACTTTGACCTGAGTGCAAAAATGGAGGCTCTAGCCCCTTCCAGAGCTGAGATATCGAAACTCAAAAATTCGGCCCGAAAAAAAAACGACAGTGGTACCCCTTACGTTTTTTTTTTTTGGGCGAAAAATTTAGTTTCTCCAATCTTCCCAAAACTCTGGATTCTGGTAGAGGGCCATGAGACTTAAAACTGAGTGCAAAAATGGAGGCTCTAGCCCCTTCCAGAGCTGAGATATCGAAACTCAAAAATTCGGCCCGAAAAAAAAACGACAGTGGTACCCCTTATGTTTTTTTTTTTTTGGCCGAAAAATTAAGTTTCTCCAATCTTCCCAAAACTCTGGATTCTGATAGAGGGCCATGAGACTTAGACCTGAGTGCAAAAATGGAGGCTCTAGCCCCTTCCAGAGCTGAGATATCGAAACTCAAAAATTCGGCCCGAAAAAAAAAAAAACGACAGTGGTACCCCTTACGTTTTTTTTTTTTTGGGCGAAAAATTAAGTTTCTCCAATCTTCCCAAAACCCTGGATTCTGATAGAGGGCCATGAGACTTAGACCTGAGTGCAAAAATGGAGGCTCTAGCCCCTTCCAGAGCTGAGATATCGAAACTCAAAAATTCGACCCGGAAAAAAAACGACAGTGGTACCCCTTACGTTTTTTTTTTTGGGCGAAAAATTAAGTTTCTCCAATCTTCCCAAAACTCTGGATTCTGATAGAGGGCCATGAGACTTAGAACTGAGTGCAAAAATGGAGGCTCTAGCCCCTTCCAGAGCTGAGATATCGAAACTCAAAAATTCGGCCCGAAAAAAAAACCGACAGTGGTACCCCTTACGTTTTTTTTTTTTTTGGGCGAAAAATTTAGTTTCTCCAATCTTCCCAAAACTCTGGATTCTGGTAGAGGGCCATGAGACTTAGACCTGAGTGCAAAAATGGAGGCTCTAGCCCCTTCCAGAGCTGAGATATCGAAACTCAAAAATTCGACCCGAAAAAAAAACGACAGTGGTACCCCTTACGTTTTTTTTTTTGGGCGAAAAATTAAGTTTCTCCAATCTTCCCAAAACTCTGGATTCTGATAGAGGGCCATGAGACTTAGACCTGAGTGCAAAAATGGAGGCTCTAGCCCCTTCCAGAGCTGAGATATCGAAACTCAAAAATTCGGCCCGAAAAAAAAAACCCACAGTGGTACCCCTTACGTTTTTTTTTTTTGGGCGAAAAATTAAGTTTCTCCAATTTTCCCAAAACTCTGGATTCTGATAGAGGGCCATGAGACTTAGACCTGAGTGCAAAAATGGAGGCTCTAGCCCCTTCCAGAGCTGAGATATCGAAACTCAAAAATTCGGCCCGAAAAAAAAAACGACAGTGGTACCCCTTACGTTTTTTTTTTTTTTTGAGCGAAAAATTAAGTTTCTCCAATCTCCCCAAAACTCTGGATTCTGATAGAGGGCCATGAGACTTAGACCTGAGTGCAAAAATGGAGGCTCTAGCCCCTTCCAGAGCTGAGATATCGAAACTCAAAAATTCGACCCGAAAAAAAAACGACAGTGGTACCCCTTACGTTTTTTTTTTGGGCGAAAAATTAAGTTTCTCCAATCTTCCCAAAACTCTGGATTCTGATAGAGGGCCATGAGACTTAGACCTGAGTGCAAAAATGGAGGCTCTAGCCCCTTCCAGAGCTGAGATATCGAAACTCAAAAATTCGACCCGAAAAAAAAACGACAGTGGTACCCCTTACGTTTTTTTTTTTGGGCGAAAAATTAAGTTTCTCCAATCTTCCCAAAACTCTGGATTCTGATAGAGGGCCATGAGACTTAGACCTGAGTGCAAAAATGGAGGCTCTAGCCCTTTCCAGAGCTGAGATATCGAAACTCAAAAATTCGGCCCGAAAAAAAAAACGACAGTGGTACCCCTTACGTTTTTTTTTTTTTTTTGAGCGAAAAATTAAGTTTCTCCAATCTCCCCAAAACTCTGGATTCTGATAGAGGGCCATGAGACTTAGACCTGAGTGCAAAAATGGAGGCTCTAGCCCCTTCAAGAGCTGAGATATCGAAACTCAAAAATTCGACCCGAAAAAAAAACGACAGTGGTACCCCTTACGTTTTTTTTTTTGGGCGAAAAATTAAGTTTCTCCAATCTTCCCAAAACTCTGGATTCTGATAGAGGGCCATGAGACTTAGACCTGAGTGCAAAAATGGAGGCTCTAGCCCCTTCCAGAGCTGAGATATCGAAACTCAAAAATTCGACCCGAAAAAAAAACCACAGTGGTACCCCTTACGTTTTTTTTTTTGGGCGAAAAATTAAGTTTCTCCAATCTTCCCAAAACTCTGGATTCTGATAGAGGGCCATGAGACTTAGACCTGAGTGCAAAAATGGAGGCTCTAGCCCCTTCCAGAGCTGAGATATCGAAACTCAAAAATTCGGCCCGAAAAAAAAAAACGACAGTGGTACCCCTTACGTTTTTTTTTTTTTTTGAGCGAAAAATTAAGTTTCTCCAATCTCCCCAAAACTCTGGATTCTGATAGAGGGCCATGAGACTTAGACCTGAGTGCAAAAATGGAGGCTCTAGCCCCTTCCAGAGCTGAGATATCGAAACTCAAAAATTCGACCCGAAAAAAAAACGACAGTGGTACCCCTTACGTTTTTTTTTTTGGGCGAAAAATTAAGTTTCTCCAATCTTCCCAAAACTCTGGATTCTGATAGAGGGCCATGAGACTTAGACCTGAGTGCAAAAATGGAGGCTCTAGCCCTTTCCAGAGCTGAGATATCGAAACTCAAAAATTCGACCCGAAAAAAAAACGACAGTGGTACCCCTTACGTTTTTTTTTTTGGGCGAAAAATTAAGTTTCTCCAATCTTCCCAAAACTCTGGATTCTGATAGAGGGCCATGAGACTTAGACCTGAGTGCAAAAATGGAGGCTCTAGCCCTTTCCAGAGCTGAGATATCGAAACTCAAAAATTCGGCCCGAAAAAAAACGACAGTGGTACCCCTTACGTTTTTTTTTTTTGGGCGAAAAATTAAGTTTCTCCAATTTTCCCAAAACTCTGGATTCTGATAGAGGGCCATGAGACTTAGACCTGAGTGCAAAAATGGAGGCTCTAGCCCCTTCCAGAGCTGAGATATCGAAACTCAAAAATTCGACCCGGAAAAAAAACGACAGTGGTACCCCTTACGTTTTTTTTTTTTTGGGTGAAAAATTTAGTTTCTCTAATCTTCCCAAAACTCTAGATTCTGATAGAGGGCCATGAGACTTAGAACTGAGTGCAAAAATGGAGGCTCTAGCCCCTTCCAGAGCTGAGATATCGAAACTCAAAAATTCGGCCCGAAAAAAAACCGACAGTGGTACCCCTTACCTTTTTTTTTTTTTGGGCGAAAAATTAAGTTTCTCCAATTTTCCCAAAACTCTGGATTCTGATAGAGGGCCATGAGACTTAGACCTGAGTGCAAAAATGGAGGCTCTAGCCCCTTCCAGAGCTGAGATATCGAAACTCAAAAATTCGGCCCGAAAAAAAAAACGACAGTGGTACCCCTTACGTTTTTTTTTGGGCGAAAAATTAAGTTTCTCCAATCTTCCCAAAACTCTGGATTCTGATAGAGGGCCATGAGACTTAGACCTGAGTGCAAAAATGGAGGCTCTAGCCCCTTCCAGAGCTGAGATATCGAAACTCAAAAATTCGGCCCGAAAAAAAAACGACAGTGGTACCCCTTACGTTTTTTTTTTTTTTGGGCGAAAAATTTAGTTTCTCCAATCTTCCCAAAACTCTGGATTCTGATAGAGGGCCATGAGACTTAGAACTGAGTGCAAAAATTGAGGCTCTAGCCCCTTCCAGAGCTGAGATATCGAAACTCAAAAATTCGGCCCGAAAAAAAAACGACAGTGGTACCCCTTACATTTTTTTTTTTGGGCGAAAAATTAAGTTTCTCCAATCTTCCCAAAACTCTGGATTCTGATAGAGGGCCATGAGACTTAGACCTGAGTGCAAAAATGGAGGCTCTAGCCCCTTCCAGAGCTGAGATATCGAAACTCAAAAATTCGGCCCGAAAAAAAAACGACAGTGGTACCCCTTACGTTTTTTTTTTTTGGGCGAAAAATTAAGTTTCTCCAATCTTCCCAAAACTCTGGATTCTGATAGAGGGCCATGAGACTTAGACCTGAGTGCAAAAATGGAGGCTCTAGTCCCTTCCAGAGCTGAGATATCGAAACTCAAAGATTCGGCCCAAAAAAAAAAACGACAGTGGTACCCCTTACGTTTTTTTTTTTGGGCGAAAAATTTAGTTTTTTCAATCTTCCCAAAACTCTGGATTCTGATAGAGGGCCATGAGACTTTGACCTGAGTGCAAAAATGGAGGCTCTAGCCCCTTCCAGAGCTGAGATATCGAAACTCAAAAATTCGACCCGAAAAAAAAACGACAGTGGTACCCCTTACGTTTTTTTTTTTGGGAGAAAAATTAAGTTTCTCCAATCTTCCCAAAACTCTGGATTCTGATAGAGGGCCATGAGACTTAGAACTGAGTGCAAAAATGGAGGCTCTAGCCCCTTCCAGAGCTGAGATATCGAAACTCAAAAATTCGGCCCGAAAAAAAAACGACAGTGGTACCCCTTACGTTTTTTTTTTTTGGGGCGAAAAATTAAGTTTCTCCAATCTTCCCAAAACTCTGGATTCTGATAGAGGGCCATGAGACTTAGACCTGAGTGCAAAAATGGAGGCTCTAGCCCCTTCCAGAGCTAAGATATCGAAACTCAAAAATTCGGCCCGAAAAAAAAACGACAGTGGTACCCCTTACGTTTTTTTTTTTGGGCGAAAAATTAAGTTTCTCCAATCTTCCCAAAACTCTGGATTCTGATAGAGGGCCATGAGACTTTGACCTGAGTGCAAAAATGGAGGCTCTAGCCCCTTCCAGAGCTGAGATATCGAAACTCAAAAATTCGGCCCGAAAAAAAAACGACAGTGGTACCCCTTACGTTTTTTTTTTTTTGGGCGAAAAATTTAGTTTCTCCAATCTTCCCAAAACTCTGGATTCTGGTAGAGGGCCATGAGACTTAGAACTGAGTGCAAAAATGGAGGCTCTAGCCCCTTCCAGAGCTGAGATATCGAAACTCAAAAATTCGGCCCGAAAAAAAAACGACAGTGGTACCCCTTATGTTTTTTTTTTTTTTGGGCGAAAAATTAAGTTTCTCCAATCTTCCCAAAACTCTGGATTCTGATAGAGGGCCATGAGACTTAGACCTGAGTGCAAAAATGGAGGCTTTAGCCCCTTCCAGAGCTGAGATATCGAAACTCAAAAATTCGGCCCGAAAAAAAAAAAACGACAGTGGTACCCCTTACGTTTTTTTTTTTTGGGCGAAAAATTAAGTTTCTCCAATCTTCCCAAAACCCTGGATTCTGAAAGAGGGCCATGAGACTTAGACCTGAGTGCAAAAATGGAGGCTCTAGCCCCTTCCAGAGCTGAGATATCGAAACTCAAAAATTCGACCCGGAAAAAAAACGACAGTGGTACCCCTTACGTTTTTTTTTTTTTGGGCGAAAAATTAAGTTTCTCCAATCTTCCCAAAACTCTGGATTCTGATAGAGGGCCATGAGACTTAGAACTGAGTGCAAAAATGGAGGCTCTAGCCCCTTCCAGGGCTGAGATATCGAAACTCAAAAATTCGGCCCGAAAAAAAAACCGACAGTGGTACCCCTTACGTTTTTTTTTTTTTTTGGGCGAAAAATTTAGTTTCTCCAATCTTCCCAAAACTCTGGATTCTGATAGAGGGCCATGAGACTTAGAACTGAGTGCAAAAATGGAGGCTCTAGCCCCTTCCAGAGCTGAGATATCGAAACTCAAAAATTCGGCCCGAAAAAAAAACGACAGTGGTACCCCTTACATTTTTTTTTTGGGCGAAAAAATAAGTTTCTCCAATCTTCCCAAAACTCTGGATTCTGATAGAGGGCCATGAGACTTAGAACTGAGTGCAAAAACGGAGGCTCTAGCCCCTTCCAGAGCTGAGATATCGAAACTCAAAAATTCGGCCCGAAAAAAAAACGACAGTGGTACCCCTTACGTTTTTTTTTTTGGGGCGAAAAATTAAGTTTCTCCAATCTTCCCAAAACTCTGGATTCTGATAGAGGGCCATGAGACTTAGACCTGAGTGCAAAAATGGAGGCTCTAGCCCCTTCCAGAGCTGAGATATCGAAACTCAAAAATCCGGCCCGAAAAAAAAAACGACAGTGGTACCCCTTACGTTTTTTTTTTTTGGGCGAAAAATTAAGTTTCTCCAATCTTCCCAAAACTCTGGATTCTGATAGAGGGCCATGAGACTTTGACCTGAGTGCAAAAATGGAGGCTCTAGCCCCTTCCAGAGCTGAGATATCGAAACTCAAAAATTCGACCCGAAAAAAAAAACGACAGTGGTACCCCTTACGTTTTTTTTTTTGGGAGAAAAATTAAGTTTCTCCAATCTTCCCAAAACTCTGGATTCTGATAGAGGGCCATGAGACTTAGAACTGAGTGCAAAAATGGAGGCTCTAGCCCCTTCCAGAGCTGAGATATCGAAACTCAAAAATTCGGCCCGAAAAAAAAACGACAGTGGTACCCCTTACGTTTTTTTTTTTGGGGCGAAAAATTAAGTTTCTCCAATCTTCCCAAAACTGTGGATTCTGATAGAGGGCCATGAGACTTAGACCTGAGTGCAAAAATGGAGGCTCTAGCCCCTTCCAGAGCTGAGATATCGAAACTCAAAAATCCGGCCCGAAAAAAAAAACGACAGTGGTACCCCTTACGTTTTTTTTTTTGGGCGAAAAATTAAGTTTCTCCAATCTTCCCAAAACTCTGGATTCTGATAGAGGGCCATGAGACTTTGACCTGAGTGCAAAAATGGAGGCTCTAGCCCCTTCCAGAGCTGAGATATCGAAACTCAAAAATTCGACCCGAAAAAAAAAACGACAGTGGTACCCCTTACGTTTTTTTTTTGGGAGAAAAATTAAGTTTCTCCAATCTTCCCAAAACTCTGGATTCTGATAGAGGGCCATGAGACTTAGAACTGAGTGCAAAAATGGAGGCTCTAGCCCCTTCCAGAGCTGAGATATCGAAACTCAGAAATTCGGCCCGAAAAAAAAACGACAGTGGTACCCCTTACGTTTTTTTTTTGGGGCGAAAAATTAAGTTTCTCCAATCTTCCCAAAACTCTGGATTCTGATAGAGGGCCATGAGACTTAGACCTGAGTGCAAAAATGGAGGCTCTAGCCCCTTCCAGAGCTGAGATATCGAAACTCAAAAATTCGGCCCGAAAAAAAAAAACGACAGTGGTACCCCTTACGTTTTTTTTTTTTGGGCGAAAAATTAAGTTTCTCCAATTTTCCCAAAACTCTGGATTCTGATAGAGGGCCATGAGACTTAGACCTGAGTGCAAAAATGGAGGCTCTAGCCCCTTCCAGAGCTGAGATATCGAAACTCAAAAATTCGACCCGAAAAAAAAACGACAGTGGTACCCCTTACGTTTTTTTTTTGGGCGAAAAATTAAGTTTCTCCAATCTTCCCAAAACTCTGGATTCTGATAGAGGGCCATGAGACTTAGACCTGAGTGCAAAAATGGAGGCTCTAGCCCTTTCCAGAGCTGAGATATCGAAACTCAAAAATTCGGCCCGAAAAAAAAACGACAGTGGTACCCCTTACGTTTTTTTTTTTTTGGGCGAAAAATTTAGTTTCTCCAATCTTCCCAAAACTCTGGATTCTGATAGAGGGCCATGAGACTTAGAACTGAGTGCAAAAATGGAGGCTCTAGCCCCTTCCAGAGCTGAGATATCGAAACTCAAAAATTCGACCCGAAAAAAAAACGACAGTGGTACCCCTTACGTTTTTTTTTTTTGGGCGAAAAATTAAGTTTCTCCAATCTTCCCAAAACTCTGGATTCTGATAGAGGGCCATAAGACTTAGACCTGAGTGCAAAAATGGAGGCTCTAGCCCCTTCCAGAGCTGAGATATCGAAACTCAAAAATTCGGCCCGAAAAAAAAACGACAGTGGTACCCCTTACGTTTTTTTTTTTTGGGTGAAAAATTTAGTTTCTCTAATCTTCCCAAAACTCTAGATTCTGATAGAGGGCCATGAGACTTAGAACTGAGTGCAAAAATGGAGGCTCTAGCCCCTTCCAGAGCTGAGATATCGAAACTCAAAAATTCGGCCCGAAAAAAAAACGACAGTGGTACCCCTTACGTTTTTTTTTTTTTGGGTGAAAAATTTAGTTTCTCTAATCTTCCCAAAACTCTAGATTCTGATAGAGGGCCATGAGACTTAGAACTGAGTGCAAAAATGGAGGCTCTAGCCCCTTCCAGAGCTGAGATATCGAAACTCAAAAATTCGGCCCGAAAAAAAACCGACAGTGGTACCCCTTACCTTTTTTTTTTTGGGCGAAAAATTAAGTTTCTCCAATTTTCCCAAAACTCTGGATTCTGATAGAGGGCCATGAGACTTAGACCTGAGTGCAAAAATGGAGGCTCTAGCCCCTTCCAGAGCTGAGATATCGAAACTCAAAAATTCGGCCCGAAAAAAAAAAAACGACAGTGGTACCCCTTACGTTTTTTTTTGGGCGAAAAATTAAGTTTCTCCAATCTTCCCAAAACTCTGGATTCTGATAGAGGGCCATGAGACTTAGACCTGAGTGCAAAAATGGAGGCTCTAGCCCGTTCCAGAGCTGAGATATCGAAACTCAAAAATTCGGCCCGAAAAAAAAACGACAGTGGTACCCCTTACGTTTTTTTTTTTTTGGGCGAAAAATTAAGTTTCTCCAATCTTCCCAAAACTCTGGATTCTGATAGAGGGCCATGAGACTTAGACCTGAGTGCAAAAATGGAGGCTCTAGCCCCTTCCAGAGCTGAGATATCGAAACTCAAAGATTCGGCCCGAAAAAAAAACGACAGTGGTACCCCTTATGTTTTTTTTTTTGGGCGAAAAATTAAGTTTTTTCAATCTTCCCAAAACTCTGGATTCTGATAGAGGGCCATGAGACTTTGACCTGAGTGCAAAAATGGAGGCTCTAGCCCCTTCCAGAGCTGAGATATCGAAACTCAAAAATTCGACCCGAAAAAAAAACGACAGTGGTACCCCTTACGTTTTTTTTTTTGGGAGAAAAATTAAGTTTCTCCAATCTTCCCAAAACTCTGGATTCTGATAGAGGGCCATGAGACTTAGAACTGAGTGCAAAAATGGAGGCTCTAGCCCCTTCCAGAGCTGAGATATCGAAACTCAAAAATTCGGCCCGAAAAAAAAACGACAGTGGTACCCCTTACGTTTTTTTTTTGGGGCGAAAAATTAAGTTTCTCAAATCTTCCCAAAACTCTGGATTCTGATAGAGGGCCATGAGACTTAGACCTGAGTGCAAAAATGGAGGCTCTAGCCCCTTCCAGAGCTAAGATATCGAAACTCAAAAATTCGGCCCGAAAAAAAAACGACAGTGGTACCCCTTACGTTTTTTTTTTTGGGCGAAAAATTAAGTTTCTCCAATCTTCCCAAAACTCTGGATTCTGATAGAGGGCCATGAGACTTTGACCTGAGTGCAAAAATGGAGGCTCTAGCCCCTTCCAGAGCTGAGATATCGAAACTCAAAAATTCGGCCCGAAAAAAAAACGACAGTGGTACCCCTTACGTTTTTTTTTTTTGGGCGAAAAATTTAGTTTCTCCAATCTTCCCAAAACTCTGGATTCTGGTAGAGGGCCATGAGACTTAGAACTGAGTGCAAAAATGGAGGCTCTAGCCCCTTCCAGAGCTGAGATATCGAAACTCAAAAATTCGGCCCGAAAAAAAACCGACAGTGGTACCCCTTATGTTTGTTTTTTTTTTGGGCGAAAAATTAAGTTTCTCCAATCTTCCCAAAACTCTGGATTCTGATAGAGGGCCATGAGACTTAGACCTGAGTGCAAAAATGGAGGCTCTAGCCCCTTCCAGAGCTGAGATATCGAAACTCAAAAATTCGGCCCGAAAAAAAAAAAACGACAGTGGTACCCCTTACGTTTTTTTTTGGGCGAAAAATTAAGTTTCTCCAATCTTCCCAAAACTCTGGATTCTGATAGAGGGCCATGAGACTTAGACCTGAGTGCAAAAATGGAGGCTCTAGCCCCTTCCAGAGCTGAGATATCGAAACTCAAAAATTCGGCCCGAAAAAAAAACGACAGTGGTACCCCTTATGTTTTTGTTTTTTTTTTGGGCGAAAAATTTAGTTTCTCCAATCTTCCCAAAACTCTGGATTCTGATAGAGGGCCATGAGACTTAGAACTGAGTGCAAAAATGGAGGCTCTAGCCCCTTCCAGAGCTCAGATATCGAAACTCAAAAATTCGGCCCGAAAAAAAAACGACAGTGGTACCCCTTACATTTTTTTTTTGGGGCGAAAAATTAAGTTTCTCCAATCTTCCCAAAACTCTGGATTCTGATAGAGGGCCATGAGACTTAGACCTGAGTGCAAAAATGGAGGCTCTAGCCCCTTGCAGAGCTGAGATATCGAAACTCAAAAATTCGGCCCGAAAAAAAAACGACAGTGGTACCCCTTACGTTTTTTTTTTTTTTGGGAGAAAAATTAAGTTTCTCCAATCTTCCCAAAACTCTGGATTCTGATAGAGGGCCATGAGACTTAGAACTGAGTGCAAAAATGGAGGCTCTAGCCCCTTCCAGAGCTGAGATATCGAAACTCAAAAATTCGGCCCGAAAAAAAAACGACAGTGGTACCCCTTACGTTTTTTTTTTGGGGCGAAAAATTAAGTTTCTCCAATCTTCCCAAAACTCTGGATTCTGATAGAGGGCCATGAGACTTAGACCTGAGTGCAAAAATGGAGGCTCTAGCCCCTTGCAGAGCTGAGATATCGAAACTCAAAAATTCGGCCCGAAAAAAAAACGACAGTGGTACCCCTTACGTTTTTTTTTTTTTGGGAGAAAAATTAAGTTTCTCCAATCTTCCCAAAACTCTGGATTCTGATAGAGGGCCATGAGACTTAGAACTGAGTGCAAAAATGGAGGCTCTAGCCCCTTCCAGAGCTGAGATATCGAAACTCAAAAATTCGGCCCGAAAAAAAAACGACAGTGGTACCCCTTACGTTTTTTTTTTGGGGCGAAAAATTAAGTTTCTCCAATCTTCCCAAAACTCTGGATTCTGATAGAGGGCCATGAGACTTAGACCTGAGTGCAAAAATGGAGGCTCTAGCCCCTTCCAGAGCTGAGATATCGAAACTCAAAAATTCGACCCGAAAAAAAAACGACAGTGGTACCCCTTACGTTTTTTTTTTTTGGGCGAAAAATTAAGTTTCTCCAATCTTCCCAAAACTCTGGATTCTGATAGAGGGCCATAAGACTTAGACCTGAGTGCAAAAATGGAGGCTCTAGCCCCTTCCAGAGCTGAGATATCGAAACTCAAAAATTCGGCCCGAAAAAAAACCGACAGTGGTACCCCTTACGTTTTTTTTTTTTGGGTGAAAAATTTAGTTTCTCTAATCTTCCCAAAACTCTAGATTCTGATAGAGGGCCATGAGACTTAGAACTGAGTGCAAAAATGGAGGCTCTAGCCCCTTCCAGAGCTGAGATATCGAAACTCAAAAATTCGGCCCGAAAAAAAAACGACAGTGGTACCCCTTACGTTTTTTTTTTTTTGGGTGAAAAATTTAGTTTCTCTAATCTTCCCAAAACTCTAGATTCTGATAGAGGGCCATGAGACTTAGAACTGAGTGCAAAAATGGAGGCTCTAGCCCCTTCCAGAGCTGAGATATCGAAACTCAAAAATTCGGCCCGAAAAAAAACCGACAGTGGTACCCCTTACCTTTTTTTTTTTTTGGGCGAAAAATTAAGTTTCTCCAATTTTCCCAAAACTCTGGATTCTGATAGAGGGCCATGAGACTTAGACCTGAGTGCAAAAATGGAGGCTCTAGCCCCTTCCAGAGCTGAGATATCGAAACTCAAAAATTCGGCCCGAAAAAAAAAAAACGACAGTGGTACCCCTTACGTTTTTTTTTGGGCGAAAAATTAAGTTTCTCCAATCTTCCCAAAACTCTGGATTCTGATAGAGGGCCATGAGACTTAGACCTGAGTGCAAAAATGGAGGCTCTAGCCCGTTCCAGAGCTGAGATATCGAAACTCAAAAATTCGGCCCGAAAAAAAAACGACAGTGGTACCCCTTACGTTTTTTTTTTTTTGGGCGAAAAATTAAGTTTCTCCAATCTTCCCAAAACTCTGGATTCTGATAGAGGGCCATGAGACTTAGACCTGAGTGCAAAAATGGAGGCTCTAGCCCCTTCCAGAGCTGAGATATCGAAACTCAAAGATTCGGCCCGAAAAAAAAACGACAGTGGTACCCCTTATGTTTTTTTTTTTGGGCGAAAAATTAAGTTTTTTCAATCTTCCCAAAACTCTGGATTCTGATAGAGGGCCATGAGACTTTGACCTGAGTGCAAAAATGGAGGCTCTAGCCCCTTCCAGAGCTGAGATATCGAAACTCAAAAATTCGACCCGAAAAAAAAACGACAGTGGTACCCCTTACGTTTTTTTTTTTGGGAGAAAAATTAAGTTTCTCCAATCTTCCCAAAACTCTGGATTCTGATAGAGGGCCATGAGACTTAGAACTGAGTGCAAAAATGGAGGCTCTAGCCCCTTCCAGAGCTGAGATATCGAAACTCAAAAATTCGGCCCGAAAAAAAAACGACAGTGGTACCCCTTACGTTTTTTTTTGGGGCGAAAAATTAAGTTTCTCAAATCTTCCCAAAACTCTGGATTCTGATAGAGGGCCATGAGACTTAGACCTGAGTGCAAAAATGGAGGCTCTAGCCCCTTCCAGAGCTAAGATATCGAAACTCAAAAATTCGGCCCGAAAAAAAAACGACAGTGGTACCCCTTACGTTTTTTTTTTTGGGCGAAAAATTAAGTTTCTCCAATCTTCCCAAAACTCTGGATTCTGATAGAGGGCCATGAGACTTTGACCTGAGTGCAAAAATGGAGGCTCTAGCCCCTTCCAGAGCTGAGATATCGAAACTCAAAAATTCGGCCCGAAAAAAAAACGACAGTGGTACCCCTTACGTTTTTTTTTTTTGGGCGAAAAATTTAGTTTCTCCAATCTTCCCAAAACTCTGGATTCTGGTAGAGGGCCATGAGACTTAGAACTGAGTGCAAAAATGGAGGCTCTAGCCCCTTCCAGAGCTGAGATATCGAAACTCAAAAATTCGGCCCGAAAAAAAACCGACAGTGGTACCCCTTATGTTTGTTTTTTTTTTGGGCGAAAAATTAAGTTTCTCCAATCTTCCCAAAACTCTGGATTCTGATAGAGGGCCATGAGACTTAGACCTGAGTGCAAAAATGGAGGCTCTAGCCCCTTCCAGAGCTGAGATATCGAAACTCAAAAATTCGGCCCGAAAAAAAAAAAACGACAGTGGTACCCCTTACGTTTTTTTTTGGGCGAAAAATTAAGTTTCTCCAATCTTCCCAAAACTCTGGATTCTGATAGAGGGCCATGAGACTTAGACCTGAGTGCAAAAATGGAGGCTCTAGCCCCTTCCAGAGCTGAGATATCGAAACTCAAAAATTCGGCCCGAAAAAAAAACGACAGTGGTACCCCTTACGTTTTTGTTTTTTTTTTGGGCGAAAAATTTAGTTTCTCCAATCTTCCCAAAACTCTGGATTCTGATAGAGGGCCATGAGACTTAGAACTGAGTGCAAAAATGGAGGCTCTAGCCCCTTCCAGAGCTCAGATATCGAAACTCAAAAATTCGGCCCGAAAAAAAAACGACAGTGGTACCCCTTACATTTTTTTTTTGGGGCGAAAAATTAAGTTTCTCCAATCTTCCCAAAACTCTGGATTCTGATAGAGGGCCATGAGACTTAGACCTGAGTGCAAAAATGGAGGCTCTAGCCCCTTGCAGAGCTGAGATATCGAAACTCAAAAATTCGGCCCGAAAAAAAAACGACAGTGGTACCCCTTACGTTTTTTTTTTTTTTGGGAGAAAAATTAAGTTTCTCCAATCTTCCCAAAACTCTGGATTCTGATAGAGGGCCATGAGACTTAGAACTGAGTGCAAAAATGGAGGCTCTAGCCCCTTCCAGAGCTGAGATATCGAAACTCAAAAATTCGGCCCGAAAAAAAAACGACAGTGGTACCCCTTACGTTTTTTTTTTGGGGCGAAAAATTAAGTTTCTCCAATCTTCCCAAAACTCTGGATTCTGATAGAGGGCCATGAGACTTAGACCTGAGTGCAAAAATGGAGGCTCTAGCCCCTTGCAGAGCTGAGATATCGAAACTCAAAAATTCGGCCCGAAAAAAAAACGACAGTGGTACCCCTTACGTTTTTTTTTTTTTGGGAGAAAAATTAAGTTTCTCCAATCTTCCCAAAACTCTGGATTCTGATAGAGGGCCATGAGACTTAGAACTGAGTGCAAAAATGGAGGCTCTAGCCCCTTCCAGAGCTGAGATATCGAAACTCAAAAATTCGGCCCGAAAAAAAAACGACAGTGGTACCCCTTACGTTTTTTTTTTGGGGCGAAAAATTAAGTTTCTCCAATCTTCCCAAAACTCTGGATTCTGATAGAGGGCCATGAGACTTAGACCTGAGTGCAAAAATGGAGGCTCTAGCCCCTTCCAGAGCTGAGATATCGAAACTCAAAAATTCGGCCCGAAAAAAAAAAAAACGACAGTGGTACCCCTTACGTTTTTTTTTTTGGGCGAAAAATTAAGTTTCTCCAATCTTCCCAAAACTCTGGATTCTGGTAGAGGGCCATGAGACTTAGACCTGAGTGCAAAAATGGAGGCTCTAGCCCCTTCCAGAGCTGAGATATCGAAACTCAAAAATTCGACCCGAAAAAAAAAACGACAGTGGTACCCCTTACGTTTTTTTTTTTGGGCGAAAAATTAAGTTTCTCCAATCTTCCCAAAACTCTGGATTCTGATAGAGGGCCATGAGACTTAGACCTGAGAGCAAAAATGGAGGCTCTAGCCCCTTCCAGAGCTGAGATATCGAAACTCAAAAATTCGGCCCGAAAAAAAAAAACCCACAGTGGTACCCCTTACGTTTTTTTTTTTTGGGCGAAAAATTAAGTTTCTCCAATTTTCCCAAAACTCTGGATTCTGATAGAGGGCCATGAGACTTAGACCTGAGTGCAAAAATGGAGGCTCTAGCCCCTTCCAGAGCTGAGATATCGAAACTCAAAAATTCGGCCCGAAAAAAAAAACGACAGTGGTACCCCTTACGTTTTTTTTTTTTTTGAGCGAAAAATTAAGTTTCTCCAATCTCCCCAAAACTTTGGATTCTGATAGAGGGCCATGAGACTTAGACCTGAGTGCAAAAATGGAGGCTCTAGCCCCTTCCAGAGCTGAGATATCGAAACTCAAAAATTCGACCCGAAAAAAAAACGACAGTGGTACCCCTTACGTTTTTTTTTTTGGGCGAAAAATTAAGTTTCTCCAATCTTCCCAAAACTCTGGATTCTGATAGAGGGCCATGAGACTTAGACCTGAGTGCAAAAATGGAGGCTCTAGCCCTTTCCAGAGCTGAGATATCGAAACTCAAAAATTCGGCCCGAAAAAAAACGACAGTGGTACCCCTTACGTTTTTTTTTTTTTGGGCGAAAAATTAAGTTTCTCCAATCTTCCCAAAACCCTGGATTCTGATAGAGGGCCATGAGACTTAGACCTGAGTGCAAAAATGGAGGCTCTAGCCCCTTCCAGAGCTGAGATATCGAAACTCAAAAATTCGACCCGGAAAAAAAACGACAGTGGTACCCCTTACGTTTTTTTTTTTTGGGCGAAAAATTAAGTTTCTCCAATCTTCCCAAAACTCTGGATTCTGATAGAGGGCCATGAGACTTAGAACTGAGTGCAAAAATGGAGGCTCTAGCCCCTTCCAGAGCTGAGATATCGAAACTCAAAAATTCGGCCCGAAAAAAAAAACGACAGTGGTACCCCTTACGTCTTTTTTTTTTTTTTGGGCGAAAAATTTAGTTTCTCCAATCTTCCCAAAACTCTGGATTCTGATAGAGGGCCATGAGACTTAGAACTGAGTGCAAAAATGGAGGCTCTAGCCCCTTCCAGAGCTGAGATATCGAAACTCAAAAATTCGGCCCGAAAAAAAAACGACAGTGGTACCCCTTACATTTTTTTTTTGGGCGAAAAATTAAGTTTCTCCAATCTTCCCAAAACTCTGGATTCTGATAGAGGGCCATGAGACTTAGAACTGAGTGCAAAAATGGAGGCTCTAGCCCCTTCCAGAGCTGAGATATCGAAACTCAAAAATTCGGCCCGAAAAAAAAACGACAGTGGTACCCCTTACGTTTTTTTTTTGGGGCGAAAAATTAAGTTTCTCCAATCTTCCCAAAACTCTGGATTCTGATAGAGGGCCATGAGACTTAGACCTGAGTGCAAAAATGGAGGCTCTAGCCCCTTCCAGAGCTGAGATATCGAAACTCAAAAATTCGGCCCGAAAAAAAAAACGACAGTGGTACCCCTTACGTTTTTTTTTTTGGGCGAAAAATTAAGTTTCTCCAATCTTCCCAAAACTCTGGATTCTGATAGAGGGCCATGAGACTTTGACCTGAGTGCAAAAATGGAGGCTCTAGCCCCTTCCAGAGCTGAGATATCGAAACTCAAAAATTCGACCTGAAAAAAAAAACGACAGTGGTACCCCTTACATTTTTTTTTTTTTGGGAGAAAAATTAAGTTTCTCCAATCTTCCCAAAACTCTGGATTCTGATAGAGGGCCATGAGACTTAGAACTGAGTGCAAAAATGGAGGCTCTAGCCCCTTCCAGAGCTGAGATATCGAAACTCAGAAATTCGGCCCGAAAAAAAAAACGACAGTGGTACCCCTTACGTTTTTTTTTTTGGGGCGAAAAATTAAGTTTCTCCAATCTTCCCAAAACTCTGGATTCTGATAGAGGGCCATGAGACTTAGACCTGAGTGCAAAAATGGAGGCTCTAGCCCCTTCCAGAGCTGAGATATCGAAACTCAAAAATTCGGCCCGAAAAAAAAAAACGACAGTGGTACCCCTTACGTTTTTTTTTTTTGGGCGAAAAATTAAGTTTCTCCAATTTTCCCAAAACTCTGGATTCTGATAGAGGGCCAAGAGACTTAGACCTGAGTGCAAAAATGGAGGCTCTAGCCCCTTCCAGAGCTGAGATATCGAAACTCAAAAATTCGACCCGAAAAAAAAACGACAGTGGTACCCCTTACGTTTTTTTTTTGGGCGAAAAATTAAGTTTCTCCAATCTTCCCAAAACTCTGGATTCTGATAGAGGGCCATGAGACTTAGACCTGAGTGCAAAAATGGAGGCTCTAGCCCTTTCCAGAGCTGAGATATCGAAACTCAAAAATTCGGCCCGAAAAAAAAACGACAGTGGTACCCCTTACGTTTTTTTTTTTTTGGGCGAAAAATTTAGTTTCTCCAATCTTCCCAAAACTCTGGATTCTGATAGAGGGCCATGAGACTTAGAACTGAGTGCAAAAATGGAGGCTCTAGCCCCTTCCAGAGCTGAGATATCGAAACTCAAAAATTCGACCCGAAAAAAAAACGACAGTGGTACCCCTTACGTTTTTTTTTTTGGGCGAAAAATTAAGTTTCTCCAATTTTCCCAAAACTCTGGATTCTGATAGAGGGCCATGAGACTTAGACCTGAGTGCAAAAATGGAGGCTCTAGCCCCTTCCAGAGCTGAGATATCGAAACTCAAAAATTCGGCCCGAAAAAAAAAAACGACAGTGATACCCCTTACGTTTTTTTTTGGGCGAAAAATTAAGTTTCTCCAATTTTCCCAAAACTCTGGATTCTGATAGAGGGCCATGAGACTTAGACCTGAGTGCAAAAATGGAGGCTCTAGCCCCTTCCAGAGCTGAGATATCGAAACTCAAAAATTCAACCCGGAAAAAAAACGACAGTGGTACCCCTTACGTTTTTTTTTTTTTGGGTGAAAAATTTAGTTTCTCTAATCTTCCCAAAACTCTAGATTCTGATAGAGGGCCATGAGACTTAGAACTGAGTGCAAAAATGGAGGCTCTAGCCCCTTCCAGAGCTGAGATATCGAAACTCAAAAATTCGGCCCGAAAAAAAACCGACAGTGGTACCCCTTACCTTTTTTTTTTTTTTGGGCGAAAAATTAAGTTTCTCCAATTTTCCCAAAACTCTGGATTCTGATAGAGGGCCATGAGACTTAGACCTGAGTGCAAAAATGGAGGCTCTAGCCCCTTCCAGAGCTGAGATATCGAAACTCAAAAATTCGGCCCGAAAAAAAAAAACGACAGTGGTACCCCTTACGTTTTTTTTTGGGCGAAAAATTAAGTTTCTCCAATCTTCCCAAAACTCTGGATTCTGATAGAGGGCCATGAGACTTAGACCTGAGTGCAAAAATGGAGGCTCTAGCCCCTTCCAGAGCTGAGATATCGAAACTCAAAAATTCGGCCCGAAAAAAAAACGACAGTGGTACCCCTTACGTTTTTGTTTTTTTTTTGGGCGAAAAATTTAGTTTCTCCAATCTTCCCAAAACTCTGGATTCTGATAGAGGGCCATGAGACTTAGAACTGAGTGCAAAAATGGAGGCTCTAGCCCCTTCCAGAGCTCAGATATCGAAACTCAAAAATTCGGCCCGAAAAAAAAACGACAGTGGTACCCCTTACGTTTTTTTTTGGGCGAAAAATTAAGTTTCTCCAATCTTCCCAAAACTCTGGATTCTGATAGAGGGCCATGAGACTTAGACCTGAGTGCAAAAATGGAGGCTCTAGCCCCTTGCAGAGCTGAGATATCGAAACTCAAAAATTCGGCCCGAAAAAAAAACGACAGTGGTACCCCTTACGTTTTTTTTTTGGGGCGAAAAATTAAGTTTCTCCAATCTTCCCAAAACTCTGGATTCTGATAGAGGGCCATGAGACTTAGACCTGAGTGCAAAAATGGAGGCTCTAGCCCCTTCCAGAGCTGAGATATCGAAACTCAAAAATTCGGCCCGAAAAAAAAAAACGACAGTGGTACCCCTTACGTTTTTTTTTTTTGGGCGAAAAATTAAGTTTCTCCAATTTTCCCAAAACTCTGGATTCTGATAGAGGGCCATGAGACTTAGACCTGAGTGCAAAAATGGAGGCTCTAGCCCCTTCCAGAGCTGAGATATCGAAACTCAAAAATTCGACCCGAAAAAAAAACGACAGTGGTACCCCTTACGTTTTTTTTTTGGGCGAAAAATTAAGTTTCTCCAATCTTCCCAAAACTCTGGATTCTGATAGAGGGCCATGAGACTTAGACCTGAGTGCAAAAATGGAGGCTCTAGCCCTTTCCAGAGCTGAGATATCGAAACTCAAAAATTCGGCCCGAAAAAAAAACGACAGTGGTACCCCTTACGTTTTTTTTTTTTTGGGCGAAAAATTTAGTTTCTCCAATCTTCCCAAAACTCTGGATTCTGATAGAGGGCCATGAGACTTAGAACTGAGTGCAAAAATGGAGGCTCTAGCCCCTTCCAGAGCTGAGATATCGAAACTCAAAAATTCGACCCGAAAAAAAAACGACAGTGGTACCCCTTACGTTTTTTTTTTTTGGGCGAAAAATTAAGTTTCTCCAATCTTCCCAAAACTCTGGATTCTGATAGAGGGCCATAAGACTTAGACCTGAGTGCAAAAATGGAGGCTCTAGCCCCTTCCAGAGCTGAGATATCGAAACTCAAAAATTCGGCCCGAAAAAAAAACGACAGTGGTACCCCTTACGTTTTTTTTTTTTTGGGTGAAAAATTTAGTTTCTCTAATCTTCCCAAAACTCTAGATTCTGATAGAGGGCCATGAGACTTAGAACTGAGTGCAAAAATGGAGGCTCTAGCCCCTTCCAGAGCTGAGATATCGAAACTCAAAAATTCGGCCCGAAAAAAAAACGACAGTGGTACCCCTTACGTTTTTTTTTTTTTGGGTGAAAAATTTAGTTTCTCTAATCTTCCCAAAACTCTAGATTCTGATAGAGGGCCATGAGACTTAGAACTGAGTGCAAAAATGGAGGCTCTAGCCCCTTCCAGAGCTGAGATATCGAAACTCAAAAATTCGGCCCGAAAAAAAACCGACAGTGGTACCCCTTACCTTTTTTTTTTTTTGGGCGAAAAATTAAGTTTCTCCAATTTTCCCAAAACTCTGGATTCTGATAGAGGGCCATGAGACTTAGACCTGAGTGCAAAAATGGAGGCTCTAGCCCCTTCCAGAGCTGAGATATCGAAACTCAAAAATTCGGCCCGAAAAAAAAACGACAGTGGTACCCCTTACATTTTTTTTTTGGGGCGAAAAATTAAGTTTCTCCAATCTTCCCAAAACTCTGGATTCTGATAGAGGGCCATGAGACTTAGACCTGAGTGCAAAAATGGAGGCTCTAGCCCCTTGCAGAGCTGAGATATCGAAACTCAAAAATTCGGCCCGAAAAAAAAACGACAGTGGTACCCCTTACGTTTTTTTTTTTTTTTTGGGAGAAAAATTAAGTTTCTCCAATCTTCCCAAAACTCTGGATTCTGATAGAGGGCCATGAGACTTAGAACTGAGTGCAAAAATGGAGGCTCTAGCCCCTTCCAGAGCTGAGATATCGAAACTCAAAAATTCGGCCCGAAAAAAAAACGACAGTGGTACCCCTTACGTTTTTTTTTTGGGGCGAAAAATTAAGTTTCTCCAATCTTCCCAAAACTCTGGATTCTGATAGAGGGCCATGAGACTTAGACCTGAGTGCAAAAATGGAGGCTCTAGCCCCTTGCAGAGCTGAGATATCGAAACTCAAAAATTCGGCCCGAAAAAAAAACGACAGTGGTACCCCTTACGTTTTTTTTTTTTTTTGGGAGAAAAATTAAGTTTCTCCAATCTTCCCAAAACTCTGGATTCTGATAGAGGGCCATGAGACTTAGAACTGAGTGCAAAAATGGAGGCTCTAGCCCCTTCCAGAGCTGAGATATCGAAACTCAAAAATTCGGCCCGAAAAAAAAACGACAGTGGTACCCCTTACGTTTTTTTTTTGGGGCGAAAAATTAAGTTTCTCCAATCTTCCCAAAACTCTGGATTCTGATAGAGGGCCATGAGACTTAGACCTGAGTGCAAAAATGGAGGCTCTAGCCCCTTCCAGAGCTGAGATATCGAAACTCAAAAATTCGGCCCGAAAAAAAAACGACAGTGGTACCCCTTACATTTTTTTTTTGGGCGAAAAATTAAGTTTCTCCAATCTTCCCAAAACTCTGGATTCTGATAGAGGGCCATGAGACTTAGAACTGAGTGCAAAAATGGAGGCTCTAGCCCCTTCCAGAGCTGAGATATCGAAACTCAAAAATTCGGCCCGAAAAAAAAACGACAGTGGTACCCCTTACGTTTTTTTTTTTGGGGCGAAAAATTAAGTTTCTCCAATCTTCCCAAAACTCTGGATTCTGATAGAGGGCCATGAGACTTAGACCTGAGTGCAAAAATGGAGGCTCTAGCCCCTTCCAGAGCTGAGATATCGAAACTCAAAAATCCGGCCCGAAAAAAAAAACGACAGTGGTACCCCTTACGTTTTTTTTTTTGGGCGAAAAATTAAGTTTCTCCAATCTTCCCAAAACTCTGGATTCTGATAGAGGGCCATGAGACTTTGACCTGAGTGCAAAAATGGAGGCTCTAGCCCCTTCCAGAGCTGAGATATCGAAACTCAAAAATTCGACCCGAAAAAAAAAACGACAGTGGTACCCCTTACGTTTTTTTTTTTGGGAGAAAAATTAAGTTTCTCCAATCTTCCCAAAACTCTGGATTCTGATAGAGGGCCATGAGACTTAGAACTGAGTGCAAAAATGGAGGCTCTAGCCCCTTCCAGAGCTGAGATATCGAAACTCAGAAATTCGGCCCGAAAAAAAAACGACAGTGGTACCCCTTACGTTTTTTTTTTGGGGCGAAAAATTAAGTTTCTCCAATCTTCCCAAAACTCTGGATTCTGATAGAGGGCCATGAGACTTAGACCTGAGTGCAAAAATGGAGGCTCTAGCCCCTTCCAGAGCTGAGATATCGAAACTCAAAAATTCGGCCCGAAAAAAAAAAACGACAGTGGTACCCCTTACGTTTTTTTTTTTTGGGCGAAAAATTAAGTTTCTCCAATTTTCCCAAAACTCTGGATTCTGATAGAGGGCCATGAGACTTAGACCTGAGTGCAAAAATGGAGGCTCTAGCCCCTTCCAGAGCTGAGATATCGAAACTCAAAAATTCGACCCGAAAAAAAAACGACAGTGGTACCCCTTACGTTTTTTTTTTGGGCGAAAAATTAAGTTTCTCCAATCTTCCCAAAACTCTGGATTCTGATAGAGGGCCATGAGACTTAGACCTGAGTGCAAAAATGGAGGCTCTAGCCCTTTCCAGAGCTGAGATATCGAAACTCAAAAATTCGGCCCGAAAAAAAAACGACAGTGGTACCCCTTACGTTTTTTTTTTTTTGGGCGAAAAATTTAGTTTCTCCAATCTTCCCAAAACTCTGGATTCTGATAGAGGGCCATGAGACTTAGAACTGAGTGCAAAAATGGAGGCTCTAGCCCCTTCCAGAGCTGAGATATCGAAACTCAAAAATTCGACCCGAAAAAAAAACGACAGTGGTACCCCTTACGTTTTTTTTTTTTGGGCGAAAAATTAAGTTTCTCCAATCTTCCCAAAACTCTGGATTCTGATAGAGGGCCATAAGACTTAGACCTGAGTGCAAAAATGGAGGCTCTAGCCCCTTCCAGAGCTGAGATATCGAAACTCAAAAATTCGGCCCGAAAAAAAAACGACAGTGGTACCCCTTACGTTTTTTTTTTTTTGGGTGAAAAATTTAGTTTCTCTAATCTTCCCAAAACTCTAGATTCTGATAGAGGGCCATGAGACTTAGAACTGAGTGCAAAAATGGAGGCTCTAGCCCCTTCCAGAGCTGAGATATCGAAACTCAAAAATTCGGCCCGAAAAAAAAACGACAGTGGTACCCCTTACGTTTTTTTTTTTTTGGGTGAAAAATTTAGTTTCTCTAATCTTCCCAAAACTCTAGATTCTGATAGAGGGCCATGAGACTTAGAACTGAGTGCAAAAATGGAGGCTCTAGCCCCTTCCAGAGCTGAGATATCGAAACTCAAAAATTCGGCCCGAAAAAAAACCGACAGTGGTACCCCTTACCTTTTTTTTTTTTTGGGCGAAAAATTAAGTTTCTCCAATTTTCCCAAAACTCTGGATTCTGATAGAGGGCCATGAGACTTAGACCTGAGTGCAAAAATGGAGGCTCTAGCCCCTTCCAGAGCTGAGATATCGAAACTCAAAAATTCGGCCCGAAAAAAAAAAACGACAGTGGTACCCCTTACGTTTTTTTTTGGGCGAAAAATTAAGTTTCTCCAATCTTCCCAAAACTCTGGATTCTGATAGAGGGCCATGAGACTTAGACCTGAGTGCAAAAATGGAGGCTCTAGCCCGTTCCAGAGCTGAGATATCGAAACTCAAAAATTCGGCCCAAAAAAAAAACGACAGTGGTACCCCTTACGTTTTTTTTTTTTTGGGCGAAAAATTAAGTTTCTCCAATCTTCCCAAAACTCTGGATTCTGATAGAGGGCCATGAGACTTAGACCTGAGTGCAAAAATGGAGGCTCTAGCCCCTTCCAGAGCTGAGATATCGAAACTCAAAGATTCGGCCCGAAAAAAAAACGACAGTGGTACCCCTTATGTTTTTTTTTTGGGCGAAAAATTAAGTTTTTTCAATCTTCCCAAAACTCTGGATTCTGATAGAGGGCCATGAGACTTTGACCTGAGTGCAAAAATGGAGGCTCTAGCCCCTTCCAGAGCTGAGATATCGAAACTCAAAAATTCGACCCGAAAAAAAAACGACAGTGGTACCCCTTACGTTTTTTTTTTTGGGAGAAAAATTAAGTTTCTCCAATCTTCCCAAAACTCTGGATTCTGATAGAGGGCCATGAGACTTAGAACTGAGTGCAAAAATGGAGGCTCTAGCCCCTTCCAGAGCTGAGATATCGAAACTCAAAAATTCGGCCCGAAAAAAAAACGACAGTGGTACCCCTTACGTTTTTTTTTTGGGGCGAAAAATTAAGTTTCTCAAATCTTCCCAAAACTCTGGATTCTGATAGAGGGCCATGAGACTTAGACCTGAGTGCAAAAATGGAGGCTCTAGCCCCTTCCAGAGCTAAGATATCGAAACTCAAAAATTCGGCCCGAAAAAAAAACGACAGTGGTACCCCTTACGTTTTTTTTTTTGGGCGAAAAATTAAGTTTCTCCAATCTTCCCAAAACTCTGGATTCTGATAGAGGGCCATGAGACTTTGACCTGAGTGCAAAAATGGAGGCTCTAGCCCCTTCCAGAGCTGAGATATCGAAACTCAAAAATTCGGCCCGAAAAAAAAACGACAGTGGTACCCCTTACGTTTTTTTTTTTTGGGCGAAAAATTTAGTTTCTCCAATCTTCCCAAAACTCTGGATTCTGGTAGAGGGCCATGAGACTTAGAACTGAGTGCAAAAATGGAGGCTCTAGCCCCTTCCAGAGCTGAGATATCGAAACTCAAAAATTCGGCCCGAAAAAAAAACGACAGTGGTACCCCTTATGTTTTTTTTTTTTTGGGCGAAAAATTAAGTTTCTCCAATCTTCCCAAAACTCTGGATTCTGATAGAGGGCCATGAGACTTAGACCTGAGTGCAAAAATGGAGGCTCTAGCCCCTTCCAGAGCTGAGATATCGAAACTCAAAAATTCGGCCCGAAAAAAAAAAAACGACAGTGGTACCCCTTACGTTTTTTTTTGGGCGAAAAATTAAGTTTCTCCAATCTTCCCAAAACTCTGGATTCTGATAGAGGGCCATGAGACTTAGACCTGAGTGCAAAAATGGAGGCTCTAGCCCCTTCCAGAGCTGAGATATCGAAACTCAAAAATTCGGCCCGAAAAAAAAACGACAGTGGTACCCCTTACGTTTTTGTTTTTTTTTTGGGCGAAAAATTTAGTTTCTCCAATCTTCCCAAAACTCTGGATTCTGATAGAGGGCCATGAGACTTAGAACTGAGTGCAAAAATGGAGGCTCTAGCCCCTTCCAGAGCTCAGATATCGAAACTCAAAAATTCGGCCCGAAAAAAAAACGACAGTGGTACCCCTTACATTTTTTTTTTGGGGCGAAAAATTAAGTTTCTCCAATCTTCCCAAAACTCTGGATTCTGATAGAGGGCCATGAGACTTAGACCTGAGTGCAAAAATGGAGGCTCTAGCCCCTTGCAGAGCTGAGATATCGAAACTCAAAAATTCGGCCCGAAAAAAAAACGACAGTGGTACCCCTTACGTTTTTTTTTTTTTTTGGGAGAAAAATTAAGTTTCTCCAATCTTCCCAAAACTCTGGATTCTGATAGAGGGCCATGAGACTTAGAACTGAGTGCAAAAATGGAGGCTCTAGCCCCTTCCAGAGCTGAGATATCGAAACTCAAAAATTCGGCCCGAAAAAAAAACGACAGTGGTACCCCTTACGTTTTTTTTTTGGGGCGAAAAATTAAGTTTCTCCAATCTTCCCAAAACTCTGGATTCTGATAGAGGGCCATGAGACTTAGACCTGAGTGCAAAAATGGAGGCTCTAGCCCCTTGCAGAGCTGAGATATCGAAACTCAAAAATTCGGCCCGAAAAAAAAACGACAGTGGTACCCCTTACGTTTTTTTTTTTTTTGGGAGAAAAATTAAGTTTCTCCAATCTTCCCAAAACTCTGGATTCTGATAGAGGGCCATGAGACTTAGAACTGAGTGCAAAAATGGAGGCTCTAGCCCCTTCCAGAGCTGAGATATCGAAACTCAAAAATTCGGCCCGAAAAAAAAACGACAGTGGTACCCCTTACGTTTTTTTTTTGGGGCGAAAAATTAAGTTTCTCCAATCTTCCCAAAACTCTGGATTCTGATAGAGGGCCATGAGACTTAGACCTGAGTGCAAAAATGGAGGCTCTAGCCCCTTCCAGAGCTGAGATATCGAAACTCAAAAATTCGGCCCGAAAAAAAAAAAACGACAGTGGTACCCCTTACGTTTTTTTTTTTGGGCGAAAAATTAAGTTTCTCCAATCTTCCCAAAACTCTGGATTCTGGTAGAGGGCCATGAGACTTAGACCTGAGTGCAAAAATGGAGGCTCTAGCCCCTTCCAGAGCTGAGATATCGAAACTCAAAAATTCGACCCGAAAAAAAAAACGACAGTGGTACCCCTTACGTTTTTTTTTTTGGGCGAAAAATTAAGTTTCTCCAATCTTCCCAAAACTCTGGATTCTGATAGAGGGCCATGAGACTTAGACCTGAGAGCAAAAATGGAGGCTCTAGCCCCTTCCAGAGCTGAGATATCGAAACTCAAAAATTCGGCCCGAAAAAAAAAAACCCACAGTGGTACCCCTTACGTTTTTTTTTTTTGGGCGAAAAATTAAGTTTCTCCAATTTTCCCAAAACTCTGGATTCTGATAGAGGGCCATGAGACTTAGACCTGAGTGCAAAAATGGAGGCTCTAGCCCCTTCCAGAGCTGAGATATCGAAACTCAAAAATTCGGCCCGAAAAAAAAAACGACAGTGGTACCCCTTACGTTTTTTTTTTTTTTGAGCGAAAAATTAAGTTTCTCCAATCTCCCCAAAACTTTGGATTCTGATAGAGGGCCATGAGACTTAGACCTGAGTGCAAAAATGGAGGCTCTAGCCCCTTCCAGAGCTGAGATATCGAAACTCAAAAATTCGACCCGAAAAAAAAACGACAGTGGTACCCCTTACGTTTTTTTTTTTGGGCGAAAAATTAAGTTTCTCCAATCTTCCCAAAACTCTGGATTCTGATAGAGGGCCATGAGACTTAGACCTGAGTGCAAAAATGGAGGCTCTAGCCCTTTCCAGAGCTGAGATATCGAAACTCAAAAATTCGGCCCGAAAAAAAACGACAGTGGTACCCCTTACGTTTTTTTTTTTTTGGGCGAAAAATTAAGTTTCTCAAATCTTCCCAAAACCCTGGATTCTGATAGAGGGCCATGAGACTTAGACCTGAGTGCAAAAATGGAGGCTCTAGCCCCTTCCAGAGCTGAGATATCGAAACTCAAAAATTCGACCCGGAAAAAAAACGACAGTGGTACCCCTTACGTTTTTTTTTTTTTGGGCGAAAAATTAAGTTTCTCCAATCTTCCCAAAACTCTGGATTCTGATAGAGGGCCATGAGACTTAGAACTGAGTGCAAAAATGGAGGCTCTAGCCCCTTCCAGAGCTGAGATATCGAAACTCAAAAATTCGGCCCGAAAAAAAAAACGACAGTGGTACCCCTTACGTTTTTTTTTTTTTTTTGGGCGAAAAATTTAGTTTCTCCAATCTTCCCAAAACTCTGGATTCTGATAGAGGGCCATGAGACTTAGAACTGAGTGCAAAAATGGAGGCTCTAGCCCCTTCCAGAGCTGAGATATCGAAACTCAAAAATTCGGCCCGAAAAAAAAACGACAGTGGTACCCCTTACATTTTTTTTTTGGGCGAAAAATTAAGTTTCTCCAATCTTCCCAAAACTCTGGATTCTGATAGAGGGCCATGAGACTTAGAACTGAGTGCAAAAATGGAGGCTCTAGCCCCTTCCAGAGCTGAGATATCGAAACTCAAAAATTCGGCCCGAAAAAAAAACGACAGTGGTACCCCTTACGTTTTTTTTTTTGGGGCGAAAAATTAAGTTTCTCCAATCTTCCCAAAACTCTGGATTCTGATAGAGGGCCATGAGACTTAGACCTGAGTGCAAAAATGGAGGCTCTAGCCCCTTCCAGAGCTGAGATATCGAAACTCAAAAATTCGGCCCGAAAAAAAAAACGACAGTGGTACCCCTTACGTTTTTTTTTTTGGGCGAAAAATTACGTTTCTCCAATCTTCCCAAAACTCTGGATTCTGATAGAGGGCCATGAGACTTTGACCTGAGTGCAAAAATGGAGGCTCTAGCCCCTTCCAGAGCTGAGATATCGAAACTCAAAAATTCGACCTGAAAAAAAAAACGACAGTGGTACCCCTTACATTTTTTTTTTTTTGGGAGAAAAATTAAGTTTCTCCAATCTTCCCAAAACTCTGGATTCTGATAGAGGGCCATGAGACTTAGAACTGAGTGCAAAAATGGAGGCTCTAGCCCCTTCCAGAGCTGAGATATCGAAACTCAGAAATTCGGCCCGAAAAAAAAACGACAGTGGTACCCCTTACGTTTTTTTTTTTGGGGCGAAAAATTAAGTTTCTCCAATCTTCCCAAAACTCTGGATTCTGATAGAGGGCCATGAGACTTAGACCTGAGTGCAAAAATGGAGGCTCTAGCCCCTTCCAGAGCTGAGATATCGAAACTCAAAAATTCGGCCCGAAAAAAAAAAACGACAGTGGTACCCCTTACGTTTTTTTTTTTTGGGCGAAAAATTAAGTTTCTCCAATTTTCCCAAAACTCTGGATTCTGATAGAGGGCCAAGAGACTTAGACCTGAGTGCAAAAATGGAGGCTCTAGCCCCTTCCAGAGCTGAGATATCGAAACTCAAAAATTCGACCCGAAAAAAAAACGACAGTGGTACCCCTTACGTTTTTTTTTTGGGCGAAAAATTAAGTTTCTCCAATCTTCCCAAAACTCTGGATTCTGATAGAGGGCCATGAGACTTAGACCTGAGTGCAAAAATGGAGGCTCTAGCCCTTTCCAGAGCTGAGATATCGAAACTCAAAAATTCGGCCCGAAAAAAAAACGACAGTGGTACCCCTTACGTTTTTTTTTTTTGGGCGAAAAATTTAGTTTCTCCAATCTTCCCAAAACTCTGGATTCTGATAGAGGGCCATGAGACTTAGAACTGACTGCAAAAATGGAGGCTCTAGCCCCTTCCAGAGCTGAGATATCGAAACTCAAAAATTCGACCCGAAAAAAAAACGACAGTGGTACCCCTTACGTTTTTTTTTTTGGGCGAAAAATTAAGTTTCTCCAATTTTCCCAAAACTCTGGATTCTGATAGAGGGCCATGAGACTTAGACCTGAGTGCAAAAATGGAGGCTCTAGGCCCTTCCAGAGCTGAGATATCGAAACTCAAAAATTCGGCCCGAAAAAAAAAACGACAGTGATACCCCTTACGTTTTTTTTTGGGCGAAAAATTAAGTTTCTCCAATTTTCCCAAAACTCTGGATTCTGATAGAGGGCCATGAGACTTAGACCTGAGTGCAAAAATGGAGGCTCTAGCCCCTTCCAGAGCTGAGATATCGAAACTCAAAAATTCAACCCGGAAAAAAAACGACAGTGGTACCCCTTACGTTTTTTTTTTTTTGGGTGAAAAATTTAGTTTCTCTAATCTTCCCAAAACTCTAGATTCTGATAGAGGGCCATGAGACTTAGAACTGAGTGCAAAAATGGAGGCTCTAGCCCCTTCCAGAGCTGAGATATCGAAACTCAAAAATTCGGCCCGAAAAAAAACCGACAGTGGTACCCCTTACCTTTTTTTTTTTTTTGGGCGAAAAATTAAGTTTCTCCAATTTTCCCAAAACTCTGGATTCTGATAGAGGGCCATGAGACTTAGACCTGAGTGCAAAAATGGAGGCTCTAGCCCCTTCCAGAGCTGAGATATCGAAACTCAAAAATTCGGCCCGAAAAAAAAAAACGACAGTGGTACCCCTTACGTTTTTTTTTGGGCGAAAAATTAAGTTTCTCCAATCTTCCCAAAACTCTGGATTCTGATAGAGGGCCATGAGACTTAGACCTGAGTGCAAAAATGGAGGCTCTAGCCCCTTCCAGAGCTGAGATATCGAAACTCAAAAATTCGGCCCGAAAAAAAAACGACAGTGGTACCCCTTACGTTTTTTTTTTTTTGGGCGAAAAATTAAGTTTCTCCAATCTTCCCAAAACTCTGGATTCTGATAGAGGGCCATGAGACTTAGACCTGAGTGCAAAAATGGAGGCTCTAGCCCCTTCCAGAGCTGAGATATCGAAACTCAAAGATTCGGCCCGAAAAAAAAACGACAGTGGTACCCCTTATGTTTTTTTTTTTGGGCGAAAAATTAAGTTTTTTCAATCTTCCCAAAACTCTGGATTCTGATAGAGGGCCATGAGACTTTGACCTGAGTGCAAAAATGGAGGCTCTAGTCCCTTCCAGAGCTGAGATATCGAAACTCAAAAATTCGACCCGAAAAAAAAACGACAGTGGTACCCCTTACGTTTTTTTTTTTTGGGAGAAAAATTAAGTTTCTCCAATCTTCCCAAAACTCTGGATTCTGATAGAGGGCCATGAGACTTAGAACTGAGTGCAAAAATGGAGGCTCTAGCCCCTTCCAGAGCTGAGATATCGAAACTCAAAAATTCGGCCCGAAAAAAAAACGACAGTGGTACCCCTTACGTTTTTTTTTTGGGGCGAAAAATTAAGTTTCTCAAATCTTCCCAAAACTCTGGATTCTGATAGAGGGCCATGAGACTTAGACCTGAGTGCAAAAATGGAGGCTCTAGCCCCTTCCAGAGCTAAGATATCGAAACTCAAAAATTCGGCCCGAAAAAAAAACGACAGTGGTACCCCTTACGTTTTTTTTTTTGGGCGAAAAATTAAGTTTCTCCAATCTTCCCAAAACTCTGGATTCTGATAGAGGGCCATGAGACTTTGACCTGAGTGCAAAAATGGAGGCTCTAGCCCCTTCCAGAGCTGAGATATCGAAACTCAAAAATTCGGCCCGAAAAAAAAACGACAGTGGTACCCCTTACGTTTTTTTTTTTTTGGGCGAAAAATTTAGTTTCTCCAATCTTCCCAAAACTCTGGATTCTGGTAGAGGGCCATGAGACTTAGAACTGAGTGCAAAAATGGAGGCTCTAGCCCCTTCCAGAGCTGAGATATCGAAACTCAAAAATTCGGCCCGAAAAAAAAACGACAGTGGTACCCCTTATGTTTTTTTTTTTTTGGGCGAAAAATTAAGTTTCTCCAATCTTCCCAAAACTCTGGATTCTGGTAGAGGGCCATGAGACTTAGAACTGAGTGCAAAAATGGAGGCTCTAGCCCCTTCCAGAGCTGAGATATCGAAACTCAAAAATTCGGCCCGAAAAAAAAACGACAGTGGTACCCCTTACGTTTTTTTTTTTTTTTGGGTGAAAAATTTTGTTTCTCCAATCTTCCCAAAACTCTGGATTCTGATAGAGGGCCATGAGATTTAGACCTGAGTGCAAAAATGGAGGCTCTAGCCCCTTCCAGAGCTGAGATATCGAAACTCAAAAATTCGGCCCGAAAAAAAAACCCCACAGTGGTACCCCTTACGTTTTTTTTTTTGGGCGAAAAATTAAGTTTCTCCAATTTTCCCAAAACTCTGGATTCTGATAGAGGGCCATGAGACTTAGACCTGAGTGCAAAAATGGAGGCTCTAGCCCCTTCCAGAGCTGAGATATCGAAACTCAAAGATTCGGCCCGAAAAAAAAACGACAGTGGTACCCCTTATGTTTTTTTTTTTGGGCGAAAAATTAAGTTTTTTCAATCTTCCCAAAACTCTGGATTCTGATAGAGGGCCATGAGACTTTGACCTGAGTGCAAAAATGGAGGCTCTAGCCCCTTCCAGAGCTGAGATATCGAAACTCAAAAATTCGACCCGAAAAAAAAACGACAGTGGTACCCCTTACGTTTTTTTTTTTGGGAGAAAAATTAAGTTTCTCCAATCTTCCCAAAACTCTGGATTCTGATAGAGGGCCATGAGACTTAGAACTGAGTGCAAAAATGGAGGCTCTAGCCCCTTCCAGAGCTGAGATATCGAAACTCAAAAATTCGGCCCGAAAAAAAAACGACAGTGGTACCCCTTACGTTTTTTTTTTTGGGGCGAAAAATTAAGTTTCTCAAATCTTCCCAAAACTCTGGATTCTGATAGAGGGCCATGAGACTTAGACCTGAGTGCAAAAATGGAGGCTCTAGCCCCTTCCAGAGCTAAGATATCGAAACTCAAAAATTCGGCCCGAAAAAAAAACGACAGTGGTACCCCTTACGTTTTTTTTTTTGGGCGAAAAATTAAGTTTCTCCAATCTTCCCAAAACTCTGGATTCTGATAGAGGGCCATGAGACTTTGACCTGAGTGCAAAAATGGAGGCTCTAGCCCCTTCCAGAGCTGAGATATCGAAACTCAAAAATTCGGCCCGAAAAAAAAACGACAGTGGTACCCCTTACGTTTTTTTTTTTTGGGCGAAAAATTTAGTTTCTCCAATCTTCCCAAAACTCTGGATTCTGGTAGAGGGCCATGAGACTTAGAACTGAGTGCAAAAATGGAGGCTCTAGCCCCTTCCAGAGCTGAGATATCGAAACTCAAAAATTCGGCCCGAAAAAAAAACGACAGTGGTACCCCTTATGTTTTTTTTTTTTGGGCGAAAAATTAAGTTTCTCCAATCTTCCCAAAACTCTGGATTCTGGTAGAGGGCCATGAGACTTAGAACTGAGTGCAAAAATGGAGGCTCTAGCCCCTTCCAGAGCTGAGATATCGAAACTCAAAAATTCGACCCGAAAAAAAAACGACAGTGGTACCCCTTACGTTTTTTTTTTTTGGGCGAAAAATTAAGTTTCTCCAATCTTCCCAAAACTCTGGATTCTGATAGAGGGCCATGAGATTTAGACCTGAGTGCAAAAATGGAGGCTCTAGCCCCTTCCAGAGCTGAGATATCGACACTCAAAAATTCGGCCCGAAAAAAAAACGACAGTGGTACCCCTTACGTTTTTTTTTTTTTGGGCGAAAAATTTTGTTTCTCCAATCTTCCCAAAACTCTGGATTCTGATAGAGGGCCATGAGATTTAGACCTGAGTGCAAAAATGGAGGCTCTAGCCCCTTCCAGAGCTGAGATATCAAAACTCAAAAATTCGGCCCGAAAAAAAAACCCCACAGTGGTACCCCTTACGTTTTTTTTTTTGGGCGAAAAATTAAGTTTCTCCAATTTTCCCAAAACTCTGGATTCTGATAGAGGGCCATGAGACTTAGACCTGAGTGCAAAAATGGAGGCTCTAGCCCCTTCCAGAGCTGAGATATCGAAACTCAAAAATTCGACCCGAAAAAAAAACGACAGTGGTACCCCTTACGTTTTTTTTTTTGGGCGAAAAATTAAGTTTCTCCAATCTTCCCAAAACTCTGGATTATGATAGAGGGCCATGAGACTTAGACCTGAGTGCAAAAATGGAGGCTCTAGCCCCTTCCAGAGCTGAGATATCGAAACTCAAAAATTCGGCCCGAAAAAAAAAACGACAGTGGTACCCCTTACGTTTTTTTTTTTGGGCGAAAAATTAAGTTTCTCCAATCTTCCCAAAACTCTAGATTCTGATAGAGGGCCATGAGACTTAGACCTGAGTGCAAAAATGGAGGCTCTAGCCCCTTCCAGAGCTGAGATATCGAAACTCAAGAATTCGGCCCGAAAAAAAAAAACGACAGTGGTACCCCTTACGTTTTTTTTTTTTGGGCGAAAAATTAAGTTTCTCCAATCTTCCCAAAACTCTGGATTCTGGTAGAGGGCCATGAGACTTAGACCTGAGTGCAAAAATGGAGGCTCTAGCCCCTTCCAGAGCTGAGATATCGAAACTCAAAAATTCGACCCGAAAAAAAAACGACAGTGGTACCCCTTACGTTTTTTTTTTTTGGGCGAAAAATTAAGTTTCTCCAATCTTCCCAAAACTCTGGATTCTGATAGAGGGCCATGAGACTTAGACCTGAGTGCAAAAATGGAGGCTCTAGCCCCTTCCAGAGCTGAGATATCGAAACTCAAAAATTCGGCCCGAAAAAAAAAAACCACAGTGGTACCCCTTACGTTTTTTTTTTTTTGGGCGAAAAATTAAGTTTCTCCAATTTTCCCAAAACTCTGGATTCTGATAGAGGGCCATGAGACTTAGACCTGAGTGCAAAAATGGAGGCTCTAGCCCCTTCCAGAGCTGAGATATCGAAACTCAAAAATTCGACCCGAAAAAAAAACGACAGTGGTACCCCTTACGTTTTTTTTTTTGGGCGAAAAATTAAGTTTCTCCAATCTTCCCAAAACTCTGGATTATGATAGAGGGCCATGAGACTTAGACCTGAGTGCAAAAATGGAGGCTCTAGCCCCTTCCAGAGCTGAGATATCGAAAATCAAAAATTCGACCCAAAAAAAAAAACGACAGTGGTACCCCTTACGTTTTTTTTTTTGGGCGAAAAATTAAGTTTCTCCAATCTTCCCAAAACTCTGAATTCTGATAGAGGGCCATGAGACTTAGACCTGAGTGCAAAAATGGAGGTTCTAGCCCCTTCCAGAGCTGAGATATCGAAACTCAAAAATTCGGCCCGAAAAAAAAACGACAGTGGTACCCCTTACGTTTTTTTTTTTGTGCGAAAAATTAAGTTTCTCCAATCTTCCCAAAACTCTGGATTCTGATAGAGGGCCATGAGACTTAGACCTGAGTGCAAAAATGGAGGCTCTAGCCCCTTGCAGAGCTGAGATATCGAAACTCAAAAATTCGGCCCGAAAAAAAAACGACAGTGGTACCCCTTACGTTTTTTTTTTTGGGCGAAAAATTAAGTTTCTCCAATCTTCCCAAAACTCTGGATTATGATAGAGGGCCATGAGACTTAGACCTGAGTGCAAAAATGGAGGCTCTAGCCCCTTCCAGAGCTGAGATATCGAAACTCAAAAATTCGACCCGAAAAAAAAAAACGACAGTGGTACCCCTTACGTTTTTTTTTTTTTGGGCGAAAAATTAAGTTTCTCCAATCTTCCCAAAACTCTGGATTCTGATAGAGGGCCATGAGACTTAGACCTGAGTGCAAAAATGGAGGCTCTAGCCCCTTCCAGAGCTGAGATATCGAAACTCAAAAATTCGACCCGAAAAAAAAACGACAGTGGTACCCCTTACGTTTTTTTTTTTTTGGGCGAAAAATTAAGTTTCTCCAATCTTCCCAAAACTCTGGATTCTGATAGAGGGCCATGAGACTTAGACCTGAGTGCAAAAATGGAGGCTCTAGCCCCTTCCAGAGCTGAGATATCGAAACTCAAAAATTCGGCCCGAAAAAAAAACCCACAGTGGTACCCCTTACGTTTTTTTTTTTGGGCGAAAAATTAAGTTTCTCCAATTTTCCCAAAACTCTGGATTCTGATAGAGGGCCATGAGACTTAGACCTGAGTGCAAAAATGGAGGCTCTAGCCCCTTCCAGAGCTGAGATATCGAAACTCAAAAATTCGGCCCGAAAAAAAAAAACCACAGTGGTACCCCTTACGTTTTTTTTTTTGGGGCGAAAAATTAAGTTTCTCCAATTTTCCCAAAACTCTGGATTCTGATAGAGGGCCATGAGACTTAGACCTGAGTGCAAAAATGGAGGCTCTAGCCCCTTCCAGAGCTGAGATATCGAAACTCAAAAATTCGACCCGAAAAAAAAAACGACAGTGGTACCCCTTACGTTTTTTTTTTGGGCGAAAAATTAAGTTTCTCCAATCTTCCCAAAACTCTGGATTATGATAAAGGGCCATGAGACTTAGACCTGAGTGCAAAAATGGAGGCTCTAGCCCCTTCCAGAGCTGAGATATCGAAACTCAAAAATTCGACCCGAAAAAAAAAAACGACAGTGGTACCCCTTACGTTTTTTTTTTTTGGGCGAAAAATTAAGTTTCTCCAATCTTCCCAAAACTCTGGATTCTGATAGAGGGCCATGAGACTTAGACCTGAGTGCAAAAATGGAGGCTCTAGCCCCTTCCAGAGCTGAGATATCGAAACTCAAAAATTCGGCCCGAAAAAAAAAACGACAGTGGTACCCCTTACGTTTTTTTTTTTTGGGCGAAAAATTAAGTTTCTCCAATCTTCCCAAAACTCTAGATTCTGATAGAGGGCCATGAGACTTAGACCTGAGTGCAAAAATGGAGGCTCTAGCCCCTTCCAGAGCTGAGATATCGAAACTCAAAAATTCGGCCCGAAAAAAAAAACCGACAGTGGTACCCCTTACGTTTTTTTTTTTGGGCGAAAAATTAAGTTTCTCCAATCTTCCCAAAACTCTGGATTCTGGTAGAGGGCCATGAGACTTAGACCTGAGTGCAAAAATGGAGGCTCTAGCCCCTTCCAGAGTTGAGATATCGAAACTCAAAAATTCGACCCGAAAAAAAAACGACAGTGGTACCCCTTACGTTTTTTTTTTTTGGGCGAAAAATTAAGTTTCTCCAATCTTCCCAAAACTCTGGATTCTGATAGAGGGCCATGAGACTTAGACCTGAGTGCAAAAATGGAGGCTCTAGCCCCTTCCAGAGCTGAGATATCGAAACTCAAAAATTCGGCCCGAAAAAAAAAACCCACAGTGGTACCCCTTACGTTTTTTTTTTTGGGCGAAAAATTAAGTTTCTCCAATTTTCCCAAAACTCTGGATTCTGATAGAGGGCCATGAGACTTAGACCTGAGTGCAAAAATGGAGGCTCTAGCCCCTTCCAGAGCTGAGATATCGAAACTCAAAAATTCGACCCGAAAAAAAAACCGACAGTGGTACCCCTTACGTTTTTTTTTTGGGCGAAAAATTAAGTTTCTCCAATCTTCCCAAAACTCTGGATTATGATAGAGGGCCATGAGACTTAGACCTGAGTGCAAAAATGGAGGCTCTAGCCCCTTCCAGAGCTGAGATATCGAAACTCAAAAATTCGACCCGAAAGAAAAAAAAACGACAGTGGTACCCCTTACGGTTTTTTTTTTTTGGGCGAAAAATTAAGTTTCTCCAATCTTCCAAAAACTCTGGATTCTGATAGAGGGCCATGAGACTTAGACCTGAGTGCAATAATGGATGCTCTAGCCCCTTCCAGAGCTGAGATATCGAAACTCAAAAATTCGGCCCGAAAAAAAAAACGACAGTGGTACCCCTTACGTTTTTTTTTTTGTGCGAAAAATTAAGTTTCTCCAATCTTCCCAAAACTCTGGATTCTGATAGAGGGCCATGAGACTTAGACCTGAGTGCAAAAATGGAGGCTCTAGCCCCTTCCAGAGCTGAGATATCGAAACTCAAAAATTCGGCCCTAAAAAAAAACGACAGTGGTACCCCTTACGTTTTTTTTTTTTGGGCGAAAAATTAAGTTTCTCCAATCTTCCCAAAACTCTGGATTCTGATAGAGGGCCATGAGATTTAGACCTGAGTGCAAAAATGGAGGCTCTAGCCCCTTCCAGAGCTGAGATATCGAAACTCAAAAATTCGGCCCGAAAAAAAAACGACAGTGGTACTCCTTACGTTTTTTTTGGGGCGAAAAATTTAGTTTCTCCAATCTTCCCAAAACTCTGGATTCTGATAGAGGGCCATGAGACTTAGACCTGAGTGCAAAAATGGAGGCTCTAGCCCCTTCCAGAGCTGAGATATCGAAATTCAAAAATTCGGCCCGAAAAAAAAACGACAGTCCCCTTATGTTTTTTTTTTTGGGCGAAAAATTAAGTTTCTCCAATCTTCCCAAAACTCTGGATTCTGATAGAGGGCCATGAGACTTAGAACTGAGTGCAAAAATGGAGGCTCTAGCCCCTTCCAGAGCTAAGATATCGAAACTCAAAAATTCGGCCCGAAAAAAAAACGACAGTATTACCCCTTACGTTTTTTTTTTTTTGGGCGAAAAATTAAGCTTCTCCAATCTTCCCAAAACTCTGGATTCTGATAGAGGGTCATGAGACTTAGACCTGAGTGCAAAAATGGAGGCTCTAGCCCCTTCCAGAGCTGAGATATCGAAACTCAAAAATTCGGCCCGAAAAAAAACGACAGTGGTACCCCTTACGTTTTTTTTTTTGGGTGAAAAATTAAGTTTCTCCAATCTTCCCAAAACTCTGGATTCTGATAGCGGGCCATGAGACTTAGACCTGAGTGCAAAAATGGAGGCTCTAGCCCCTTCCAGAGCTGAGATATCGAAACTCAAAAATTCGGCCCGAAAAAAAAACGACAGTGGTACCCCTTACGTTTTTTTTTTCGGCGAAAAATTAAGTTTCTCCAATCTTCCCAAAACTCTGGATTCTGATAGAGGGCCATGAGACTTAGACCTGAGTGCAAAAATGGAGGCTCTAGCCCCTTCCAGAGCTGAGATATCGAAACTCAAAAATTCGGCCCGAAAAAAAAACGACAGTGGTACCCCTTACGTTTTTTTTTTTTGGGCGAAAAATTAAGTTTCTCCAATCTTCCCAAAACTCTGGATTCTGATAGAGGGCCATGAGACTTAGACCTGAGTGCAAAAATGGAGGCTCTAGCCCCTTCCAGAGCTGAGATAAATTCGGCCCGAAAAAAAACGACAGTGGTACCCCTTACGTTTTTTTTTTTTGGGCGAAAAATTAAGTTTCTCCAATCTTCCCAAAACTCTGGATTCTGATAGAGGGCCATGAGACTTAGACCTGAGTGCAAAAATGGAGGCTCTAGCCCCTTCCAGAGCTGAGATATCGAAACTCAAAAATTCGACCCGGAAAAAAAACGACAGTGGTACCTCTTACGCTTTTTTTTTTTGGGCGAAAAATTAAGTTTCTCCAATCTTCCCAAAACTCTGGATTCTGATAGAGGGCCATGAGACTTAGACCTGAGTGCAAAAATGGAGGCTCTAGCCCCTTCCAGAGCTGAGATATCGAAACTCAAAAATTCGGCCCGAAAAAAAAAACGACAGTGGTACCCCTTACGTTTTTTTTTTTTGGGGCGAAAAATTAAGTTTCTCCAATCTTCCCAAAACCCTGGATTCTGATAGAGGGCCATGAGACTTAGACCTGAGTGCAAAAATGGAGGCTCTAGCCCCTTCCAGAGCTGAGATATCGAAACTCAAAAATTCGACCCGGAAAAAAAACGACAGTGGTACCCCTTACGTTTTTTTTTTTTTGGGCGAAAAATTAAGTTTCTCCAATCTTCCCAAAACTCTGGATTCTGATAGAGGGCCATGAGACTTAGACCTGAGTGCAAAAATGGAGGCTCTAGCCCCTTCCAGAGCTGAGATATCGAAACTCAAAAATTCGGCCCGAAAAAAAAAACGACAGTGGTACCCCTTACGTTTTTTTTTTTTGGGCGAAAAATTTAGTTTCTCCAATCTTCCCAAAACTCTGGATTCTGATAGAGGGTCATGAGACTTAGACCTGAGTGCAAAAATGGAGGCTCTAGCCCCTTCCAGAGCTGAGATATCGAAAATCAAAAATTCGGCCCGAAAAAAAAAACGACAGTGGTACCCCTTACGTTTTTTTTTGGGGGGGCGAAAAATTAAGTTTCTCGAATCTTCCCAAAACTCTGGATTCTGAGAGAGGGCCATGAGACTTAGACCTGAGTGCAACAATGGAGGCTCTAGACCCTTCCAGAGCTGAGATATCGAAACTCAAAATTTCGACCAGAAAAAAAAACTACAGTGTTACCCCTTACGTTTTTTTTTGGGGGGGGGCCAAAAATTAAGTATCCCCAATCTTCTCAAAACTCTGGATTCTGATAGAGGCACTGGCGATTCTAGGGGGTGGCCTGGCCTGGCCAGGGCCACCCCTGAAAGCTCATTGGCCACCCCTGTGGCCACCACAGATCTGATAGGTAGTTGGTCAAGTTCGTCAACACAAGAAACAAGAGAAATGCTGTCAATCAATGGTGACAGCTGATCAACCGATTTAGGTCCAGTTTTACCTTTTTTAATAACACAGTAATAGTCATACTGAGGCTCTGAGAGCTGTTTTCTGCTCAGCGGACGTTTGGCCATGCAGGTCAGGTTACTAATGAGATGCGCGCGCTGGCTGCTGCTCCGTGAAACAGGTGGACAGTCTTACAACAGCAACAAATACAACGATAAAAACGCGGGAATCTGTAGATTGAGAGGTATGGTAATTTAATGTTTAGTTATGTCGTAGTTCCCTGTGAATGTGTAGGAAAACTGAAAAAGTCGAACTACACTTTACTAGCTAGATTAGCATCCTGAGAGAGTGCAGACGGTAAAGAGGACGCGTGCAGCTCTTAAAGGGGCCACACCTTATTTCCACTCATACATCGCCATTAAATATAAAACGCTATTTTCTGGAAGACAGATGGTGGTTTTTGCAGATGTGTGTGTTCAATTATAGCTAATGTTATATTTTTCGCCAACCAGTGTGTTAAATATACTGTGACAGTAGATTTAAGTTCAAACACAAAAAAACAAGCTGTGACTTATTTATTTGCTCAGTGGTTTAAGGGGAGTTTAAAAAGGAATTTTTGTTTGTATCAATTAGCTCATCTTCACAGTCCACATATATTTTTAGAAGTTTAAATAGGCAGAGTAAATTGCATTAAAATGGCACAAATGTCATAAGTTAAATTATGAAGAAGCATCTTGACTATTTATGATTTTGAGTCTTAACTGTTTGATTTTAAAAACGTATTAATGTATGCTGAATCAAAGCCAACGTTTCAATTTATACTTTCATCAAGGCCTTGGACATGAATACTGTCTGGGTTGAAAAACACTTTTTGCACATTTTCATACATCACAAGGCATCCTAATGAAATTATTCAGTCATCAGGCCATTCTCTGTGTTACCTGTGTTTGCTTTACTTATTTAAGTCCCCTCTTGTGGTTAAATAAAAACACTCCTGGCAAAGAACAAACTAAGAAATTCAAATTCCAGTATCTCTAACAAATTATATTTAAGCTAAATAATAACATAAACTAAACATGTAAAGAACAACAAATATTTTGTTTTTTTCCTCACAAACTTAGTTTTTTCTTTTGCTTTTACAGATACACTTTTGAATAAGGTCCTATCTTTAAGCATGTTGGTTTGTCCTGTTGGATTTCTGTGTTTTCATGTAACCACAAGATGGTGCCTCAATTAGTAAAGCAAACTCAGGTAACAATACAGGTGACACAGATGATGAGCTGACGACTGATACATGTTATTGTATAGGATGAGTTAAAAGCAGTTTAATTTTGCTAATCTAATCTAACTTGTGAAGTGACAAGGACTTAAATCCACTACAAGAAAATAGCTCTTAGAAAATATTTACCCTATCCTGACCATAATTACTGATTAAAAATAGACATGTTAAAATAACCAGAGATACTTGAGGACTGTCTGTGATTGGTGGTTACGACTGTTTTTAACAGGATAGACACCTTTATTCGACAGTTATTAGACAGGAAATCATGGGAGAGAGAGAGGATGTGATATGCAGCAAAGGACCGGGATTTGATCCATGGTCGGCTGCGTACATATACGCATTTAACTTCGCTATGCCATGGCCACCCCACTCTAGCTTTGTGTCCCATCTTGGCCACCCCCCAAAAAATGTCCTGGATACGCCACTGCTCTCCACTAGAGCGTGTTAACGCAAACGTGTAAGTTTCACGTTTGAGGGGGTTAAACCGTGACATCTACACATTTTCCAAAGTGGACTATTTAGGCTGCTTCATTAAAAATGTGACATTTAGACGTTTTTTTCGCCGTGGATCGAGGCAAATGAATCCTTTTCACCTTGAAAATAATAAATGTTTTTTGCATTTTAAATAATAGACCATTTCTCAGTGATCGTCAATAAAACAAAATTTCATTTTTCTCGGTTTAATGAAAACCAATAGGTCGTGATGGTAAGTTTCAGTTTAAGTGTAAGTTTCACGTTTGAGGGGGTTTAAACCGTGACATCTACACGTTTTCAAAAGTGGACCAACGTTCACGTCTTGTCGTGATACCGGAGGGGTATTCCAGAAAGCAGGTTATGTGACTTACCCGGGTAAGTTTAGGAGTAAGTAAGCGGATAACCTCTGCTTTTGGTTCCAAAAACGGAGGGAACTTTCGGGTTATGTAAGTAACCATAGCAACTGACTCTCTGAGGATAACCTGCTCAGGAGCAGGTTATGTTGCAGGGTTAGTTTGTTTCAGACAGGTGACGGAGCATGGCGTGCCCTTTTGAAGACGATCCAGTGGATGTGGAAGCACAGATAATATGGATAACAAAAAATATATATATAATTTGAATATATATATATATATATATATATACACTCTAAAAAATGCTGTTTTGTTTTAACCCAGTTTTGGGTAAATGTACAAGCCCAGCCATTGGGTTAAAAAATGCAATTTAAAAATGCAACCCATGGCTGGGTTCATTCATATTTTACCCAAAATTGGGTTAAAACAACTCAGCATTTTTAGAGTATATATATTTATATAATGGTTTGTCCATTCTATGATATTCTATGACAGACTATTTACTAATCTATTCATACTGGTTATTTACAGTCACAATCATTTTAAATGTTTCTAATTATATAACTCAATTTAAGGGTTCCCAAATGTGAATGGGTGCATTGATGGAACCCACATTCATGCATTAAAGGTCCTTCAGTCAATAAAGGAGACTATGATAATAGGAAGTCAATCCATAGCATCAATGTGCAGGTGACAATAGATTTTTTGGGTGCTAAATGTTTGGGTGTTTAAACCATTAAATCACCCTCATTACTGGTCCCCACTAACTAGGTTATATGTGATGCAACCCACCTCATCACTAATGTTGAAGCCAAATGGCCAGGGTCTGTACATGTTGCCAGTGCCACAAATTTCAACAGGGTATGTTTTGCCTTACATAATGCAATTATACACTTTAACTACCTTTATAGGACACTTCAATGGTTACTTGCTGGGGTACAGAGGGTACCTTTGTCTGCCCTATATGATGACACCCTACCCTGAACCTGAGCCTGGACCGCAGGCACAATTCAACCTGGCCCACAGCAGAACACGGGTCAAGTGGAAATGACCATAGGCATCCTGAAGGCCCAGAAAGGTCATGTGACATCATTGCTGCTTGTCTTGTTCGTCACAACATTGCCACTGAGAGGAGAATCACTTTTTCTGATTTGCTTTTGAAGGTGGGCCTTATACAGCTCTTAGGCAACTAGAAAGACAGAATAATTAAACATGACTGAAAAATTCTGTAATATAAACACAGACCAAATATTTAAATGAGGAAGGAGAACTGCAGAACATTTCTTAGACTGCTAAGATTCTGTGTGGAGGTAGATATTAAAATCTCCTGCCATTTTCTGTAAAATGACAATTTATTTATTCTCTTTTGTAAAAAAGGGGGAATGCATTGTATTCATCATACCTCTATGGGCCTCTTCACATTTTGTGTTTCTGTCACAGCAGAAGTGGTCTCTTCATCGTCATCCTTCAGTGAAAATAAGGCAATAATAAGTCTAATGAACTGCCCCCTGGTACCCCATTGCCCACAGGTCGCCCTTTATTCAGGGACAGTGCCAGCTCCTCGGCTGGGGTGAGGGGAGGGGAGGTGGAGGGGGACCACACCTGTTTTACAAGCCTCAGCCTTCTTTCTATTAGAAAACTAAATTACATTAGATACTAAATTACATGGCATCAGTAACTAGTTTAGTAAGTTTAGAAAATATTACCTTGCTGGGGAATGTTTTTGTTTCATTTTGACTTGGTTCACACTTCTTCTGGTTCCAGAAGGATTAACGTTTCACCTTATAAGAACCTAACATATAACTAGCCAATTATGTGCATTACTAATATTAAGGAATGTATGGAGTCCAACAAGTAAATAGGCTACTTGTCTATTTTTAAATGCCCCAGATAATTTTTGCCTAATGACAGGGGGAAATATCCCATTTATATATATTTTTTAAATATAATTTATAAAACTCAAGCATTTACTCTGTCCGTTATTTTTTGCCAAGCCAACTCTCTTTCTTTTGCTGATGCAGCAATATTGTTTTTTTTTTTTTTAGTTATAATGGGCTTGTAAAGGGCTCAAACATATTTTTAGCTATGAGAGTCTCAGTCTGCATTACATTATCAATGGATTTTTAGGATGCCAAACAATTATTATAATAATGTAATAATGATTTATAATTATTCCTATGACGTACTGTAAAATCCATTTATAGCCTATAAATGTATGTAAATGAAAATGAATATTTCAAAAGTATATTTTAACCTACATTAGGAAAATAAAAATACTTTTGTCCTAATTTCTTCACTTGCAAGAAATAAACCCTTGAGCTTTTATTTAGGAGAAAACACCAGCAGCCTGACCATGATGATCGCGTGAGCAAAGTAATCGCAGCACAAACTGGATGCTATTCTAATGTCAGTTATTATAATGGCGCAACGCCATAACATGGTTTCAATTTTAGTTCGTTGGGAAAATATAATGCTAGAGAGACCTTAATGTTAGGGTTTACATTTTATATCTTTACAAATCTGTGTTTCGAAAAGGGAGAAGAGAGAGTTCGGCAAGGCGGATTCGAACTCGCGTTCAGCGCTTCAAAAAACTGCTGTCACGTTCTTCACGCCCTACGACCCACGCCACTGAGACTGTTTCAATACGGGTGTCGTTTTTTTCGTGTAAAGACAGGCACTAGTTCAAATGCTCCGTTGTAGAAAATGTAAAAACAAAAAAAAATGTTTTCTTCCCTTAGCTTGGGACATGGCGAACTTCCAATAAATACATTTTATCAGACCGGGCCGGGCCGGCCCTCGCGGCTTCGAAACACTACCGGTGTCAGAACACCGGCCCACCGGGAAAACTCCCGACTCTCCCGATTGCCACTCCGCTACTGATGAGCAGTGACAGATCAATGCGACTCAGACGAACGCACTGAATTATCACTACTGAAGTGAACACAAATCTGTGCAGCCAACTCAATTACTAATTATTATTTTTACTAACCCCCAAAACTATAAATTTCATCCCTTTTGGGAGGGTCCAAATGTTTTCAAATGTTTTTCTCTTTGAGAAATGAAGTGATGTGCAGTATGAGTAAAATAGTGCTTTTGACATTGGGTTAATGTAAACCTGTTGTAGGAGAGCTGCAAAATAAAAACAGCCTAGTAGGCACTTTAAAAACTAATGGAAATGTTACACAAATAATTTTTTTATGCTTATTCAAACCTACCTACCTAGATCACTCACATCAGCTAGAAACACCAAGGGTTCACTCTAAGCATGGAGAGTCTGCTTTTAGCTATTATGCCAGCAGCCGCCACTGGAACCAGCTTCCAGAAGAGATCAGGTGAGCTCCTACAGTAGTCACATTTAAATCCAGGCTCAAAACACATCTGTTTATTTTTCATATGTTTTAATCTAAACTGTTCTAATTATTCTGATTGCTTTTGATTACTTTAATTTTTTCTATGTAAAGCACTTTGAATTGCTATTGTGTATGAAATGTGCTATATAAATAAACTTGCCTTACCTACCTACCAGTATTAACTTTCACATGCAGTTACACATTAACCTACCTACCAGCATTAAAAAAAAATTATCAAACAACCAGTACATCCCCACGTTGTTTGAGAGGGTTTCAAGAAAGATCCTCCTCACTCCTCCAAAAACAAACTCCAGCATATTCAGTGGTCAGACATGACTGGATCTTAAAACGGCACAGGGTTCTGTGGTCAGATGAGACTAAAAAAAGAGCTTTTTGGCAGTAAGCACACTAGATAGTTTGGTGGACATGAGGATAAAAAGTACCCCATGTCTACAATTTAATAAACCATTGGATCTTTAATGTTGGGGAGCTATTTTTCTGCAGGAGGTCCTGGACTTCTTATTCAGATACATGGCATTGTGTATTCTATTAAATATCAACAGATAAAAAATCAAAACCTGACACCTTCTGCTAGAAATCTTATTATGGGCCATGGTTGGATCTTCCATCTGGACAACGATCCAAGACAAACATCAAAATCAACACAAAAATTTGTTAGGGAGCACAAAATTAAGCTTCTGTCATGACCGTCCAAAAACCCTATAGAAAATAAAGTGGTCCGAACTGAAGAGAAGAAGCACCAACATGGATCTGGGAAACTGTATGGAGGAATGGTCTCTGATCTCAGGTCAGGTGTTCTCCAAACACATCAGGCATTATAGCAGAACACTCAGGGCAGTTATCTTGGCAAAAAGAGATTGCAAAAAGTATTTAATAAAAGGGTATGAATAATTGTGGCCAACGTGTTTTGGAGAAAAACATTTATTTTATAATGTGATCCCACATTACACATTAACAAACATACCTACCTACAGGTATTAACTTTCACATGCAGTTACACATTAACCTACCTACCAGTATTAACTTTCCCATACAGTTACACAAACCAACCTACCTACCTACCAGTATTAACTTTCACATGCAGTTACACAAACCAACCTACCTACCTACCTACCTACCAGTATTAACTTTCACATAGTTACTCATTACCTTTCACATGCAGTTACACATTAACATACCTACCTACCAGTATTAACTTTCACATTCAGTTACACACTAACTTTTACAGAAAAAAATGTACACATTAATGTGTACAAAAAAAATACACATTAACCTACCTACCAGATTTAACTTTCACATGCAGTTACACATTAACATACCAACCAGTATTAACTTTCACATGCAGTTACACAAACCAACCTACCTACCAGTATTAACTTTCACATTAAGTTACTCATTATCTTTCACATGCAGTTACACATTAACTTTCACATAAAGTTACTCATTATCTTTCACATGCAGTTACACATTACCATACCTACCTACCAGTATTAACTTTCACATGCAGTTACACATTAACTTTCACATACAGTTACTCATTATCGTTCGCATGCTGTTACTCGTCATTTCACATGCAGGTACTCATCATTTTTCACAGGCAGGTACTCGTAAACTTTCACATGAAGCTACTCGTAAACTTTCGCTTGCAATTACTCAACAACTTTCTCACGCAGTTACCTATCGATTTTCACTGCAGTTACACATTAGCTTTCACATGCAGTTACACATCAACTTTCACAAGCAGTTACTCGTCGCCTTTCGCATGCCCGTTACTCATTAACTTCGCTTGCAAGTTACTCATTAACTTCAGTGCAGTTACTCATCATTTCACATGCAGCTACTCATAAACTTCGCTTACAAATTACTCATCAACTTTCAGATGCAGTTCCACATAAACTTTCTCTGCAGTTACACATAGACTTTCACATGCAGTTACCGGTTAACTTCGCTTGCAGTTACTCATTACCTTTCACATGCTTGCTACTCGTCTTTCACATGCAAGTACTCATATCTTTCACATGCAGCTACTCGTTACCTTTCGCATGCAGCTACTGGACATTTTCCGATGCAGTTACATATCGATTTTCACTGCAGTTACACATTAGCTTTCGCATGCAGTTACACATTAACTTTCACTGCAGTTACTCGTTGCCTTTCGCATGCAGCTACTCATTAACTTCGCTTGCAAGTTACTCATTAACTTCACGTACAGCTACTCACCATTTCACTGCAGTTACACGTTAACTTCGCTTGCAAGTTACTCATACTTTCACCTCAAGTTACTCGTACTTTCACCTGCAGTTACACATTAATTATCACACGCAGTTACACATATGACTTTCGCAAGCATTTACTCAATAACTTTCACCAGCAGTTACACATTAACTTCCACTTGCAGCTACTCATAAACTTCATCTGCAGATACTCATCACAGTAACATGCACTTTACTCGCCGACTTTCACCTGTAGTTACACATAGATTTTCACTGCAGTTACACATCAACTTCCACAGCAGTTACTAAATAACTTTCGCATGCAGTTACACATTAACTTTCACATGCAGTTACACATTAACTCACATGTAGATACACATTAACTTTCACATGCAGTTACACAGTAACACTTTACAATAATGTTCGTTAGTTAACATTAGTTAACTACATTAGTTAATATGAACTAATAATGAATAGCACATATACAGCATTTATTAATCTTTGTTAATGTTATTTTCAACATTTACTAATACTTGATTAAAATCTTGTTAACATTAGTTAATGCACCGTGAACTAACATGAACAAACAATGAACAGCTGTGTTTTCATGAACCAACATTAACAAAGATGAACAAATGCAGTAACAAATGTATTGCTCATAGTTAGTGCACGTTAGTAAATACATTAACTAATGAACCTTATTGTAAAGTGTTACCAGTTACACATTGTCGGTTAAAAACAAGAAAGTGGCTAGTAAAAACGTCGAGTGGCTGGTCGATTTAGAAATCCACAGTGGCCGCCGGTGGACAAAAGAGTTGATTTCCATCCCTGCTTGGTAATGTCAAGGTGTCATAACAAAGACATCTCAAACAATGTCATATTTGCATTAAAACTTTCATAACTGAGCAAAAGACACTTAATGACAGTTGTCACAAACATGCATAAACCTTCCTTCATATTCATAATACATCATGTTAGTCTTATGCATACCCCTTCAAGTAACGAATGAATCTCAGACAGTTCATAAGAGAAACGTGTGCAGGATTCCGTGTTGCAAGAATGCGGTCTTGACGAAGCCTAACTTGTTTCATAAATGTAATATATTTTTTAATATTTAATTTATCAGTCAGAGCAGGAATCAAGGCTACATTCAGCAGACAGTTGTAAACAAAGCCTGCGGAGCGATTATATCCGTCCATCTTGAGGAATGAAAACGGTTGAACCAAAGAACGTATATTGACAAAAAGTGAACGCTCAATTGCAACACAAGTATTTTGCAGTATTATCTTATATTAATGACCGTTAAAACAAAACTATGTAAACAAAAAAAACACAGCCACTGTTCAAAGTGGCAATTAAAGTTATAGGATAACGGACACAGCGCATCAATGATCATCATGTTTGTAGCATGATCCAGGGGATTAAAACGTACAAAATATATTTCAGGCCTAATGGAGTTGGTAACTAATATAAGTAGTAAATGTGTAAAGTTGCATACAATGGAAATACCATAGACTGTAAAAAATATGGACAAAGCGTCTGTGACGTCACTCACAGACTTTCTGAAGAACAGGTTTGAGGCTGTTTATGGGGGGTATGGGCGGCGCCATATTAGAAAATCTTGAGAAATACAAAATACAAATGTTCAGAAATACAAATGTTTCAGAAAGGATACAGAGATGCGTCGTGTCAGATCATGGCCAAGACGTCCAATTCCACTCGGCGCAGCCCGTTATCAGCTGTCAATCAAAGTTAACCGCCCTTATTTTTCATACATTTTATATCTAAATACGATCTAAACTAACGAGTTAGAAAAAAATTCACTCACCTCACAGTTGTCAGGCACTCAGAACCTATCGAAAAATACAATAAAAGTCAAACTGTAAATATATGAATTGATGCTGTGAAAACGGACATTTTAATGTGAGGTCTATGGATATTCACCCCCTTTTGGGACCGACCCCTAGCAGATTTTCGATGGATTGCAGTTTCTCCCACTTCCGGGTAGGCTTCATTTTTCAGATTAGAATTTTGCCGCTTGGGAAAAATTAGAAGAAAAAAACTACCTCAAAAAACTGTTATCTATGCTGCTGTCCAGTAACTCCAGTTGGAATTTTCACCCCAAAATGGCGGCCGCGCTCCTGAAGCACCACCAAAAAAAGCATCAGAGTTTTGCTTCTTGTTCTTCTATACTCTTTGGTTGAACTCGGACCAATAAGAGGATTGTTTTATACATGTGGCTTGCATAAACACATTTTGGTACGCTTTGAAATGTTGCCTTGTGAAAGCAAACCGAACGAGTAAAAAATTAAATCCGTGCTTCAGAACAAAGAAAATGACCTACAGGTATGAAAATGCAGCCCTACACTGCAACCTATGGCATGAGTTGGGCTTTGCTAATCAGGTTTTCTGATAATCAAGTCATTTTGTGTGAAAAGACAATGGTCATGAAAACAGTAGACTTCCTTTTGGAAAAAAATACATTTGGTTGGAGAGACAGTGCTCACAGAAGGCACATGCAAACTTTCTTTCTCAATTGGCTCATTTTGGCTTTCATGGGCTCTATAATAACATTTTCTACCTCATGAATTTCGCTGAATATGAAATGAATATCTTCATAAATGGATATTAAAGGCTTTAGCTGTGCTTTGCCGCTGGAGTATAATAGAAACCCACATTTTGCTTAAGCCGAACAATAACTGCTGGCAAATAAACTGTCGAGGTATAAAACGGTTAACGGTAAAGCGGTAAACGTGCGTGGGAGAGAGCAGACCTTGCCTATATCAGAGCAACTCAAAATTTCGACCCAAAAAAAACGACAGTGGTACCCCTGTGGGGTTTTTTTGGTGCGAAAGAATAAGTTTCTCCAATCTTCTTGAAACTCTGGATTCTGATAGAGGGCCATGGGACTTAGACCTGAGTGCAAAAATGGAGGCTCTAGCCCCTTCCAGAGTTGAGATATTGAGATCCCACTTAGCATTTATGCCATTATAAATATCTCAATATCTCAGCTCTGGAAGGGTCTAGAGCCTCCATTTTTGCACTCAGGTCTAAGTCCCATGGCCCTCTATCAGAATCCAGAGTTTCAAGATGATCAGAGCAACTCAAAATTTCGACCCAAAAAAAACGACAGTGGTACCCCTGTGGGGGTTTTTTTGGTGCGAAAGAATAAGTTTCTCCAATCTTCTTGAAACTCTGGATTCTGATAGAGGGCCATGGGACTTAGACCTGAGTGCAAAAATGGAGGCTCTAGACCCTTCCAGAGCGGACATATTGAGATCCCACGTAGCATTTATGCCATTGGGTTCGTGGACGGTGGAATTATGGGACTGCGCTTAGTGCTACGGACTCAGGGGCCCTAGCTGAGTGCGGGAAAATAGTTTTTATCACGACAGAAAATTTAATTAAAATGTCTATCAAAAATACTCCCCCAAATCCCCATTCAATAGATTGCCGGTGGGATCGTGCCAATTGCAGCATATTGAATGAACTGCGGAAAAACGTAAAAAAATACAGTGGGTTATTGGACAAATAGTGGGCTTGTGGGACGGGGGCATGGCCCGGGAGTGGTAAAGGGACGTTTGGTAAATATAGTGGGTTATTGGACAAATAGTGGGTTCGTGGGGACCGGTCAGTGGGCGGGGGGCCGATCGCCCTTACGAAGCGGTGGTCGGTTGGAGACCTCCAATGATTCCACGCTCATTCACGGCATCATCAAGCTATGCCTTTGTTTAGAATAAGTGACTTCTAGTGGCGAAACTTACATACTGTGCCTTTAATAAAGAATCAAGAATTAACACCAACCTCTTTGTTCTTCAGTATGTTTCATTCTGCAGTGTTCTGGATCTCATGTTCTCAGTGTCCTTCAATAAACTCTGTGTTTGTGTTGGCTCTTCCTGATGGTTTGATGCTCGTCTTCACTTGTAGCTGAGGGGAATATTCCAGCGTTTATTGGTGAACTGCAGTGGGAGGAGCTTCACTGAAGGAGGAGTTTCACTGGAGGAGGAGGAGCATCACTGAAGGAGGAGATCTGGCAAAATCAATAAGAAAACACATACTGAGTTTGTTTTTATACTAATTTACACATTTTAAATGTTTATTCCCACCTTTTCTATCTAGTAAAGTAACTTTTAAGTTAATTAATCTCAAAGGTCTGATTTCACAGACAGGACTTGGATTAAGCCAGGAATAGGCCTTTGATCAATTAGGGCATTTAAGTAGCTTTTGGGCTAGGGGTGTAACGATACCCTCATGTTAGGATTCGATATATATCATAATAGTGAACTCCGAATATCGAATGTACAGTCAAATCAAATAAAACTTGTTTTTTCTCCTGTATAGTTTGGTAATGCTACAATAAGATACCATTTATCAACATTAGCTACTTAATTCACATCAACACATTGAGTGAACAATATATTTTTACAATATTAATTAACGTTTGTAAATGTTATTTAATAGAAACACTTGATTGTTCATGTGCTTCATTCATTGTGCATTAAATAAATGTTAACGGATTAGAACTTTACAAACAACTTTAAAAATGTGTTAGTGTATACTATTGTTTATTTTAGGTCATTTTATCTAATTTTTTTCTAAAGTGTTTATAATACAAATGTACAGTTTCCATACTTGTAACCGTGATAAACACTTAAATATATGTAAATTTAGTACGAATTTAATTAGAGAGCTCTATAATTGTAATTGCTACTAGTAGGAATTAAATTGTAAAGCTCTCTAATTGAATTCTTACTGGTAAAAATGCAATAATGACGAGTAAGGCTGGGTACAATTTAAGCTAAAACGGCTTGCCATAGAAGTGTCAAGAACAGTCGTGTGTATTATTTGTGTGATTTTAGAGACTAAACTCACCTGAAAGCAGTGAAAACAGGGAGAGTCAGAGTTTTGCTGTCTGCACTGGTGACCTCCGTTTCCATGGCAACTCAACTTCACGCGCATGCCCGTTAAAGGAGTAGTTCACTTTTGAAAAAACTTTTGCTGATCATTTCCTTACCCCCATGTCATCCAAGATGTCCATGTCTTTCTTTCTTTCTTTCTTCAGTCGAAAAGAAATTTAGGGTTTTGATGAAAACATTCCAGGATTTTCTCCATATAATGGACTTCAATGGGAACCGGATGGTTCAAGTATCAAAAGACGGTTAATGACAGTTTCAGATGCAGCTTACATTGATGCTACATTATATGTTACACAATATCTAATTGTCTATACACAAAATTCAATAATAACTATTTTAAAACTATTTTATTTAAAGTCAACCTACAGTATTAATGTTGTGTAAATGTCTATGTGGTGTTTTTAATATGCTTTAAGACAAACCATGTGTAAGTTCATGAGGGGCTCATTTGAATATTCATAGAACTGCGTATAGAAAATGAGGGAAGGGTGTCCAGTTACATTCAAGATATTTTAGAGGAACGTTTTATGAAGAACATTCAACATCTCATCTCTCGATGATATCCTCAAAACATTTCCCTAATGTGACACAGAGAACGTTCTTCTCTTGTTATTATGAAACATTCTGCCCTACAAAGCAAAAAGGCAGTAACTACGCAGAGTGCAGAACTGAGAAAAATTACTTTTGCTAGGGCTTTTTTCAGTTATTGTACAAACGACTACCATTTTTCTCTAAAATGAGATGCATTTAAGATAAGATATTTTGTCACATAACAAAGGATGCCTTGAATGTCATGAAAATTGTAATAATTAATGCTTTACCAAAACCGCAGTTACTGCCTTTTTGCTTTGTAGGGCAGCGATTGGGATGATGTTATTTTGAGATCATTGTACAAACTTTAACTTTAACAACATTCATAAAACATGCTCATAATTTTGCAAGTAAAATGTTGTAATTTTGTTAACTTGTCACATTAGAGGAACGTTTTATGAAGAACATTCAACATCTCATCTCTCGATGATATCCTCAAAACATTTCCCTAATGTGACACAGAGAACGTTCTTCTCTTGTTATTATGAAACATTGGGATGATGTTATTTTGAGATCATTGTACAAAAACATTCCTAAAACGTCTTTTGAATGTTGCAGTTAAAATGTTATATCTTAGTTTGCATGTTACATTATATGAACATTTTTAGACATGTAAAAACATCCTTAAAACATTAGTTAGACATTATATTCAAATGTTTTCTTTAGAACATTAACCAAACTTGTAGGGAATGTTAGCCAAAGTTCTGAGAACGTTCCCTGCTAGCTGGGTAACGATGCTTTCGGGAAATGCACCCCTGGACGGGAAGATCTCTAGGAGTTGGAAGATTGTGTCGTGATTCTGATTCTGACACAGGTTTGTGGATCTGAGTATCGAGATTTCGGTTTTATTTCACATGATTCTTTTTTATTATTATTTAGGAACAGATGAGAACAATCTTGTAATAATCTTGTAATTAAGAACTCATTGTGGAAAAAACGCTGTATTTTTGTATTTTCATTGCATTTTTAATTGATAAAAAGTTAAACAAATTAAATAATACGTTTTAGAATAAATATGAATCATTAATCGATAGTCGAATGAATGAATGAGGTCACATCTCGATTGTTTACTTCGAACCGGAAGACGCACCCACTTTTGACAGAAGGCCTCATGTGGCGTAGGAAACTTGTGGATAAAGTTAACTGAATTACTATTTATAACTTGAAAATTAATATACTATTAAATACAACTCATAAATATAATTTATAACTAGGTTTTATGTAGAGACAGAGAGAGAAAATGTATAAGACGGTTTCAAAGGTGTTCATTTGAACATAGCTAATATTTCATTTGAATAATTAATTTTCTTTTTTTCATAATTTTAGGGAGATGACCAAATGTCTTAACCCCAAATACCACCCACCCTCTATAGGGACTGTTTAGCCAACCAGCTTATTCCTGCTTGGTATGACACTGAAAAGCAGAATGTATAATTGATGGTCTGAAAAACGTCCACAGTGATGGATGGACCAGCATTACACAGGACCACTACATTACCAACATGACATCATGACTTTTGCGTAAACATATACGCCACTTTCGAGTCAGGTGGCGTGTTATCTCCACGTATTTTGTGCTATCCGCGTGTATCCGCGTGTATGCGTATATGTCTACGCCATTAACGTCCGCGTCATTCCGCGTGTCTGAACACGCAGTCAAATCTCCAGTCATAAATGCCATTAACCCCAGTGACGGTTAAGTTTAGGGATGGGGTTGAGGTAAGTCATATCTTTTTTTTACCTAGGATGGTAAGGGAACAGTCATAAATGCCATTAACCCCAGTGACGGTTAGGTTTAGGGACGGGGTTGAGGTAAGTCATATATTTATATAACGTTAAATCAACGGTGTTCATAAACACGCTGAAAGGCGATTATGCGTCTTGATAGCACGCCAAAAATGGAAATACGAATTGGCGTGTCATACACACGCTACTTCATGAGATCAGTCTGACATTACAGTCACACTACATTTTGTTTGTGAGGGAAAAATGAAACAAACAGTCCTAAAAAGTAAAGCAGTCTACGACGTTCAGACAGGTCCTAATGTTGCCCACGAAATAGAGACAATTTTGGAAGAGTTTGGAGTTAGGGAGAAAATAGTTGCAGACACAGTGGACAATGCTGCAAACATGATTGTAGCTGTCAGTAGACTCCATCTTTAAAAAATGCATGCTTTTCACATACACTGAACATTGCTGCACAGAAAATCTATGTTTAAGTGTCATTGTATGGCTGAGGAGATCTTCAATGGCCATGACTGTTTTGCAAGAGAAGCTGCAACAGCATACAGTAATCCTGGACGTCAGAACTTGGTGGAATTCACTCTATCTAATGATAGACAGATTTCTTGAGCAATATCTTGCCATCCAAGCAACTTCCATGGACCCAAGGCTGAGAGGCTCAATGGAGAGGCACAGGTAGAAGGAATGCATGTGATACAGGATAACTGATAATGATGAATCAGATTAATTCTGTAATGGGCAGTGTATTAGATGCAAGATTTCATGTTTGCAAATTTCAGATTGGAATGCATCACTGACGAAGACCACAAAAAGGCAGAGGAGTTTACAAAGCTCATGAGTTAAATGTACACTTCCACTCTATGTGTATCGAGTGACAGTACTCCAACCTGTGGCCAAGTCCTTCCTATCCTCCAGAAACTTGAAAAACCCTTTCAAGTTCAAGAGAATGACACACTCTTTGTGGCTGGAATCAAGAAAAAGGTTTGGGAAGATCTGTCTAAGGTACAAAAGAAAAAAAATACTCTAGCCATCTACCACTTGGTATTTCATGATGATAATGCCGTACAGATTAGTGCTTAGTGCATCAGTGCCGTTTACAGATTACTTGTTTTGAATTTACTATCTTAAAGAATGAGGACATCAGGCACTTCCTTTAAGAGGCTACAGTGATGGATCCACGCTTCAAAAACAAGCTGCATGCAGACAACATTTGGGAGAGGGTAAAACTGGCTGCTGTAATGGCACAAAACAAGGTATTGTTGTTTTCTTTCACACAAACTCATGCACACGGGGAACAATGTATACTGTGAATGTCTGCTTCTAATGCGAAGCTCTCTCTAAAGGTGTCAGAAGAGCAGGAAAGAGAAAAAGGCCATGAGCAAGAACAGGACAACACTTTAAAATGCAAACTCACAATGTTAAAGATGCATTGTCTGGATGTTGTTGACAAGGATATATACACTCTGTCATGGTGCAATATATCACAGGAAGCAATAGCGAGTGAACAGTTATTTATTAGAACTCAGTCAAACGCAGTAAGCCAGGAACACAGTGACGCAGGGACTTCGATGGTCAACCCGATGATGTGAAGACAGACGGTGAAATCCACAGGAAACGATGAACAAACACTCAAAGCACGATCGAAACTTCACGGAGGACGAGACGATCAGGAACACAGGAACCAGGGACCAGGACAAGGACACACCAACACCAAACAACGATCTGACAAAGATGAGAGAACAGTGGTGAGTATATATAGCGTGGTGGTGATCGACTGCAGCTGGTGATGATTGATGATGAGCAGCTGGAGTGGATCAGGTAATGCCACGCAGACACGCCCCTCACACACGTGCATTCATACAACAACATAAACACGAGACTAGAAGGAAACAGAGGAACTGTCCACCGTGACACACTCGCCTAAAGGATTATTAGGAACACCTGTTCAATTTCTCATTAATGCAATTATCTAATCAACCAATCACATGGCAGTTGCTTCAGTGCATTTAGGGGTGTGGTCCTGGTCAAGACAATCTGCTGAACTCCAAACTGAATGTCAGAATGGGAAAGAAAGGTGATTTAAGCGATTGTGAGCGTGGCGTGGTTGTTGGTGTCTGAGTATTTCACAATCTGCTCAGTTACTGGGATTTTCACACACAACCATTTCTAGGGTTTACAAAGAATGGTGTGAAAAGGGAAAAACATCCAGTATGCGGCAGTCCTGTGGGCCAAAATACCTTGTTGATGCGAGAGGTCAGAGGAGAATGGGCCGACTGATTCAAGCTGATAGAAGAGCAACTTTGACTGAAATAACCACTCGTTACAACCGAGGTATGCAGCAAAGCATTTGTGAAGAAGACACAACACACACAACCTTGAGGCGGATGGGCTACAACAGCAGAAGACCCCACCGGGTACCACTCATCTCCACTACAAATAGGAAAAAGAGGCCACAATTTGCAAGAGCTCACCAAAACTGGACAGTTGAAGACTGGAAAAATGTTGCCTGGTCTGATGAGTCTCGATTTCTGTTGAGACATTCAGATGGTAGAGTCAGAATTTGGCGTAAACAGAATGAGAACATGGATCATCATGCCTTGTTCCCACTGTGCAGCTGGTGGTGGTGGTGTAATGGTGTGGGGGATGTTTTCTTGGCACACTTTAGGCCCCTTAGTGCCAATTGGGCATTGTTTAAATGCCACGGCCTACCTGAGCATTGTTTCTGACCATGTCCATCCCTTTATGGCCAGCATGTCCCCATCCTCTGATGGCTACTTCCAGCAGGATAATGCACCATGTCACAAAGCTGGAATCATTTCAAATTGGTTTCTTGAACATGTCAATGAGTTGACTGTACTAAAATGGCTGCCACAGTCACCAGATCTCAACCCAATAGAGCATCTTTGGGATGTGGTGGAACGGGAGCTTCGTGCCCTGGATGTGCATCCCACAAATCTCCATCAACTGCAAGATGCTATCCTATCAATATGGGCCAACATTTCTAAAGAATGCTTTCAGCACCTTGTTGAATCAATGCCACGTAGCATTAAGGCAGTTCTGAAGGCGAAAGGGGGTCAAACACAGTAGTAGTATGGTGTTCCTAATAATCCTTTAGGTGAGTGTATTTTTTTATATTACTAACTAACACTAATTTTCTTGCTTTTTAGGAAGTGCCTTGCAAGAAAGTTAAAAAGTGTCCATTAGCCATTCTGTTTGAAAAGGAGGATAAAGCTCTGCAGGGGATTGTGCTACCAAATGCTATTGGCTTGTCAGTTGATGAGAGAGTTGACAGAGAACTTCTTTACTATAAAGAACGGTCCCCAATCCCCACCTATGAAGACCCTGCTGTTTGGTGGGAGAACAGAGAGGCATTGCCTATTCTGTTTCACCTGTCTGAATCGTACATGTCTGTCCAAGCATCTTCTACACCTTCAGAGAGGGTATTCTCCACTGCTACAGACACAATAAGCAAGGAAAGGTCCCGCATTCTCCCAGAGAAAGCAGACATGTTGATTTTCCTTCAGAAAAATTGTTAATGTTTTTGTTGCAAAAATGGCTAAATACAGTAATATATGTTGATTTTTTTACATTGCCAACCTGCAAATTCTTTTGACAGTAAGTAATAAACACAAAAAAGATTGAGTATTGTGCAGTTTGCCTTACCACTATTTATTTATAATTTGTTAAACAATTTTAATGGAACCGGAATCGGAACCAGAATCGTTAGACAGAACTGGAAAAAAACACCAGCAGAGACAACAGAGGGAAAGACACTCAAAGACACAGGCTCGTCCACAAAAGAGCTGATCATGGAGGAATACACATATAGGGTACATACCGCTACATATGGACACCCCAGTCTAGCACAGCTTCCACAATGCATACGAGTGTAGGCCTGGCTTCGGACGCTTCTGTCCCCCTGAGAGTCTGAATGCCTCTATTGTTGGTCTTTTCTGGTGAGTATACGGGAAGATACTGGCTCTACACGGAGGCTATAGAATCTAGCGACCGTATTAGGTGTCGCCCACACCGCACGTCTACATATATCTGTCGGTGAGGTGACTTGAGCAGGCGCACAGGAGAAAGCAACACTTCTAGGGCTCTGATCTTGGTAATTGGCCCGAACGCAGAGTTCCTCCATCACCCCCCGCAAGGTGGACCGCCCGACACTAGGTCTATTACCTCTCTTAAAGGATTAGTTCACTTTTGAAAAAACTTTTGCTGATAATTTACTCACCCCCATGTCATCCAATATGTCCATGTCTTTCTTTCCTCAGTTGAAAAGAAATTAAGGTTTTTGATGAAAACATTCCAGGATTTCTCTCCATATAATGGGAACCAGACGGTCCAAGGTCGAAAAGAGAGTTAATAACAGTTTCAGATGCAGCTTCAAATGTCTTTAAATGACACCAGACGATGAATAAGGGTCTTATGTGAAACGATCGGTTATTTCAAAACTTATTCCAAAAATGTAACTTTTCTAAGGACAAATGCTAGCCTTGCTCTATTCTGTGAGGCGCGTTTGCAACGTCACGTAATACGTAATTACGTTCAAAAGGTCACGGGCGACGTAGCCGGAAGTACAGAATCAAAATCGTCTGACATCGTTGTTTTACCTTTTAAATCCTTTTGTAATTGGCGTTTGAGTTAGTTTGCACGTTCAACCTATGCGTTCAACTTGTAAACACTGACTCTGTACTTCCGGCTACGTCGCCCGTGATCTTTTGAACGTAATTACGTATTACGTGACGTTACAAACGCGCCTCACAGAATAGAGCAAGGCTAGCATTTGTCCTTAGAAAAGTTACATTTTTGGAATAAGCTTTGAAATAACCGATCGTTTTGCATATAAATAACTATATATATATATATATATATATATATATATATATATATATATATAACTATATAACTGAAAAACTGGAAAATAAATTTTTTACCCTATCCACCTGTAGTGTTTCGGCTGTGAATAATGCACCTATTGTCTCGATAACAATTACAAGAAAATGGGACCCTTATTTCAGTGTCATACGGTGGATCCTTATTCAGGGCACATTCTTTCTAATTATGTGGTACAACAACTTTTCCTCAAAAATGCCTACAGGGTTACACAATCTTGAAGATTCGGACCTGACTATTTTACATTGTATGAATTTTCATTTTGTGCTGAACAGTCCCTTGAAAAAAAATCACTGCGTCACTTTAAGCTTTTGTAAGTTTAGTATGGTTTTGGGAGGTTGCTGTAGGACAAGTGTCTGAAACTGGGCCACCGGTTGTCTGTTTGTATTGCAGCAAGATTTTTCCATTACTGGAGATACAAAAACATGTTGATCGCTATATGAGTATAGTTCTTAGGCAACATTTTATTTCTGAAGTGTCAAATTTACAGTGCCCTATCACACATTATATAAATATATTTTGATCACAAATTCTTTAAAACACCAATTTAGCAATATGCAGGGCAGCTTTACTTGCAGCAATACACCAGCAAGTAGTCCCAACACCAGCAACAGCATTCCCAATCTTGAAAGCAGCAGCAGCAGCAGAGCAGGGAGCAGCAACAGCATTCCCAATCTTGAAAGCAGCAGCAGTAGAGCAGGGAGCAGCAACAGCATTCCCAATCTTGAAAGCAGCAGCAGCAGAGCAGGAAGCAGCAACAGCATTACCAATCGCTAAAGCAGCAGAGCAGGGAGCAGCAACAGCATTCCCAATCTCGAAAACAGCAGAGCAGGGAGCAGCAACAGCATTCCCAATCTCGAAAACAGCAGAGCAGGGAGCAGCAACAGCATTCCCAATCTCGAAAGCAGCAGAGCAGGGAGCAGCAACAGCATTCCCAATCTCGAAAGCAGCAGAGCAGGAAGCAGCAACAGCATTCCCAGTCTCTAAAACAGCAGAGCAGGGAGCAGCAACAGCATTCCCAGTCTCTAAAACAGCAGAGCAGGGAGCAGCAACAGCATTCCCAGTCTCTAAAACAGCAGAGCAGGGAGCAGCAACAGCATTCCCAGTCTCTAAAACAGCAGAGCAGGGAGCAGCAACAGCATTCCCAGTCTCTAAAACAGCAGAGCAGGGAGCAGCAACAGCATTCCCAGTCTCTAAAACAGCAGAGCAGGGAGCAGCAACAGCATTCCCAGTCTCTAAAACAGCAGAGCAGGGAGCAGCAACAGCATTCCCAATCTTGAAAGCAGCAGAGCAGGAAGCAGCAACAGCATTCCCAGTCTCTAAAACAGCAGAGCAACAGCATTCCCAGTCTCTAAAACAGCAGAGCAGGGAGCAGCAACAGCATTCCCAGTCTCTAAAACAGCAGAGCAGGGAGCAGCAACAGCATTCCCAGTCTCTAAAACAGCAGAGCAGGGAGCAGCAACAGCATTCCCAGTCTCTAAAACAGCAGAGCAGGGAGCAGCAACAGCATTCCCAGTCTCTAAAACAGCAGAGCAGGGAGCAGCAACAGCATTCCCAGTCTCTAAAACAGCAGAGCAGGAAGCAGCAACAGCATTCCCAATCTTGAAAGCAGCAGAGCAGGAAGCAGCAACAGCATTCCCAGTCTCTAAAACAGCAGAGCAGGGAGCAGCAACAGCATTCCCAGTCTCTAAAACAGCAGAGCAGGGAGCAGCATTCCCAGCATTCCCATTCCTACTGCCAAGCTGAGGGTTGATTTGTATGTTTGAAACTAATATTTTCAGATTGGAAAATCGAGAGTGATGAACAGCAGGCAGCATACCAGTTTCGAAGAAATGTATTACTTGGATCGGAAAACCGGACACCCCTTAAGGTTACACTAGATCTAACCAGCAGTATGCAAGACAGAGATACACAGTTACTTTGCGATGCTTATGTCCAGAGTACAATACGGCTTCATTTTAAATATTGGTAAGTATTTTCTTTACTTTTCTTGTGCAATTGAGAAGGGTTTTGTCTTAATTATTGTGCGAACTACTTGTCAACTTTTACAATTTTTTGAGATAACACTGGAAAAATGCTGTTCTTCAATGGAGAAGATGATCACTTGGTGTCATCGTCCTCACGCGTGACCTTTTTAAGGTCATTGGTCAAATGATTGGCCACTCTTCATTCACGGAGGGCCACTCTTGACAGGACTGAGCACCTCCATGTTCAACCTACTTCTAGGAAGTGACGAGCCAGCCATCACAGACATGAGAGACTGCCCAGACCCAGATATAATGCACAATCTTTCTCTGGTTAGTTTAATTCTACTTTAAGTCATCACATTGCTTTTTATTTTGCAATTTAAATGACAAATAATTTATTTAAACAATTTGCTTGTTCTTTTTTCATAGCTTGAAGAGCCACGGAATCTGACAGATGTGGAACGATACAAAGTGAATGATCTTGCTTTTTGGCTGGGACTTACCAACATTAACCACAGAAAACCGGAAGTGGCTTGCAGAAACCAATTTTATACATGCGGTATTCAGTACTGTGGTCTATTTCTGCATGACACGGACTGTTAAATGAGCAGGAGTAGCTTGTTTGCAGACACATGATTCTAGTGAAGTGGAACAGTTGGTGAGGTGGTGTGAGGACAATAACTTAATCCTTAATACATCAAAAACGAAAGAGATGATTGTGGACTTTAGAAAAAAGGCAGTCCGGCACCTCCCCCTCTCCATCAATGACCAGATTGGTGAGAGGGTCACCTCCTTCTGCCTTTTGGGCACTACCATACATCAGTCCCTCTCATGGGACATGAACATTAGTCACATAGTAAACAAAGCCCATCAGAGACTCTTTTTCTCCATCAGTTGAGAAAATTTGGGGTTAGCCAGAAAGGCATGACTCACTTCTACCGAGCCATCATAGAACACGTGCTGACCTTCTCTATCCTATCCTGGTACGGTAATGCGACCAGTCAGGATAAGCAACAGTTAGAGAAAGTAGTCCGCAGAGCCTCTAAGATCACTGGCTGCAGCCTGCCAACTATAGCCTCACACTTTGACACCAGGATTAACCAGATGGCAAGATACATCACTTCTGACCCCGATCATCCGGCTCATTACCTGTTCACTCTTCTGCCATCAGGGAAGAGGTACAGGAGTATTATCAGCAGGACATCACGCTTCAGAGATAGTACCTATCTCCAAGCAATACACTATTTAAATAATTCGCTTGTACACTTAACGTCCAAATAAGCTTCATGGATTAGTTGTTATACTGTAAGTGTTGCTGTGTATTTGATGTCTTTTTTGGGGGGGAGGGGGGGGGGGTGTATCTGTGCTGTTTTTGTGTTGTTGTTACTTACTTTTTTGTTGTGATGTGTATGTGTGGCATATATGCGTGGCATGGGCTTTGGGGCCAGTGTGTTGATATAAATTAAGTGGTATATGTGGGCATACCAAGACACATTCAACTGTATTGTTGAAATGGCTAAATAAATCTTTGACTTTGACTTGACTTGAAGTTTGAAATTCAGATGGAGGACAGGAAGTGAAAAGCAGATTAGACCACAGGGTCATATAAAACAAATTTCAGAAATTTCCCTAGCTCAAGTTTAGTGCTGAGCAGTTTTGACCAAATTTGTATTTATTTAAGACTCTAGCCTAACAATACCCTTCAACCGTGTCTTTTTCACGATACAGCACTGCCTCTTGTACCTTTTTGCTTGCATTAAAATTAAATACATTTTTATTTGTACTTGCAATTTTTGTCAAATCAGTACATAAGGCTAAACACATGTATTTAAAATGTGATCAAATGAAAAAATATATAAAATATCCATTCTTATCCACAAGTTTCCTATGCCCCTTGAGGCCTTGGGTCAAAAGTGGGCGCGACTTCCGGTTGGAAGTAAACAAAGCGCGATTTGACATGCTTGACACTCGTTCATTCAACAGTTGACAGTCATTCAAGTTATAGCGATCCAAACTAGCTAATGAAGTGGGAACACAACCTCAACGAAATTAAAAAGGGTGAAATAACAGTACCTTTACCCTCCGCAGTAGCTGATTGGGAGTATTATAATAACATTATTAATAATCAATACTCATCAAGGCATGGTGACAGACAGTTGTGCGAGCTGACAAACAATTAAAATAAAAAATACACACTTAGTCATTGTGCTTTGGAGTTTATTCAAAATTATAAATGAATGTGCTGCTTGAATACATTAACTGGCACATTTGGTATTCTGTCAACACCGGCTTTGATCCTGAGTTTAGCTGTAACATCAGTAGCGAACAGCCAATCACATGCTGAGAGAGTTTATAGAACATTAAGAATTTTAACAAATGTACACAGGAAGATTCGTTGTCTTTTGGGAGGTGATGGAAACTACAGTCGTTGGCAGGATCACTCTGATTTCGTTTTCAGCTTATGTTCAAAACAATCACGTTTAAGCCACTAAATTAGTTTAGTCCGGCTATACATACAACCGCGAACAGCACATGTTGTCCCTGAGCTCCGTAACGACATCTCTCATAAAGATTTGCGTCTTTAAATAGTAAAATAATTCTCCAAAAAACAGCTAGCCTCTTCGCTAACTAACACAAAATACCAATGGACCCACTTTATTGTTTACAGGAGCGCCCCTCGGAAACTTGTGGATAATATGGTGCCTAATTCTCTATGGTCGTAGAGAGAAGCAGATGAAACAATGATTAATTTCAGATGTCAGTAAGCTAATTTCACAACTTTGTAAATTGTGCACCCACTTATTATTTTTACAGCTACAGCATTGGATATTGCGCAGCTTGTTACATTTTGGGTGGGTTGGGCAATCCTCTCACAACATCTGCAGGTGTCTAACTCCATGAAAATGCCCACCGCGAAATAAAACTGCCTTCTCACAACACTAACTATATGGACTTTCAGGTGGATGTAAAAGCAGCAGTGTCCACAAGTGAAAGTGGATTTGGATGAATTTAATCATTTGGAGAGTTCCTGTGCTTTTTAAATGAAAAGGCCAGTCCTCAACTGTTAGCCAGTTTTCTCCCTGCCATCAGGCTTTAAACTGGACTGTTTAGTTCATGTCCATTAATTTATTCGTTCCAAGTTACATAATTTGTAACTTAAAGATGAAATTTGACGTTAAAAAGGTAAATGTACTTGTTATTTAATATGTGTATTTGCAAGTTTTATGATTTCCATTACACAAGAGTAGATGTTAAAACTTCATGTTGATTTGTACTCGGCTTTCACCAAGATAAGCACAAACTAAGATGTATCTTTACAGTAACCTTTCCTTCTCCATCCATTAACGCTTCTTTCCATATGGTGGTGTGACTCCTCTTCTGTCCGGCGTTAACGACTGCGTGTACTTGGCGTGTCAGCACACACGACGGCTGCAACTACAGTGTGTTCTCCCTAGTGGACCAGCACCACAACCGTCTGGATTGAGCCGAGTAGGGGACATCTCTAGGGTCTTCAAGTGGGCATCTTCCGTCCTCAGTGTTTCGTTGACTAGCCCACTACACCTCAAGAGGGCTCGACAGAGCTGCATCCCAGAGTCCCCCACTCAACTCAGCCCAGCTTACTGACCTCTACATCCCTCCTGCTGCTGAGACCTAACCACAATCTTTCAATCTCTCCGCAACCCAACCATACGCGCCAACCCGTTTGACTAAGGCTGTCGAGCCCCACTGGTGCGTTAAAACAGGTTCAGTGGCAACGGTTCCGTATGGCATACTACCTACCGCAAAACACAATATCTGCCTATACACAGGAACGTAATAACTGTAATTACTATGCAACTATACCAATAAACCAACAGACTCTTCAAGTTTTCAAGAATTCTACGAAACCGTAGCGTGTACACAGCCAGCTAGAATCTTTCCGTCTCAACCACAGCCAGTTGCTGCTTCAGATCAGTTCTTTACTGTGCGACGCAACTCTTGGCCACTGAATCCGACGTCTCTGAGGAACCGGGTTGTTGAGTGTGCCACAAAACCTCGACAACCCACTTCCACTGGATAAACCTGGACTCTCCATCCTCGCTGTTCTGCTTCAGTGGCCAGATGAGCATACCGCAGTTTCTTCCTCTCATATGCTTCATCTACCGCATCCTCCCATGGCACTGTTAACTCTATCAGCTGAACAAAGCGTGCTGATCCAGACCACAAAACTATATCTGGTCGGAGGTTAGTGGTGGCAATCTCCGGTGGAAAAATAAGCCGTCGATCAAGATCAACCAGCATCTTCCAGTCCCCAGCAGCTTCCAGTTGTCCTGGGCGGAGGAATATGTATGAAAATGTAATTACCAGCCACTTTCTGCATCCGATTTTTTTTTGTACATCATTAAACAAATTGTAATCAAGAATCTCAAGAGTTGAACAAAGTTATTAAAACAGGTATACGTTTCAGTGATTATGACATCAACTGGTTTATCACACTGACTGTATCGTAATAATTTTGAACAGCACTTAAAAATGGAACATCAGGATGAGGCAAGGTTGCAGTTTCCTCATGGGTAAGTTCTGGTGGTAGTTGAACCTCAGAGGAGTGTGGTCCTTCCCAGTCCACCCCATAGTCGTCATCCACCTGGAGTAAAGAAAATCTGTTACATTCTCCCCAATCTAGAGTTAACGATGCTTAGAAAGTGACAGGAGACTATTCATGTGATTTCTACATTTTTATTAAGGTCAACATAAGATCAATGAATGGAACATATTAAGGAGAACACAATGTCCATAGGTTCTCAATGAATATAAGTTTTAATATATTTATGTAACTGGTTTAAGAAATGAAATATTTCTATATTTTAAAGGAACTACACTCATCTTGCTTTGAAGATTTAATTTATTGTTAATTTCTAATGTATTTTACAAAAAAACTACAGTATAGAAAGCACTTTTGCAGCCTCCTGATCATGTATTGTTATTCAGATATATGTTTTGGAAAACAAGAAAATGATTGCAAAATAGATTTTTTAATGTCACGCCTTTATGAATTTAAGGTCTTGTTTTGTTTAATGGCACATTAACAAAAAACAAACCTGCAACTATTCCTTTAATATTTGTGTAGTTCAGTTTTTTGTTTGGCATCCACTACTTAAAGTAGTGATTTTTATTAGCAGGTAACTAACCTGGCAATTTGAAAGCACCTGGTATGGATCTTGACTATCCTGGAACCTTGTCCAGAGTTGCAGCGGAGACTGGTAAAATCCAAGATGCCTTTGCAGCTGTGGCAGATAGGTCCAATGCAGAGCAAAAAGATGCACCTCATTGTCAGGATTTAATGTGCCATCTTCCTCCAGATCAAGACAGGAGAACAGGTCCAAAACTTGCTAGCAAACATCTCTCCACAGTCTCTCGATCCTGTAATTATAACATAAAAGCTTCCTCAAACAGGCCCGATATACTGTAGATACTTAGCTACTACATTTCTTACTAAACATGCTGAAATTATAGACTATTTTCAATCCTCATATGCATTTCTTTACAGTAGGAATGAAAAAACCCAGTCTTAATTTTAGATGCCAAGATTTAATCAGTCACTTACTGGCAAAGTACTAAATAATAAAATGTGGGAGTATTGGTTTTCCCATCGATAGGACACCATACAGTCGGCCACATCAACATTCTCCCGGCCATTATCAGATCGCACTCTAGAGGGTAATCCAAAGCGATTTACAGCTTCTATGAAACTGTGAGCACATCAGAAGCACTGTTTTTCATACCAGCTTTTAGATGCACAATCATCCTGCTGAAGCCTTCATGGACCACACGTCTCCTCCTATGCAAAAAAACATTTTTAAATGCAAGCAGAGCCGGCTTCACACTGCGCTCAGCAGGGGGGCATTTCATTTCAATGGGTGGGCATTATCTATGGGGACTTTTTTTCCGGATATCAGATATCCTATATTTATTATTGCTGCTTTTTCTGTTAGCTATATTACCATGAAGTGATGCAACCCATACCATAAACACATTGTTGCAAGATGTGCAATTCTTAAGAAAATTGATAAAATAAGGGTTAAATAGGCCTATACAAACAAATAAAAAAATTAAAAATTCCAAGACCGACTCTGACTTACCACAGATTTATTATAGCAAACGAACATGCATGCGCAGTCTCTCACTGACAGGATAGTAGTTTACCTATCTCACTGGCAGATGTGAGAAAAAAAGCTATCTTTATTCGGCTTTGCTCCAACACAAGCATTTACTGTAGTAGCCTACTATTAAAAAAGCATCATGTAGTTAATTAACTTTATCAAAACAAATAAAAAAACAGCCACAACATACACAGATAGTATTCTACAATTTCCATTTAAGAAAATATAGGCTTAAACACCTGTTTCTCCACGGCGGGAGTGACATTTCAAGACAACGGACAGCGCTAAAACTGAACTAAATAGGCCGCCTACTACACAATTTAGTCTCATCACAACATAACGTGACAACAAAATATAGTGAACTTTGACATTACATAAAGCCAGAATACACTAACAACCTGCCAGCATGAAACTTTAAATTTAACTTACAGCTAGAAGAGCCGAAGACGGCTAAGCTGATTGGAACTTCCTGAGAACAGCGTCCTTCCATGCACCACAACACTTTTTTGTCAAGTCCTTCTCGAATGCAAGTTGAACTAGGCTGGCCTTTCTTGTGTGAAGCATGCTCCTTCTGTGTTCTGAAAACACATTTTTGTGCGTGGAGAACGAATTTTCGCAGGTCGCGGTAAAAGCACCAAATACCAAAGCCAGTTTGAGTGCCGTTAACACATCGCCTTAAAGGGTAACTAAACACCAAAACAACTTTTTTAGTTAATGATCTGTAAGAATGGAGCTTCATAAATGCTGTTCATTGATTCGAGTACATTTTTTGACAATTGAGTATAAAGTGTTTTGAATTTCAAATATATGGTGTAAAAACGTCTGAGTGCTGCCCTCTTTAGGTTAAACGGAAAGCTCCTGCAGTAGGGGTACTTTCTGACGTAGGGAACTCTCAGACGCCCCTCTGTCACGCCCTTGGTGCGAGCTCACCACGCCCTTGGCAGCCCCTGGTATAAAAGCAACTGGTTCCGTCAAAACTACTGTAGCGAGTCAGGAGTTGGATTTATGAGTATTGAAAACGATCAGGATAGCATATATTAGCATCTAGTTAGCATAGCATTTATATAGTTATTACTTAGATTATTTTTGAAAACGATCAGGATAGAGTATTGTTGCATCTATTTAGCATAACATTATATAGATAATTTAGATTATTTTGTGTAGCTAGTAGCATAGTACAGTTAGGATAGCTTCAAGTTAGCATAGATTTATGAGTGTTTAGTACAGTGATCAGGATAGTAACGGAATAGAGGTGGACATGGGCTTCTCCACACGCAGTGCCAAACACGGACTCCTCCACCGCAGCGGCGTCTTGATGTGAGTGATCATGGATATTTTAATCACAATTTATGGTTAGGATAAAGTTAATCCTCTGGGGTCGACAAACGAGCCGGCGCATTTTGCTGGATTTTTTCACATAGCGGCAGAATATCAATATGAATATATGCCCACAGAGCGCGCGCTATTGAGATCAACTCGACGACAAAACTCATCAGATGCCGGTCGCGATGCGGGAGTTAAGACCGCAGTTTCAGCCAGCGGCTCGAATGGATTTGGCCCTGTGTCTACATACAATTCACCCTCATCCATTTCAGGTGAAGGTGAAGGTGAGGGAGAAAAGTCCTCGACTTCAAATGGCCGCTCTGTTGCAAAGGCAGCTACTTGCGTCACTCCAGTCTCTCTCTATTTTAGAGTCTGACAGCAGCTGTCACTCACGGCGGGTCTCAGGTGCACGCCCCCTGGCCCCGCTGGGGTCTGCCCATTTTTTCAGCATTTTTCAAATATTGCTAGTGGGTGGAGTCAGGCTCTGACCAGGGGTTTAGTTACTCTTTAAGCGTTTTGTCCCTGAACTGTCCATTTCTCCTTTGAGTCGTCTTCCATTTGTGACTGTAAAAATCGGCGTGCGACGCAGGACTCTGACCCCACTCTCTCCACTCCTACTAAATCCATAATGTGTTTGATTTTTTCAACATTCAGAAAACTTTTATTTTCTGGGTCAAGAGCTTCCAATGCGCTAATCACATCCATTTCTCCAATTACGGCATCAATCGCACTGAAAAAAAGTCTCTTCAGCTCCGACTTGTCGGTGTCGTTTGGTCCCATACTCTCCTCAAGAACGTACTCGTCCAGGTTCCTGTTCTTAACACGTTTTCTTTTGCCGGCTTGTATGGGCTCGTTGTTGTTGGTAGCAGTACTCCAGAGCTCGGTAAATGCATCGTCACAACTCAGATCACGAACACAGTCTATCGCACTTTGCACGAGTTTCGCTGCATTCAGTAGGTCCATTTCCTTCGCCTGTAGCGGTTTGTTAGGCGAGTCCATGTGCACACCAAGTCCAATGAACACAAAGCTGGGCTCCTTTATTTGGTGTAAAGTGGAAGTGGCATGTTTATGGAATCCTTTGTTGGATTTGTTTGCATGCTTCTAGTTGCAATATCCCTTTGTGATAAAAACTGAATCAACATTGATATGCTGTCTGTGGCTGACCGAAATTTCCTACAAGGAAAACAGAAAGCGCTGTCTGTGTTCACGGAGTACTCCAGCCAGTCTCTCCCATGGTACCACGTACTCACAAATGAGCGTTTTTTCCCATTGTAAAGGCGGCTTGGATACTTGTCCAGTTTCACCTGGTTGGGCTTTTCGTCACCGAGATCCTCAGGTGGACTTTGAGGTGTAGGAGGGTTGGGTCCAAATGTAGTGGAGCTGGAGCTACAGGTGCTAGCTTGGGAAGCTGCTTTGTTAGCGGCCACGCCGGCCACGGAGTCTGAGTCACAAACGTTAGCCGGGCTGTCGTTGTGTTGCTGTATGTTGTTAGCAGAATTGTTACTCGACGTGGAAGGATAAACTGTGGAATTGAACCATTTTCTTATATCTGTTTTGTTTTGAATGCAGTCAGGAATCTCGCGCCAACTGAAAATCATTTCATTCACGTATTAACGTGCGTGATGGGGGGGGGGGGGGGTGCTTTCCTCACAGTGCCACACAGGGATTTTAAGTTGGTTTTATTATATTTTCAGCTAATGAGCAGTTTGTAGAAATATATTTTTATTATTTCTCACAGAAATGTGAATTAAATTAAACTGATATTATTTTGTAAATTATATCATAATTCAATTTGGGGGGGGCATTGCCCCCTAATACCCCCCGATACCGCCGGCACTGAATGCAAGTCTTTTCTGTTGCTGGAAGAGTGAGTTAAAAAAAAAAAAAAAAAAATCAAGGAACAAAATATCAGCAAACTAAAAGATAAATTCTGTCATTGGCAGTAATCGGTTCTCATGTGGACATCTGTAAAAAAAAAAAAAAAAAAAAAAAAGATTAAAAAATGGGCTTGGCATCTGATAAAACTCATGCACTCAGACAGTTGTGTTTACAGTGATAGGCCTAGTTCTGAGATCCTATGAACATGGAAAAGCACTGCTTATGTGGTCAGTCACATGGTTGTACGAACGTCTTGGATGACGTGGGGGGTGAGTAAATTATCAGAAATTTTAATTCTAAAGTCTAATCCTTTAAATTGTAAACACCTACCTTATTGGTTTGTTGTCACGAAGACTGCTGCGTGAGGAAACTTCAGGAGACGAAAAGCAGGTTAACAGTCTTTAGTAACAAGGCAGAGCCGCACGGCCGATCCACAGAAATAATCTCTTAATATTCTTGAAGGAACAGTGAAGCACACGCAGCAGGTCTCGTGAGCTGGAGATGGGAGAGCAAAGGAGAATTGGTGAAGCGCAGATCCCTCACACCTCTTCTGGACTCAAAACAGGTAGCCGCCAGATCTGGTAAGGTTCAGTAGATTTCAGACAACTGGACAAAACATACTGTATAACGAGAGAGTTCAACAGCGGTAACTAACGCGACGGTCAACAATAATCCGACAAACTAGAGTGAAACACGAGACTAGAAACAGAGAGTAGCAAATGATAGAGGATAGAGAACAGGTACGACAAACTGATGAGAAACAGCTGGGAAAGATAAGTGGGAGAGCGAACAAGAGGGAATAGAGACAGAGAATGACCAGAAGAGGGAGACAGAGACCAATAAAACACGAGAACAGAACCAGGTCAGGATCATGTATAATTTACACAAATATATATATATATATATAAACAAATATATTATGTAAACAAAATGTTTATGTTATATATCTGATTAGTTGATTCGACATCGCACACACACACACACACACACACACGCACACTTACAAGTTCCCCCTCCAGTGGTCTCGGGGCATGACTGTCAGAGTGAGGTCAAAGCAGATCAACATGGTGAATTTCATTATTAAAACACTGTTAGAAAACTGGAGTGCACACCATTAAGATGACTCTTCACAATCACAATTTATTTCCTAATGTGTAAAACTTGCACCTTTAAAAAAGACAAATTCACAGAGATCACAGAGTACAAATTTAAAAAATCACTAAACAGGAATAAATAGGAATAACAACCTGAATTAAAAAAAAAGAAACCTATAATAGTATTGGTCTATTCTCATGTATGAAAACTAATATACTGTATCACATGAGTCACGAGTACTTTTTTTGGTATGTTTTGCGTTTTTGGAGGATCTCAGAAGTATGATTTGTTGTATGGAAAAGAGTGTTTGAACAAATATTGTCAATGAAAGATATGACTCTCTCACACACACAAGACACTAGCTGCCACCTACTGGTGTAATGATGTAAACAAAACAAAACAAGTCACTGAACAAAACAATGAACGTTTTTAGTGAATCGATTCATTGAATCAAGTACAAGGATTCTTTGATGTCATCATTGATATCCAACACCCATTTTATTTAGGTGTTGTGATGTGTAGTAATAATATGTTATATATTTATTAATATATTATTTTCTTTCTATTTTCAAATACATTATATTCTCAATTGTTAAAGTAAGTGGTTATTGTACTAAACTGTTAAAAATGCAGCTGTTTTCTTTCAAGTATAATGTAATGCCTTGAGACATTGGAGCAAAAATGCATTTTCTAGAGAGAGGCAAGTCTTTAGACATGGCTGGGAAAGATTGTCCCGGATGGAGATCTTCCAAATGAGATTCAGAGCCACTGAAGTCCCTCACACTGCTTTGACGTCGATGTTGGCGACTCCATGCACTGGAGGAAGTTGACGGCAGTCGAGTGAAGCTAGAAGTTTCTGTGGCCCGGCCTCAGAGGGAATGAACTTCTCTGTCAGAGTCACCGTGTCCAAACTCTTTATGTCTCTGGGAAAACATACACACAATAGAGAGTGAGAGTGTATCCGTGTTTTTGAACTGATTTGTTACACTGCTAAATATTGTTTTATCATAATGTTATATAATGTTGTATCAGTTACTAGGCTGTGAAACAGTTAAAGGAGAACTCCGGTGCAAAATGAACCTTATATTTATTTTATGATATTTTATACACACAGTCAACTTCGCGAATACAGGAAGAAGCCATCTTGGAAAAATAGTCTCTACCAGTCGATCAGCGCACTTGGATCAGCGTTCGTAGATTGACTGGTAGAGACTATTTTTTAAAGATGGCTTCTTCCTGTATTCGCGAAATTTACTGTGTGTATAAAATATCTTCTTATTAAACTGTTTGGACACTGACAAAGTTCTCAATGCTTCAGTTTGAATGTAGGGACCCTTATTGTGCTACCGTGTTACTGTGGGGGTATTTTGAGCCTTGTTAGTGGTAATAACAAGCGATTTTTATTTACTATGCCCTATATACTAGCGTTATACTAGCATTATAGGCTAAACTGGTTTTAGAGATAAAACTATTTACATTCGGCAATCATGAAAACAAATCTCGGATAACGGTTGACTGGCAATGTGTAATTAGACCAAAGGTTCATTTTGTGCCGGAGTTCTCCTTTAACAAGAGATGTATTAAATGTATACCTTGTGCATGCTTTTGTAAATATAGTTTGGCTTTTTCTGTTTTGCCATCACATGAATTAAAATATATTCAAATACACAGTTATTTTAATTGCTAATACTGTTTTTGTTGTTGTTGTTGTTGTTGTTTTAATCAAATAAATGCAGCTTTGGTAAACATAAGATAATTCAGACCCCAATTACGGACCCCAAACTTTTGAGAGATAGTTGATCTAACAACAGACCATAATGAGGCCAACCACATCTGATGTACATTTGACATTGAGCATCTTACCCGTAGGAAACCTCCCTGACACTCTGCAGTCCCAGTCCTTCAATGCGAAACTTCACGTTCTTCAGTGGGCGCTTAAGGGGGTTCTGGAAAATGATTGTAGCCTTCAACTCTTTCCCAACTACTGCCGCATCTCCATCAGGCTGAGGGGTAGAGGAGCTCACATTACAACAAGTGTCATGACATTCAAGGAGTAGTTCACTTTTAAAAAAGCTTTTGCTGATAATTTCCTCATCCCCATGTCATCCAAGATGTCCATGTCTTTCTTTCTTCAGTCGAAAAGAAATGAAGGTTTTTGATGAAAACATTCCAGGATTTTCTCCATATAATGGACTTCAATGGGGTCCAAACGGTTCAAGGTCCAAAAGACAGTTTCAGCGCAAACTGTTCAAAGGGCTTTAAACGATTCCAGACGATGAATAAGGATCTTATCATGCGAAACGATCGCTCATTTAATAAATAAATAAAATAATAAAGTTTAAGTTTTATAAGCTCAAATGCTCGCCTTGCTCTGTTCTGTGATGCGCGTCCGTGACTCTCCTGTCTGAACGAATCTTTTTTCGTGTCATTTGGTTCATTCAACGAACAAAATGAGCGAGTTGACTCAGAAAAAGATTTGTTCATTTTGATGAACGAGTTTGAACAGGAGAGTCACGAACGCGCATCACAGAACAGAGCAAGGCGAGCATTTGAGCTTATAAAACTTAAACTTTGTTATTTATTTATTAAATGAGCGATCGTTTCGCTTGATAAGACCCTTATTCATCGTCTGGAATCGTTTAAATCCCTTTGAACAGTTTGCACTGAAACTGTCTTTTGGACCTTGAACCGTTTGGTTCCCATTGAAGTCCATTATATGGAGAAAGTCCTGGAATGTTTTCATCAAAAACCTTAATTTCTTTTCGACTGAAGAAAGAAAGACATGGACATCTTGGATGACATGGGGGTGAATAAATTGACCCTTCACTAAGCCCCGCCCTCCCTAGTTACTGTTGCTACGCCTGTCAAGCTTTCGCGGCTGGCCCATCTATTATAGTGTGGATGCACCCGGTGTCAGACATTTCAATGAGACAATTAATAATTTTCGGCGAACAAGTGAAATATCTGAGAGAGCAAGACAAAAGGGACTACAGTATGCATTCGAGGGATATATTCACGACATTATATGCAACCGATTAGAGAATAATTTCTTAAAAATTGAAGTTAAAGCCTAACGTCATAGTCCCAGCACAAGCAGCAACGCCTCATACGCTGACCGTTCAAATGGGAAACACAAATTGAGGAACAGCTCATACACAGCAGGGTATGTGAAAATAATCTTAATAATTATAAATAAAACAGCTTATCAATAAATCTTGTGGAATAACACTAATACCGGGAGAGCCGCGATCGGATTGGGTTAAGTTACTTTTAGCCCCGTCCACACTACTGCGTTTTCGTTTAAAAACGGAGAATTAAAACGAATACGATCTCCCTCCACACCAGCGTTTTATCTGCGTATTAGAAATGATCTCCGTCCACATTAAAACGACTGAAAACGCGGATCACGTGACCATTCACCAACACTGGGCGTGCGCGTGCCGGTGTAAACAGGGAATTACGAATCAGGGAAGGATACGTCATGACTGATAACGCCCAATCATAGAGCCGAGCGTCAGCGTTTCTGAACTCCTCCGTTTTGTCTCGTCCACACTAAAACACCCTCCGGAGATTCAAAACGCAAAACGCAGCTGCAGCGTTTCTAAACTTCTCCGTTTTAAGGTCTTCGTTTTTTCCGTTTTAGTGTGGACGGGAGGTGCAAACGTAGCAAAAGGTCTCCGTTTTTAAACGAAAACGCAGTAGTGTGGACGGGGCCTTAGTAAGGGGTAACGTTAGTAGGACGTCGAGTAACAAAATGCTGAAATATATTTTAAAGTATGTCAGTGAGCCTTTGTCTTGTCTCTTTAATTGTCTTATTTTACGTTATATCATTATGACCAAAGAACCGTCAATATTTCCAAGAAATAGGTGTTTTTGTTAAGCATGTCGACATTTACCAGTAGTTGTGAATGGGTCTCGCACATAGATGCTAGATCACGCCAATCATTCCTCCCCTTGGCTTTTAGATTTTCTGGAAGGAAAACAATTCCTCTCCGCTCTCCCCCGTCCAAACTTTTAGTATACCGGTATCAGATTTGCACAATCCATACGCACAATGCTTCAGCATGTTTCCCTCGTTCGAAAGCTTGCCAGACCTCCCGCGCATAGTTACGGTTGCTAAGACATGATTGGCCAGTGGCGGTTTTCGGGCGTGGCTTAGCGAAGGGTCAATTATCAGCAAAAGTTTTTATAAAAGTGAACTACTCCTTTAATGAGATTTCAGGGTTGATTTCATGAAACCTAAATTAGGCCTGGTTTGTAACCTTAATTTACCACACATATTAGTCTTGATAGATACACGTTAAAACAGAGAAAGTCTTTTAAACTCACTTTGATGACTATGTCTGGTGTGCGCAGTCTGAAGCGAAACTGCGTCGCCAGAACCTGTTTGGTCTGTGTGACCCGTCCAGTGAGCGTGAGCATCAGCATGGCCTGGTCCACCAGCTGGTCTTTATAGTGATCATATGGCAGACACCACTCCAACGTCTCAACTATGACAAGGAAGATGAGTCTCTAATTGGCATCGGTAATCCAAAATGAACTGAGCGCTGCATTAAGGTCTCTCACCTCCGTTGGCTTGGAGTTCGATGGGTATCTCGTCTTTCTTCACTGTAGATTTGTACACCCCGGTGTAGTAGATAACAGCCACCTGGCTGTGGAGGTTGAACGTGCGCTGTTCTGCACTCGTGTTCTTCACCGTGACGACCAGTTTGGCGTCTGCACCGAGCTGAGGCTCTTCTCCATCGATGGTGACCTGAACGGTGACGTCATCCGCACTGGAGACCTCGTACATCGCTGATTTAGAGCCGTACTGACAGGCTGTTTCCACAGCAATGCGTTCTTGCTCTGAATCTAGCAAAGGAATAGGGATGTGACGCTCATTGTTTTGTCTGGATTTTTTAATTTATTCATAAGTACAATGAAAATGCATTTCATTCATACAATGATTAAGGATGAAGATGCGACGTCAGCCATATTGTGCCAGATCGCCGGCAACACACCAGCTTACCGATGGAGAGGAGACACTATGATGAAGCCAATCAGTATATGGGGATGATTAGGAGGCCATGATGGATAGAGGCCACTGGGCAAGTACTTGATTTATCTATACTTGATAAATTAGGACTTGATTTATCGTGTCATTCGAAGGACGGTGGTCTTTGACAGTATAGTGTCCCCAGTACCATACTGGGGTGTTAGGACCCACACAGACCACAGGGAGAGCGCCCCCTACTGGCCTCACTAACACCTCTTCCAGCAAAAACCTGGTTTCCCCGGGAGTCTCCCATCCAGACACTAACCAGGCTCGACCCTGCTTCGCTTCAGTGGGGGACCAGTCTTGGGCTACGGGGGGATATGGCAGCTGATAGCATGTCAAATATACTTAATGATAGCATGTCCAATTCAACCGAACGAGCCAATTGTTTTCAATGAACCACTGATTCATTTGAAAATTGGATTGATCTGTTCTTGAGTCAACAACTCCAGTCTGCTCCAGTTAACTCACTCCTATTAAGCACATTACAAATAAAGTAATTTTGTACTTTAACTCAATTTGAAAATAAGCACATACATTTACTGGAGTTACATTATATGAAGGTATCTGTACTTTTACTATTTTACTTGATCATCCACCCCTGATGAATACAAGTATAACATCTTTGCGCATGTGTAAAATGTGGAAATGTGTGGAAATACCCCCCCCCCCCCCCCCTATAACATCAGGAACATTCAACATTTATCCACCCATCTTTTTTTAAGGGTTTATAATTGTCAATCAATCAGACTATTTAAAGGAGTAGTTCACTTTTAAAAAAAAACTTTTGCTGATAATTTACTCACCCCCATGTCATCCAAGATATCCATGTCTTTCTTTTTTCAGTCGAAAAGAAATGAAGGTTTTTGATGAAAACATTCCAAGATTTTCTCCATATAATGGACTTCAATGGGAACCAAACTGTTCAAGATCCAAAAGACAGTTTCAGTGCAAACTGTTCAAAGGGCTTTAAGCGACACCAGACGATGAATAAGGGTCTTATCAAGGACCCTTCGAGTCACGACTCGAAAAAAGATTTGTTCATTTTGATGAACGAGTTCGCACAGGAGAGTCACGAACGCGCATCACAGAACAGAGCAAGGCGAGCATTTGAGCTTATAAAACTTAAACTTTGTTATTTATTTATTAAATGAGTGATCGTTTCCCTTGATAAGACCCCTATTCATCATCTGGAATCGTTTAAAGCCCTTTAAACAGTTTGCACTGAAACTGTCATTTGGACCTTGAACCATTTGGTTCCCATTGAAGTCCATTATATGGAGAAAGTCCTGGAATGTTTTCATCAAAAACCTTAATTTCTTTTCAACTAAAGAAAGAATGACATGGACATCTTGGATAACATAAATTATCAGCATTTTTTTTTTTTAAAGTGAACTACTCCTTTAAGTTTTTAGTTGACTTCCCTTTTATTTTTTTACCTTCCGGGAATTTGTAGAGGTGCGTGATGTCCTCTCGTTCATCAGAACCAACTGCTTTAGTGCTGATGAAGTGACCGACTGATTTCTTCTTAATATGGACGGGAGTGAAGGTGCCATCCGCAGTCCGCTGCCAGTAGACTTTATCACTGTTCACCTTGAACAAAAAAGAGTGAAACATTCAGTACCTGCACACCTCTTCTTAAAAATGAAGTGATATACCAGAAGTTTTAGGTATACCTCTGCAAATACAAATGGCGTGTCATGCTTGAGGTAAACTTGTCCATTCCGGACAGCTGCGACAGAAGCGGGACCACAGCGAAAAACGCCCTGACTGGTCTCCTGAGGTGTGGCATCTACTGCCTGCCAACCCCCCAAACCCTCGGGTAGATCCGGACGGGCCATCCAGCAGTCATTCCACACATGGAAGTTCCTGCAGACACAAGACAGGGACATGTTTATGTTTACTGCCATGTTTAATTTGACAGGATTGAATGGTACAGAATTTGGGAGTAACAGTAATAGGCTAAGCTATTTAACATTACAGTGTACTCTGTACTTGTCTAGATTTGTTTAAAGTTGCTTAAACTATTGTAAATGAAATGTGAGCTGACCAGACAGAATCTCGATTAAGTTCCTCAATCGGCTCATAATTCTCATCTAAATACACATCTGTCGTCAAAGAAACATCTGTGTCGTGAGCAGACTCGAAGTTGGTAACGCTCCGGGTGGGAATCCCTAAACACCTCATCACTGCAAATGAGAAAGAGGTTTAATTGTTATGCTCAAATCAAATTGACATTCGTTCTCTTACACATCCTCAGACACATGCTCTAACCTGAGGTGGTGACCCCAGAGAAGACCCAGCACTGTCCGTATTTGACCGGCGTTCCTCCGTTCTCGTAGAACTGTCTCAGGATGTCACTGCTGCCGCTCCAGAACGTGGGGGCCATGCCATCATCGTACGTACCTGACCAGTTGCCTATCAACACACCGTTGTCATCAGGAGAGTTAATCTGTTGAACGATAAATTATTCTTTTAGTGCATCTGGATATTTTTAATGGTTGAATTTACGCATAGGTCAGCCATGATAACTGATATGTACTTTCAAGGTGGTAGGAGAAGCCAGATGATCTCTCTTTCCTGTCTATACAACTTTGTTTTTTTTCTGTCTCGACTTGATCTCAGTAGTGTGGGCCAGGAGAATTTCTTTAACCCCCCTGCACCACCTGTCTACACTCACCTAAAGGATTATTAGGAACACATACTAATCCTGTTTGACCCCATTTGGCCTTCAGAACTGCCTTAATTCTACGTGGCATTGATTCAACAAGGTGCTGAAAGCATTCTTTAGAAATGTTGGCCCATATTGATAGGATCGCATCTTGCAGTTGATGGAGATTTGTGGGATGAAGCTCCCGTTCCACCACATCCCAAAGATGCTCTATTGGGTTGAGATCTGGTGACTGTGGCGGCCATTTTAGTACAGTCAACTCATTGACATGATCAAGAAACCAATTTGAAATGATCCATGGTGCATTATCCTGCTGGAAGTAGCCATCAGAGGATGGGGACATGGTGGCCATAAAGGGATGGACATGGTCAGAAACAATGCTCAGGTAGGCCGTGGCATTTAAACGATGCCCAATTGGCACTAAGGGGCCTAAAGTGTGCCAAGAAAACATCCCCACACCATTACACCACCACCACCAGCCTGCACAGTGGGAACAAGGCATGATGATCCATGTTCTCATTCTGTTTACGCCAAATTCTGACTCAACAGAAATCGAGACTCATCAGACCAGGCAACATTTCTCCAGTCTTCAACTGTCCAGTTTTGGTGAGCTCTTGCAAATCGTCGCCTCTTTTTCCTATTTGTAGTGGAGATGAGTGGTACCCGGTGGGGTCTTCTGCTGTTGTAGCCCATCCGCCTCAAGGTTGTGTGTGTTGTGTCTTTGCTGCATACCTCGGTTGTAACAAATGGTTATTTCAGTCAAAGTTGCTCTTCTATCAGCTTGAATCAGTCGGCCCATTCTCCTCTGACCTCTCGCATCAACAAGGCATTTTGGCCCACAGGACTGCCGCATACTGGATGTTTTTCCCTTTTCACTCCATTCTTTGTAAACCCTAGAAATGGTTGTGTGTGAAAATCCCAGTAACTGAGCAGATTGTGAAATACTCAGACACCAACAACCACGCCAAGCTCAAAATCGCTTAAATCACCTTTTTTTCCCCATTCTGACATTCAGTTTGGAGTTCAGGAGATTGTCTTGAGCAGGACCACACCCCTAAATGCACTGAAGCAACTGCCATGATGGTAAACCACCAACACCCCCCAAAAAACCCACCCGCAAAACAAAAACTTCTAAATTAGCATAGCTAAACATTAAACACTACTAAGTCTCACACTGAATATTAATCTTGGAAAAATATATAACACTTAATTTGAGGATTTACCGTCCCTTTGGGTAATGCTGGGACATTGAATCCCAGTTTCAGTTAAATTTAAGTTAGGCCTAAATTCTAGAGAAAAAAAAAATTACTCAGTTTTATGAACTCAAAAGAAAAAGAAAGTTCTAAATACTCATTAAAGTTCATTTGAAAGATGTTGTTATGGACTGCAATAAGACGGGGGACCCAGAGAAGAAGGTTGCCATTATACTGTAAGTGAACCCCAGTGGACAGAAATAATATGATCCCTTTAAAGGGAGCATTCAAACTCACCATTGCAGACAAAAGCCTGACCACATTGACAGGATCTCCCCATCCTGATGCTGGGGTACCACTGTGCTCCAGCAAATACAGACACGATGGAAGGATGCCTTTATCAAACTAAGATACAGAAGAATGTTTAAAAAAATGCATTTTATCTTTGAATGAAATTAAATATAATCCAATTTGAAATCTGTTTTTCTGCCATACGTTCTAGCTGAGAAGAACTCAGGTTTTAATGAAAACAATAGATATGTTGTTTATATGGATGCATTGCTCTGACCTGGCCAAAATTCCACGGCCTGTCTCCGATCTGGTTGTCAGTTCCGTAATAGATTATTCCCATGTCATTTAAAACATACTCTTTCCTCTCTTCCTCATTATCCATGTACACAGAGTCGCCTAGAAGAGGAAGAGAAAGTGGATGAAGCAGAGTTTACATTTCCCAGCATCTGAGACAGACCGTGTCGAGAAAAATCAGGACAAAAATGAGGCGGCACTGTCCACAAATGGGACAAAACAGGCACTGGAACTAATACTCCCACTACTTCTTTACATATTTTTCAATACATGATATATATTTGTCTTGATTATATACTTGATGTACATATATCTGTCCAAATCATGGATGTTAGAGACTTAATATGATCATACATTATGAAGCTGTGCGCAAAATGTGGGACAGTAAAATATACTGATAATGGTAATTTGAATACGTTAAGAACTAAAGTAACGTTCTAACTTAATTTAATATCGGTGCAGTAGATTATGTAAAGATTATGACAGTTATTGCATACAGATAAGAAGGTCAAGACATCTGAAGTGGGACAGGACAAAATCCCAATTTTAGGCGGACAGACGTTTGATTAGTTTAAAGGGGACATATCATGCAAAATCCACTTTTTTAGCCCTTAAATGCATTTTGTTGTATATTTGGAGTGTTTATAAGTACAGAAAAGATGAAATTATTCTCTTCAGGTGCTTCGTTTATATCTTTATATTCTGTTTTGGTCATATTTTTCAACCTGTTCAGATTTTTCTGTTTTCTATGACGTTTTTTGAGCAAGTGCGTCACCGTATTTGCAGCAGAACTGCCAAATAAGGACATCGACTACCGGTCCAACACTTCGAGCAATCCGCCCTTATTATTTCTCGCTCCGATTTTGTAGTCCGAGCTCAATGATGCAGAAGTTACGAGAGGGCAAGTCAAAATGTTCAGTTGTTGACCTGAAGCACTTCAAGGATTCCCACTTCAACAACCTCCGCCAGTATAAAGAAGGGTTTGCCGATCGACTTCGTCTGAATGAGAGGTAAATTCCTTCTATCTTTGGAGACGACGAACAGAGCGTTTCGATAAGCTGTAAATATCGTTAATAAAAAAATAAAGTACTTTACTTTCTTAAAACACATGGTGGTCATGGTTTAGCAGTACCTTTGTTTTTCTTTTGAAGTAACGTTACACGTCTGCAGTATTAGGCCGGATTCACATATAGCGCCTAAAAACGCGTAGAAAACGCTGGGCGCGCTGCATTCTCCATTTTCCAAAGCGCCAGGGCGGTTGCGCTTTAGTTGGTTCTTGTCACATGACCTATTGTGTGCGTATGGTGCACTTGCGGTATTCTAAAAAGTTGCGATGTATTTATTCTTTTATTCTTCCATTATGAGCGCGCATACCGCGCGCCTACATTTGAAATAACGAACTTGAGCGCGCAAAAGACGCAATATGTGAACCGGCCCTTATTGTTCTTGAGTTTCATCAATGGTCATTTAGCTGCGTTGTTTTCTGATGCTTTTCTAAACGTATCATATTATCAGCACAGATTGTTTGTGGTAAGATTAGACCGTAGTCATTTATCTTGTCGGTGTGCTTGTTTTAACAAGAGAAATAGTCGACTTTCACTAATAACACAAAACAGTTAACTCGCATACCAATACATCCATATGAAGAGGTTGTTCTGCAGGTTCGTCGTCGTCTTTATCAACTCGCTCGCTCTGGCTGGAATATGTAAGGCTTGATGGACAAGTCTTCTGTGGTTGACATTTTATTAACGTGTGAATAAAAATGTTCTTTGAAGGTATCGTATATAATCGTATATCTCTAATCAAACTACAATAATGGCCGAACGTGGGGAGTTGAACCGACCGTGAACTCATCGACCTGGAGAGCGGGCGGGGTGTGACGCATCTCCTTTTTATTTAAAGGGGCCGCTTTGAAACGGGTCGCTCATCAGAAAAGGGGCTTGTGGAGCTATAATAATGAGGAATTCAGACCCAAGCATTGCAGTTATGATTTATATAGACCACAACGGTATGATTTATATGTAAAAATGAATGATTTAAAAGCATGATATGTACCCTTTAAAATAGGGGTGTCCAGTCCTGCAACCCCATTTAAATACACCGGAACCAGCTAATAAAGCTCTTACTAGAAACTTCCAGGCAAGCAGGTTTGTTGAGGCAAGCTTAAAACAAGCTGCTCAAGGTTAATTTAATGTTAGCTAAAATATATGTAATGGCTAACATATCCAATAGATTTCAACAATAAACATGGAATTTGTGCTTTTGAAACATGTCACCGGACGGTATTTGTGGAATGTGCCAGATAAAATCACACCACTGTTTTCATTATGCATACTTCCTGATGTTATCATTCCCCCTATCTCTCTCACCCCACCCTTGTTTTCACCTTCACACCAGGGGTTGAACAGCATGTAGATGTCATTGTCAGGACTGTACGGAGACATGGCCTCGCCCGTTGGGGAACGTGTCGCAACGCCGAGCCTGTATTTGCCAATAGCAGCAGTTGGCAGGGAGTTGACATGCAGTTTGATTCTTTTGTCTTTCTGTTCAACTATCTTGGCCTCCCAGCAGTTATCCTGGAGCTCCTCCACCAAAGGAACAATCACATGTGTGCCTTTGGACACATCTGGGAGATTACCTGCAAGACATATGCACAAACAAATGCCAAAACATAAACAAATCAAAAGTTTTAAGTCGGTGAGATTCATTTTTAGTGTACATGCAATTTAAAGGAACTGTCTGTGTTAAGGGTTGTAAGATGGCAAAACTGACCTAGTTTGAAATCTAAGTGAAGTTTATCTGCCTTCGAGTTGAAAGGTCTTGAGAGCTCGATCAGCATCTGAAAGGTCTGGCCTCTGCGGATAATGAGGTTTTGGCTGCGGTAGCGATCTGTGTGATGCTCAAGTCGGTTCGGTTCTTTGTTGGATTTGAGAAGGTCTATTGAACGCACTTCCAGTACGGAACCTGAAAGAGAGACGGATCGAGCTTGGATGTTGTGCATTTTATATTGATCCAAAAATAAAAAATCTGGCATCTGTGGAACATTATTGCAAATGTTTTCCTTCCACGGAAGAAAGGAAGTCACACAGGTTTGGGATGACATGAGGGGGAGTAAATGATGAGGTGATCTATCACTTTAATATCTGTGCAAGCTTTATTTTTGGAGCCTAAACAGCCTCTGTCCAGTTCGGTTACCTGTCTCTGGCATCTCGGTGGTTTCTGTAGGTCTATCTGTGACGTCAACGCCTGCTGTTTTGCGGCAGCAGCAGCGGAGGCAGCTCTGGCGCAACCATGTGCAGCATGACCACTTCGTCTCTGCCTTCTTCACCTTCTCTGGATCCTCCGGTGGAAGAGTACCGGCTGGAAAGCGGCCAATGGCAGAACGATTCCTGATTGATAATGTGTCGACAGGCATGCTGAGAAGTAAAACAAAAAAATGGAGAATTTTTGGAAGGATTCAGACGAGCTTAAACATTAACACTATTTGTCTAACTAAGACTTTCACATACTGTTTCTGTTAAACAATCATCAACTCACACATCAGCTGTGGTAAACAGAAGCTCAAGCATGTTCTCTTGATGAGCAAGAACCAATTACGCATCACGTTTGAGCTTCGGCAAGAACCAATGAGGTTCACTCTCGTGTTACGCATCACGTTTGAGCTTCTCAAGAACCAATGAGGCTCTTTCTCGTGTTACGCATCACGTTTGAGCTTCTGCAAGAACCAATGAGGTTCATTCTCGTGTTACGCATCACGTTTGAGCTTCTGCTAGAACCAATGAGGTCCATTCTAGTGTTACGCATCACGTTTGAGCTTCTGCAAGAACCAATGAGGTTCATTCTCGTGTTACGCATCACGTTTGAGCTTCTGCAAGAACCAATGAGGTCCATTCTAGTGTTACGCATCACGTTTGAGCTTCTGCTAGAACCAATGAGGCTCTTTCTCGTGTTACGCATCACGTTTGAGCTTCTCAAGAACCAATGAGGCTCTTTCTCGTGTTACGCATCACGTTTGAGCTTCGGCAAGAACCAATGAGGTCCATTCTAGTGTTACGCATCACGTTTGAGCTTCTGCAAGAACCAATGAGGTCCATTCTAGTGTTACGCATCACGTTTGAGCTTCTCAAGAACCAATGAGGCTCTTTCTCGTGTTACGCATCACGTTTGAGCTTCGGCAAGAACCAATGAGGTCCATTCTAGTGTTACGCATCACGTTTGAGCTTCTGCAAGAACCAATGAGGTTCATTCTTGTGTTACGCATCACGATTGAGCTTCAGCAAGAACCAATGAGGCTCTTTCTCGTGTTACGCATCACGTTTGAGCTTCTGCTAGAACCAATGAGGTTCATTCTCGTGTTACGCATCACGTTTGAGCTTCTGCAAGAACCAATGAGGTTCATTCTCGTGTTACGCTTCACGTTTGAGCTTCTGCTAGAACCAATGAGGTTCATTCTCGTGTTACGCATCACGTTTGAGCTTCAGCAAGAACCAATGAGGTTCATTCTTGTGTTACGCATCACGATTGAGCTTCAGCAAGAACCAATGAGGCTCTTTCTCGTGTTACGCATCACGTTTGAGCTTCAGCAAGAACCAATGAGGTTCATTCTCGTGTTACGCATCACGTTTGAGCTTCTGCTAGAACCAATGAGGTTCATTCTCGTGTTACGCATCACGTTTGAGCTTCTGCAAGAACCAATGAGGCTCTTTCTCGTGTTACGCATCACGTTTGAGCTTCTGCAAGAACCAATGAGGTTCATTCTTGTGTTACGCATCACGTTTGATCTTCTGCAAGAACCAATGAGGCTCTTTCTCGTGTTACGCATCACGTTTGAGCTTCAGCAAGAACCAATGAGGCTCTTTCTCGTGTTACGCATCACGTTTGAGCTTCAGCAAGAACCAATGAGGTTCATTCTCGTGTTACGCATCACGTTTGAGCTTCTGCTAGAACCAATGAGGTTCATTCTCGTGTTACGCATCACGTTTGAGCTTCTGCAAGAACCAATGAGGCTCTTTCTCGTGTTACGCATCACGTTTGAGCTTCTGCAAGAACCAATGAGGTTCATTCTTGTGTTACGCATCACGTTTGATCTTCTGCAAGAACCAATGAGGCTCTTTCTCGTGTTACGCATCACGTTTGAGCTTCTGCAAGAACCAATGAGGTTCATTCTTGTGTTACGCATCACGTTTGAACTTCTCAAGAACCAATGAGGTTCATTCTTGTGTTACGCATCACGTTTGAGCTTCGGCAAGAACCAATGAGGTTCATTCTTGTGTTACGCATCACGATTGAGATTCTGCAAGAACCAATGAGGTCCATTCTAGTGTTACGCATCACGTTTGAGCTTCAGCAAGAACCAATGAGGTTCATTCTCGTGTTACGCATCACGTTTGATCTTCTGCAAGAACCAATGAGGCTCTTTCTCGTGTTACGCATCACGTTTGAGCTTCTGCAAGAACCAATGAGGTTCATTCTTGTGTTACGCATCACGTTTGAACTTCTCAAGAACCAATGAGGCTCTTTCTCATGTTACGCATCACGTTTGAGCTTCTGCTAGAACCAATGAGGTTCATTCTGGTGTTACGCATCACGTTTGAGCTTCGGCAAGAACCAATGAGGTCCATTCTAGTGTTACGCATCACGTTTGAGCTTCTGCAAGAACCAATGAGGTTCATTCTCGTGTTACGCATCACGTTTGAGCTTCTGCTAGAACCAATGAGGTTCATTCTCGTGTTACGCATCACGTTTGAGCTTCTGCTAGAACCAATGAGGTTCATTCTCGTGTTACGTATCACGTTTGAGCTTCTGCTAGAACCAATGAGGTTCATTCTCGTGTTACGCATCACGTTTGAGCTTCAGCAAGAACCAATGAGGCTCTTTCTCGTGTTACGCATCACGTTTGAGCTTCTGCAAGAACCAATGAGGTTCATTCTCGTGTTACGCATCACGTTTGAGCTTCTGCTAGAACCAATGAGGTTCATTCTCGTGTTACGCATCACGTTTGAGCTTCAGCAAGAACCAATGAGGTTCATTCTCGTGTTACGCATCACGTTTGAGCTTCAGCAAGAACCAATGAGGTTCATTCTCGTGTTACGCATCACGTTTGATCTTCTGCAAGAACCAATGAGGCTCTTTCTCGTGTTACGCATCACGTTTGAACTTCTCAAGAACCAATGAGGTTCATTCTTGTGTTACGCATCACGTTTGAGCTTCGGCAAGAACCAATGAGGTTCATTCTTGTGTTACGCATCACGATTGAGATTCTGCAAGAACCAATGAGGTTCATTCTCGTGTTACGCATCACGTTTGAGCTTCAGCAAGAACCAATGAGGTTCATTCTTGTGTTACGCATCACGATTGAGCTTCAGCAAGAACCAATGAGGTTTATTCTTGTGTTACGCATCACGTTTGAGCTTCAGCAAGAACCAATGAGGTTCATTCTCGTGTTACGCATCACGTTTGATCTTCTGCAAGAACCAATGAGGCTCTTTCTCGTGTTACGCATCACGTTTGAACTTCTCAAGAGCCAATGAGGTTCATTCTTGTGTTACGCATCACGTTTGAGCTTCAGCAAGAACCAATGAGGTTCATTCTCGTGTTACGCATCACGTTTGAGCTTCAGCAAGAACCAATGAGGTTCATTCTCGTGTTACGCATCACGTTTGAGCTTCAGCAAGAACCAATGAGGTTCATTCTTGTGTTACGCATCACGATTGAGCTTCAGCAAGAACCAATGAGGTTTATTCTTGTGTTACGCATCACGATTGAGATTCTGCAAGAACCAATGAGGTTCATTCTCGTGTTACGCATCACGTTTGAGCTTCAGCAAGAACCAATGAGGTTCATTCTTGTGTTACGCATCACGATTGAGATTCTGCAAGAACCAATGAGGTTCATTCTCGTGTTACGCATCACGTTTGAGCTTCAGCAAGAACCAATGAGGTTCATTCTTGTGTTATGCATCACGATTGAGCTTCAGCAAGAACCAATGAGGTTTATTCTTGTGTTACGCATCACGTTTGAGCTTCAGCAAGAACCAATGAGGTTCATTCTCGTGTTACGCATCACGTTTGAGCTTCAGCAAGAACCGATGAGGTTCATTCTTGTGTTACGCATCACGTTTGAGCTTCAGCAAGAACCAATGAGGTTCATTCTCGTGTTACGCATCACGTTTGATCTTCTGCAAAAGGTTTGTTCTCATGCATCAAGTAAGAACATAAACAGAACGTCACAGAAGAACAGAAGGTCTTGCAAGACCTTCTGTTGACGTTCTGTTTATGTTCGCTGATCAATGTTCAATTGAATCCATTCCTCATATAAAGCGATTGCATCTCTTAAGAAGATTAATAATTTGGAATAATTTGCTAAATGAATATAGATTACTTGTACAATATCTTCATGAACTTTTCAAAGCATCAAAGTGTTAGTTGCATAGCTGTCTATGGAGGGACAGAAAGCTCTCGGATTTCATTAAAAAGATGGAGCACCAAATGGAGCAGCATTTTTGGCCACAATGTTTTTTTTGTTTTTTTTAACGGGAACTTTATCCCCTTCAACTGAGCGGCTTTTGACCCCAACCTTCTTTTCTTTCTTTCATTCAACAGTTACTGAAATAATGTTGACTTAATCACTTTTTTTCACATCCATTTATTTATTGACTAAGTAGTAGTGCAATAGACAGCATAATACAGACAGGCAGTTATTATTGCAAATTAAGCCCAGATTTTTTTATTCAATTGATCAAAAGTAACAAGATGTTTATAATTGTACAAACTATTAATATTTCAAATAAATGTTGTTCTTTTGAACTACCTATTCATAAAATATTCTTAAATAATTGGTTTCCACAAAAATCTGAAGCATCACAACTTTTTTTCCAACATTGATACTAATCAGAAATGTTTCTTGATCATCATATTAGAGTGATTTCTGAAGGATCATGAGTAATGATGCTAACAATTCAGCTTTGATCACAGGAATAAATGACATTTTGCAATATATTCACATAGAAAACAACTATTTTAAATTGAAATCATATTTGATAATGTTATGTTTTTACTGTACTTTTGGTCAAATAAATGCACCCTTGATGAACATATGAAAAAAAATCTAACCGACTTCAAACATTTGACAGTCGGCTGATAATTATCTCTAAATAAATAGCTTCTGGCTCAGGGTTGGCCATGCAGTTGTCTACATTATCCCTAATCCCTTACATAACAGTTATTTGGGCATATCTGGACATCCACAATATACATAGTTTCCATATTTTAGTATTGCAGTTTCTACCAAAATACTAATAAAATACAGTAGTATACAGTCAACAGCAGTCTGCATCTTCTCAGGTGAGATCCTTTCATGGAATGATAAAGCTTTTCCTTACTTGTTTGCAGTTTGTAAAAGTGTCAGTCTTCCTTAATCCCGGTTCACGTCTCCACTCTAAAAATGATCCATATAATACATCGACTGAGAGAATTGAATTAGGATTGAGCTCCAGCAAGTGTCTAGTTTTTACTATTATATATAGGGTAGGGCGACGAACCAGTGGGAAGATTACATGAGAACTGGTTCAACAGGATGACTGGGATGTTTTAAAACCATGCAATAGTCTAGTAATTCAGGGCATGGGAGATGACACAAGTTAGCCTGGTCCAGATGTTCACCAAATGCATGATTAAGATCATTCAGTGTTTTGAATGGTCTTAGCTGGATTTTAAAGCAGGGAATTCTTTAAATAATCCCATTAAAATACATCATCACAACATTCCATACAAACCAGTTCTTAATAAATGCCAAGACGTGCTCTTTTATGAATCAACAACCACAAAAGCATCAATACTACTCTAATTACTGATCAAAAAACATAATTGCTATACCAAATTGCTATTACATTTTAATTACTTTTAAATAATTTCTTTTTTTAGTAGTCAAAGGCACTAGAGATGATGTATATATATATATATATATATATATATATATATATATATATATATATATATATATATATTAATGAATCATTGCAACTTAAACTGGTGCTTGCAGTCATATTTTGCACAACACTTAGCATCCTCCATCTCAACATAGTCTTTAATCCTTGTGCTGCATTAGATTTTTAACACCGTTGAGTGCATTAAGGACCAAAAATGGCCACATATTAAACATTGCCTAAAATATTATATATTACTATTATTTTCCACTTTTACCAAGTTAAATCTTTAACCAGCATCAGTCCTCATCATAACTACCAAAAATGTTTTCAATTTCAGGATTTTAACCCTTTAATTACCAGTTTTGTTTGCAAAACCATCGATTTGTATAAGAGGAAAAAACACAAAAATTCAATTATTTTCAATAAACTAAATGCAAAGAGAAAACTTTAGATTTGGATTATCACAGTCCCACTTTGCAAAAAATCCCACTTAGCGCGTTAGAGACCAAAAATGGCCACCTATTAAACATTGCCTATTGCCTAAAATAAGGTGCATTTCCACCCATAGGGAATAAATATGTAGTGACGTCATCACTATATAATGCAAATATAATGCTTTTGCTTCAAAATGAAAGGATGTTTGTGCAAAAATCATGTTTCATGTATTACTGACAGCCTCGGATTTAAACAACGTTTTAATGGGTTTCAATGGGCCATTTTTGGTCTTTATGGTGCTGAGTGTTACTATTTGATCTACACAGTGTGTGTTATACATATTTTGCAAAATGGGATCACATTTTTTACATGTATCCAAAAAGTCACAATTTTGCCAAATTTCATACCATTTGCATTAAAACAGCCAAAATGGTCAAAGAAATTAAACTGCAAAAGACCAAAAATGTCCCTAATGCAGCATAAGGGTTAATAAGAGCCCACAGACTAATATCTACAGTGACGTCATCAAAGAATTTGACCCAATTAGACACAAACATGGGGAAGAAGAAACGGGTGTCTTTATTGGCGTGAATACTCACACCACAGATGGCTTTCTTCACCGATACATCGCTAGAACAAACAGGACCTCCAGAACTTGAAGGGTTAACAGTGAAACACTTCTCTCCATCAGCATGCAGGTGTTCATAGTGCTCAAACTTTATTTGAAATGAGAACCGTCCTTTATCACACACACACACACACACACACACACACACACACACAGACAGGGTGCTGACTGTTTTTAAAGGCACAGTTCACCTAACTTTAAAAAAAAAAATTCTCTCACGTCTGTGTCTAAACGTAATTTATGTGAATTAAATTAGGACTGTTACTGTATGGAAAAGAGCAGCATGAACGTTCATCAAAATATACGTACATACAAATACACACGACCTAACAAATGGCTGAACCATCACTGTCCGTCTGATCAGGTTCAGCACACGAGGTACAGGTTTAGAAGTTGTTAGTGAGCTCGTTTTAGTATCTAAAGCAGTACATGTGACACACACATATCAAAGAGACAGGGCAGTAACCAATGGCAAAAGCTGGCTGAGCTCAGACTCGATGTTGGCCGTTTTATGGACCGGGTTTCCACGCAGATCCAGTCTAGTCAGTTTCGTGCAGGACACCAAAGACTCAAGATCAGACAGTTTACAGATCTCTGAGAAACACATTAAGAAAACACTTTTTACACGTTAATGTACAAACTAAAAATGTCAATTACACACTAAAAACCTCAGATAAGATAATTAGATACAGCAGGATACACTTTATTTCCATGGTCCGGTTTAGACCTTCTACTGACTACAAGTAAGTTCGTTAACTTATCCCAACCTAACAGTGTAATACTCTTCTAATACTCTAACTAGATTAAAAAGTTCGTCGAGACAAACTTTAAGTTGGCTTGTGAAAGTTTGGAACAGAAAGTTTGAAGAAGTTTAAAGTAGTTTGAAGAAGTTTAAAGTAGTTCGAAGTTTAAATTAGTCTAAAGTTTAAATTAAGTTTAACTTAGTTTAAAGATAGATAGATAGATAGATAGATAGATAGATAGATAGATAGATAGATAGATAGATAGATAGATAGATAGATAGATAGATAGATAGATAGATAGATAGATAGAGTTAGAGAGATAGATAGATAGATAGAGTTAGAAAGAGACAGATAGAGTTAGAGAGATAGATACATAGATAGATAGAGTTAGAGAGATAGATAGATAGAGTTAGAAAGAGACAGATGGAGTTAGAGAGATAGATAGATAGATAGATAGATAGATAGATAGATAGATAGATAGATAGATAGATAGATAGATAGATAGATAGATAGAGTTAGAGAGATAGATAGATAGAGTTAGAAAGAGACAGATGGAGTTAGAGAGATAGATACATAGATAGATAGATAGATAGATAGATAGATAGATAGATGCTAGGGTATTCTGGGTGGTTGCTATGGTGTTGCTAGGTGGTTGTTAGGGTGTTCTTGGTGGTTGCTAGGGTGTTGCTAGGCAGTTGCTAGGGTGTTCTGGGTGGTTGCTATGGTGTTGCTAGGCGGTTGCTAGGGTGTTCTGGGAGGTTGCTATGGTGTTGCTAGGCGGTTGCTAGGGTGTTCTGGGTGGTTGCTAGGGTGTTGCTAGGCAGTTGCTAGGGTGTTTTGGGTGGTTGCTATGGTGTTGCTAGGTGGTTGTTAGGGTGTTCTTGGTGGTTGCTAGGGTGTTGCTAGGCGGTTGCTAGGGTGTTCTGGGTGGTTGCTATGGTGTTGCTAGGCGGTTGCTAGGGTGTTCTGAGAGGTTGCTATGGTGTTGCTAGGCGGTTGCTAGGGTGTTCTGGGTGGTTGCTAGGGTGTTGCTAGGCAGTTGCTAGGGTGTTCTGGGTGGTTGCTATGGTGTTGCTAGGCGGTTGCTAGGGTGTTCTGGGAGGTTGCTATGGTGTTGCTAGGCGGTTGCTAGGGTGTCCTGGGTGGTTGCTATGGTATTGCTACTTGGTTGGTAGTGTTCACATATGGTTAATATAAAGTATCCATATTAGCATTTAGCTATTCACAGCTAGCATGTTTAACATATTGAAAGTCCTGTGTGCTAGCATGAGTCAAAAGACCCAACCCCCATCGCGATACAATTTTCTGATTTTGAGATATAGCTGTTAAAAAATGGTTGCTAGGGTACTCTGTTTGGTTGCTAGGGATTGGCTTGACAGCTGCCAATCATGAAACTCCAAAGGCAGCTTGTCAGTATGAATGATTTAAACCGATCCCCATCTCTATATGTTGTTCTGATGCAGAGATATAAATCTTGCTTAATGGTTGCTAGGGTACTCTGTTTAGTTGCTAGGGAGTGGCTTGGCAGCTGCCAGCGATGAATCTCCAAAGGCTGCTTGTCACTATAAATCAACTCTCATGACTCTGTGACATTCAGAATGGAAGATATCCCTCTTTAAAATTTGGTTGCTAAGGTGCTCGTTAATTGTTGCTAGGGCGTGGCCAGAAATTGATGAGGTGATTCATGGTTGGCACTTTGCTACCCGGAGTCAAACGAGACCACCCACATATTTCTATGACACTTCTATCCGGAGATATCCCTTCAATCTATTTCAATGGAAGTCTATTGGAGTTGTTGCTAAGGTGCTCTAAATGGTTGCTAGGGCGTGGCTTGATAGCTACACAATGATCCTGAGAGACTGATTGGTCGTATGAGTAAAATGAGCCCGCCCCTTTGTCTCTATGACACTGTGATCCAGAGCTATGTTCAATATAAAACCCTAATGCAATGTGTAGGACGGCCCATTTCATGTAAGTCAATGGGGCAATTTTGGGCAGCTCCTGCCCCCCAGGGGTGCAACTATTCCCCCACTGTGAGGTATTTTCTTACAGAGCCTGTCAGCCTCTTCAAATGTGGTATATTACAAGTTTCTGAGGAATCAGCAATATTTAGTATTGCACGAGGCCTGCGGCCTCGTGCCTATGGCCTACGGTTGCTAGGGTGCTGTAACTGGTTGCTAAGGTGTGAATTTAGAGTTTGAGTTTAGAGTTTATAAGTTTAAATGAGTAAGTGTCCAGTTTATTAATTCATGAGTTTAATAGTTTTATGAGAGTTTATAAGAGTATGAGTTTATGAATTTAGAGTTTATGAGTTTAGAGTTTATAAGATTAAATGAGTCTTAGAGAGTTCAAGTTTAGAGTTTATTAATTTAGTTTGAGTTTAAGAGTTTAAGATTAGATAGATAAGTGTCATAGATAGATGAGTTCATTAGTTTGAATGAGTTTCAATGGCTCATATAGTATATAGAATGGCAGTTTGATTGAGTCTGGGGCTTCAAGGTATTTAGATTTGAATTTTTGACAGTTGGGCAGTTTGAATTTCTCAATGGGAGTCAATGGGAGTTTTTTCCGACTTTGATCGTCATTTTTAGGAGAACCGTAAGTCCGATCAGTTAGAAAAGATATAGCACACCGAGTCAGAACAGTTTGAGTGTCCGTGCCGAGTTTGGAGTATGTGGAGTTAAAGCTCTAGGAGGAGATAGAGTTGCAAATTTTTGAGTAAGAAGAATAATAATAATAATAATAAGTTTAAATAGCATTTCAGTAAGTTGGCTTTCCCAAGCCAACTTAATGAGAGTTAGTTAGCATGTAGTTGCAAAGTTACTAGAGTATTTTATACATTACTAATATGACCATCAAAATTGCGTTAACTGATAAACAGTAAATTACACATTCTTAAAGGCATACTTCACCTCCGGAAAGATGGACGTGTATTTAAAATGGGTCATTTATGTAGAAGAAATGTGAAATTATTTTTGAATTTGGAGCTTTCTAGACTGAGAAAAGCCAGAAAATGTATTTTTGTCTTGTGTGGATGAAAGACAACAACTCCCAGAATGCACTTGCTTCACTGCCCTAGGAGGCCACGCCTACCGGTAACAGAGCGCAGTCGTTAAACAACAAGTCTAGGCTACTAGTGATGAGTCTGCCCGAAAATGTCCACCTGTCTATTTGCTTCCTGTTTTCGGTCGAAGCCCACAGTAGTCGATCGCCGAGTTCACGCGCGTGCGATCATTGGTGAATATCATCTCAAAGCCAACACTGTGTGGTGTACTGAGAATAGCAGCTCAGATGGATAGTTCATCCGAATCAGATGTTGAACACACGGAGGAGGTTTGAGATGATATTCATTAATGATCGCGCGCGAGAACTCGACAATCGACTACTGTGGGCTTCGACTGAAAACAGGAAGTAAATGAAGAGCTCTTTTCCAAAACGCGATAAACGCCATTTAAAAAAAAAAAATGAGTTTTTCGTGTCATTCTGCTGTGGACAGAGCCCTTTCACTGCCCCATCAACGTTTCATGCCAAATCGCTATATTTCCTTGTTTAAAATGTACTGCAAGATATAGTTTCTTTCCAAACCGCGATAAGCGCCAGCCCTGTTTTTAGCCTAAACGCGATAAATCCTCAAATTCGATGCAATCCAGCACGGCGGCACTCTGAACAGAGGTTTATTATGTTCATTCATTCCTCAAAATGAGTCCTAGTTTTCTAGTCGACTATAGTAGTAGATCATTTAAGCCATTTGTCTAATCAGTAATCACATATATTGATTTAATTAAATGGGAGAGAAACCATATGAGCGTTTTTTAATTGCCTATTCCGCATCTCAACGTATGCATAAAGCTTGCCACAAAGAACCGACAAAAAGTAATGATTATGCATGAAACATTTGAATTGTTTATTAATAAACTAGTGTTTTCTGTCAGTGTCAGCAGCAAAGATAAAGTTGATGATGCTTACTCGCCATCGCAGTGAACGCGCATAAGCCTATAGAAACGCATACTTCGAATTAGCCTATACGCAGAGAGTTGCCAATTTATTTTAGTTTTTAATTGTTTTGTTTAAAAGTAGACATTTAAAGCTTTCTGTAGCCTCGTTCTCAGGTCTGTGAGGCAAGCGTCGCGGTGTTTCGGTTCATATATGATGATGTTTCGGTTCATATATATGATTCGGTTCGCAATGTTTCTGTGTCCTGATTTGTCTGATATTTGCTTCTAATGTTTTAATCCAGTCAATTTGTTGATGAAAAATTTATTAAAATGAAGATAAAATTTATATCAAACGAAATTTACAAGCTTTCTACAAAACAAAACTTAATAAGTGGTCAAAATCATGTCTGACGCACTCCAAATATTTTCCGATATTGGGCAGCTTTTGAATTTAGATCCTATCTTACTCATCTCATGCGGTTCCCTTTTCATAGCCTATACTCAACATTGATTAAATAATAAAAATAAGTAACGTAATATTATTAAACACAAATGTGAAACGTAGCCTATTTTTTTTTTTTTTTTTTTTACTTATATTTAAGCGTCACGCCGCTCCGCTTTGCTCACATGCTATGTAGCCTATACATGTGTGTGTGCATGTGCTGGAGGGGTGCCCATCCCTTTTTTAAATATAGTTATCATTATTGATCATTTTTAATAATTTGTTTTTTTTCATGCATATGTTGAAATTGGTACTATTTTTTGAGGTGTGACACTTCACTTAACCCTTGTGCTGCATTAGATTTTTAACACCGTTGAGTGCATTAAGGACCAAAAATGGCCACATATTAAACATTGCCTAAAATATTATATATTATAATTATTTTCCACTTTTACCAAGTTAAATCTTTAACCAGCATCAGTCCTCATCATAACTACCAAAAATGTATTCAATTTCAGGATTTTAACCCTTTAATTACCAGTTTTGTTTGCGAAACCATCGATTTGTATAAGAGGAAAAAACACAAAAATTCAATTATTTTCAATAAACTAAATGCAAAGAGAAAACTTTAGATTTGGATTATCACAGTCCCACTTTGCAAAAAATCCCACTTAGCGCGTTAGAGACCAAAAATGGCCACCTATTAAACATTGCCTATTGCCTAAAATAAGGTGCATTTGCACCCATAGGGAATAAATATGTAGTGACGTCATCACTATATAATGCTAATATAATGCTTTTGCTTCAAAATGAAAGGATGTTTGTGCAAAAATCATGTTTCATGTATTACTGACAGCCTCAGATTTAAACAACGTTTTAATGGGTTTCAATGGGCCATTTTTGGTCTTTATGGTGCTGAGTGTTACTATTTGATCTACACAGTGTGTGTTATACATATTTTGCAAAATGGGATCACATTTTTTACATGTATCCAAAAAGTCACAATTTTGCCAAATTTCATACCATTTGCATTAAAACAGCCAAAATGGTCAAAGAAATTAAACTGCCTAATTCAGCATAAGGGTTAATGACTTTACTAAAAATGATACCAAAAAATGGATGGATGTATAGCGTTTTGAAAAAAAAAAAAAAAATTTACTTTTAAATTATCATTAACAATATTGTTGTTTGATTTAATAATCATTGTTCAAAATCTTCAGACTGAACCAATAAAACATTTCAACAGGATAATTTGAATATTCACACAATGTGTGGGTCTAGGTAAAAAATGTAGTTTTCCTGAACTATTGAAATGGATTTATAGCGTTTTGGAAAAGAAATCCTCAAACACAGGTATGTGCGCTGGCTGAATTAACATTTTAAGAGGCTAAAAGCAGGTTTAGACCATGCCCCATTGAAGTCAACAGGGTGCCAATTTTAAAAAGAGGATAACAAGGTGTGGGCAACACCGATTTTTGTCTTTTTTGTATACCGACAGCACACCAAATGTACAAAAAAATGAGCTCGATGTTAAAATTGACCAGAGTTCTCATTTAACTACTCTTAGTTAATGTTAATTTAAGCATTTACCGATACATTATTAAAATCACATGTTGTTTATGTTAGAATTAGTTAATGCACTGTGAACTAACGTGAGCAAACAACTACATTTTAACCCCACAGAGAAAAGGGTTTTGACATATTTTTGTTAAGAAAAGGATACGATTGTTCTTCAGAGAAACCTCCTCCAGTTTAGGCAGATGATACAGCCCCTCCAGACTTTCAATGGCGTTATCATCGGCCTCCAGCACCTGAAGCATTAAACACTACATGTGAAGCGCAATACACCACGCCACTCCACACAAACACTGAGTTCACACAGAATGCATTTTACCATTCCACTGTGCTAATGTGTTTTTCAATGCAAACACGTGCCAGACAAACCGTTGCAGTCGTGTCTCTTATCTTTTGCGGACACACACACACACACACACACACACACACGATACACCGGCAGGGCTTGACGTGAACTTTTCCGCTCTCAAAAATACTTTCCACAGTTACAAGCCACTCAGGATTTTCACTGGCCACAATTCTGACGTCGATACCAGGGGGGAAAACTGCCATATAGATATTAAGAGCCCGACCGATAAAGGATTTTGAAGGCCGATATCGATACAATTATTTGCTGGTTTTAAAATCCGATATATCGGCCGATAGTGTTTTTCCAGAAACGCGCAACAGATTTCCCGGTCCCACTTTATATTAAGTGGCTTTAAGTACCATGTACTTACATTGAAATTAATAATTTGATACAATGGACTTATTGTGTACATACATGTTTTTACATTGTACTTATATTTAAAAAATACCAGCATGTAGTTACAGCCGTAATTAATACATCTGTAATTACACAGCTGACCCATCCCTTACAATTAAACCCACACTTAAACCTACCCATACCACCACACCTGTCCCTAACCTTACCCATATCACAGCTCAATAGCAGCAAAAGTGATTTACAATACAACATGAGCACAATAATACATTGTACTTATTTGTAAATGTAAGTACATAGTACTTAAAGCCACTTGATATAAAGTGGGACCGATTTCCCTAACATTAGTTATTTTTGAGTTTTAACTAAAACTAGAAAAAAAAGTTTGATGACAAACTTTAAGTTGGCTTGAGAAAACCAGGACCAGAGCGTTTGAAGTTTTGAAGTTTGAATGAAGTTTTAAAGATAGATTAGAAAGAAAGTAAGAAAGAAAGAAAGAAAGATGGATAGATTAGTTAGAAAGATAGATTAGTTAGAAAGAAATATAGATAGATAGATAGATAGATAGATAGATAGATAGATAGATAGATAGATAGATGTTTTTGGCAAGAAGCTAACATGATTAGCATGTAGCTAGCTTGATGCTAATTTGATTAGCATGTAGTTAAGATGATTAGCATGTTGTTAGCATGATTAGCATGTAGCTAGCATCATAATAGCATGATTAGCATGTTGCTAGCATCATGCTAACGTGTTTTTATCAAGAAGCTAGCATGACTAGCATGTAGCTAGCATCTTGCTAACATGATTAGCATGTTGCTAGCATCATGCTAGCATGTTTTAGCAAGAAGCTAGAATGATTAGCATGTAGCTAGCATCATGCTAGCATGATTAGCATGTTGCTAGCATCATGTTAGCATGTTTTTAGCAAGAAGCTAGCATGATTAGCATGTAGCTAGCATCATAATAACATTATTAGCATGTTGTTAGCATCATGCTAACATGTTTTTAGCAAGAAGCTAACATCATTAGCATGTAGCTAGCATCAAGCTAGCATGATTAGCATGTTTTTAGCAAGAAGCTAGCATGACTAGCATGTAGCTAACATCATAATAGCATGATTAGCATGTTGCTAGCATCATGCTAACATGTTTTTAGCAAGAAGCTAGCATGATTAGCATGTAGCTAACATCATAATAGCATGATTAGCATGTTGCTAGCATTATGCTAACATGTTTTTAGCAAGAAGCTAACATGATTAGCATGTAGCTAGCATCAAGCTAGCATGATTAACATGTTTTTAGCAAGAAGCTAGCATGACTAGCATGTAGCTAACATCATAATAGCATGATTAGCATGTTGCTAGCATCATGCTAACATGTTTTAGGAAGAAGCTAGCATGATTAGCATGTAGCTAGCATCATGCTAGCATGATTAGCATGTTGCTAACAAGAAGCTAGCATGATTAACATGTAGCTAGCATCATGCTAGCATGATTAGCATGTAGCTAGCATCATAATAACATGATTAGCATGTTGCTAGCATCATGCTAGCATGTTTTTAGCAAGAAGCTAGCAGGATTAGCATGTAGCTAGCATCATGCTAGCATGATTAGCATGTAGCTAGCATCATAATAACATGATTAGCATGTTGCTAGCATCATGCTAGCATGTTTTTAGCAAGAAGCTAGCATGATTAGCATGTAGCTAGCATCATGCTAGCATGATTAGCATGTAGCTAGCATCATACTAGCATGTTTTTAGCAAGAAGCTAACATGATTAGCATGTAGCTAGCATGATTAGCATGTAGCTAGCATCATGCTAGCATGTTTTTAACAAGAAGCTAACATGATTAGCGGAAAGCTAGCATGATTAGCATGTTATTAGCATCAAGAAAGAACGAAAGAGAAAGAAAGAATTTTTAGAAAGAAAGATGCATAGATTAGTTAGAAAGAAAGATGGATAGATTTGTTAGAAAGAAAGAAAGAAAGAAAGAAAGAAAGAGAAAGAAAGTATTGTTAGAAAGAAAGATGGATAGATTACTTGGGTAGAAAGAAAGAACGATAGATTTGTTAGAAAGAAAGATGGATAGATTAGTTAGAAAGAAAGATGGATAGATTTGTTAGAAAGAAAGATGGATAGAATTGTTAGAAAGAAAGATGGATAGATTAGTAAGAAAGAAAGATGGATAGATTAGTTAGAAAGAAAGATGGATAGATTAGTTAGAAAGAAAGATGGATAGATTTGTTAGAAAGAAAGATGGATAGATTAGTTAGAAAGAAAGATGGATAGATTAGTTAGGTAGAAAGAAAGATGGATAGATTTGTTAGAAAGAAAGATGGATAGATTTGTTAGAAAGAAAGATGGATAGATTAGTTAGAAAGAAAGATGGATAGATTAGTTAGAAAGAAAGATGGATAGATTAGTTAGAAAGAAAGATGGATAGATTAGGTAGAAAGAAAGATGGATAGATTTGTTAGAAAGAAAGATGGATAGATTAGTTAGAAAGAAAGATGGATAGATTTGTTAGAAAGAAAGATGGATAGATTAGTTAGAAAGAAAGATGGATAGATTAGGTAGAAAGAAAGATGGATAGATTAGTTAGAAAGAAAGATGGATAGATTAGTTGGAAAGAAAGATGGATAGATTAGTTAGAAAGAAAGATGGATAGATTAGTTGGAAAGAAAGATGGATAGATTAGTTAGGTAGAAAGAAAGATGGATAGATTAGTTAGAAAGAAAGATGGATAGATTTGTTAGAAAGAAAGATGGATAGATTAGTTAGAAAGAAAGATGGATAGATTAGGTAGAAAGAAAGATGGATAGATTTGTTAGAAAGAAAGATGGATAGATTAGTTGGAAAGAAAGATGGATAGATTAGTTAGGTAGAAAGAAAGATGGATAGATTAGTTAGAAAGAAAGATGGATAGATTTGTTAGAAAGAAAGATGGATAGATTAGTTGGAAAGAAAGATGGATAGATTTGTTAGAAAGAAAGATGGATAGATTAGTTAGAAAGAAAGATGGATAGATTAGGTAGAAAGAAAGATGGATAGATTTGTTAGAAAGAAAGATGGATAGATTAGTTGGAAAGAAAGATGGATAGATTAGTTAGGTAGAAAGAAAGATGGATAGATTAGTTAGAAAGAAAGATGGATAGATTTGTTAGAAAGAAAGATGGATAGATTAGTTAGAAAGAAAGATGGATAGATTTGTTAGAAAGAAAGATGGATAGATTAGGTAGAAAGAAAGATGGATAGATTAGTTAGAAAGAAAGATGGATAGATTAGGTAGAAAGAAAGATGGATAGATTAGGTAGAAAGAAAGATGGATAGATTAGTTAGAAAGAAAGATGGATAGATTTGTTAGAAAGAAAGATGGATAGATTAGTTGGAAAGAAAGATGGATAGATTTGTTAGAAAGAAAGATGGATAGATTAGTTAGAAAGAAAGATGGATAGATTAGGTAGAAAGAAAGATGGATAGATTTGTTAGAAAGAAAGATGCATAGATTTGTTAGAAAGAAAGATGGATAGATTAGTTAGGTAGAAAGAAAGATGGATAGATTTGTTAGAAAGAAAGATGGATAGATTTGTTAGAAAGAAAGATGGATAGATTTGTTAGAAAGAAAGATGGATAGATTAGTTAGAAAGAAAGATGGATAGATTAGGTAGAAAGAAAGATGGATAGATTAGGTAGAAAGAAAGATGGATAGATTTGTTAGAAAGAAAGATGGATAGATTTGTTAGAAAGAAAGATGGATAGATTAGTTAGGTAGAAATAAAGATGGATAGATTAGGTAGAAAGAAAGATGGATAGATTTGTTAGAAAGAAAGATAGATAGATAGATAGATAGATAGATAGATAGATAGATAGATAGATAGATAGATAGATAGATAGATAGATAGATAGATAGATAGATAGATAGATAGATAGATAGATAGATAGATAGACAGACAGATAGACAGACAGACAGACAGACAGACAGACAGATAGATAGATAGATAGATAGATAGATAGATAGATAGATAGATAGATAGATAGATAGATAGATAGATAGATAGATAGTTCATTAGTTCATATAGAATGGTAGTTTAATTGAGTCTAGGGCTTCAGGGAATTTACATTTGAGTTTTTGTTGTACGCTATTGGGCCACCGTAGTCTTGGCTCAATTTGACCATGCTGCAATGAAAGTCAATGGGATTTTTATGATTTTTAATATTAATTTTTAAGAAATCTGAAAGTCGAATCAGTCTAAAAAGATATAGCACACTAAGTCAGAACAGTCTGAAGGTCTGACCCGAGTTTGGAGTTTGTAGAGTTAAAGCTCTAGGAGGAGTTAGAGTCAGAAAATTTTGAGTAAGAAGAATAATAATAATAATAATAATAATAAGTTTAAATAGGATTTCAGTAAGTTGGCTTTCTCAAGCCAACTTAATAATATGATAATGCATATTAAAAAGAAACGTGTTTCTTTTATTGTCACAACAGTACAGAGGAACATCAAAATATATTAAAGTTCTGATAAATAAAATAATAATTTGTCCCTGCATTGCCTTAAAAGCTTCCTGCAACCTGGATCAGCAGGATGTGTGGCGCGTTATACACGAGTGTTGCCAACAGGGACGGTGTAGAGTGCCCTCTGGTGGACAAACTATACAACTCATGACATGGTTCAAGCGTTTTTCATCTGTTTTTATGTTATTTTTGAAGTATTCATTTATCGGCCATTAGAACTGCCGATACCGATAGTTTGGAAAATGCCTAATATCGGCCGATATATCGGTCTGGCTCTAATAGATATATCTAAAATTATATTTAATATGATCTCATAATTTGGCAGCAGGATTATTAGGCTGCTGTCACTTTAACCTGACGCACAGATCCATTGCACTCTTACACGTGCGTTTTCTGTCCCAACTGTTTATGTTCACAAAGAGTGACATTTGGACATCATGTTGTTTGTATTTGACTCTTTAAGTGCAATACGCAGCGAAAAAGAGCTCAATTTAGTGGTGAAAGACGACTTTACGTGCCACGGTTCGGCTGTGAGGACACGAATGTGTAAAATTATGCACAATGAATACACACAACCCCACGCCGAAATCTAGCTTTGTAACAGCAACAATATTCATCCGCAGCAAATGAAACCAGTGAGTGAGTGGAGGCGGGTTTGTGTTAGGGCTGGGTATTGAGACAAATTTCACAATTCGATTCGATTCAATATCGATTATTTTGGATATCAGTTACAATAAATGGCCATTTTTCTCAAGGGAATGAAATCTCTGAACTAATGCTGTAAACTATGGGAGTCTGGTTGGGCTTCATTAGCCTAATATGAAGGTAATAATGAACTGTTTTGTTGCTTTACAAACACTTAAATTACACTTTTATTTATATTTATAATAAGAAGATTATATGAAATATAAACATTTAAATGGTGGCTGTCATAAAAACTTGCCAGATTTATTCAAATATGCATTAAATATTGAAGAACATTAAGATTATAATGCATATGTAATATGGTGTATGTATTTAGCAAAATGCTCCTCTCTAGAGTTATTTTTTCTAGCTGACTAACGAGTTTATGTGGGTTTTCTGAGGTAAATATGACGATGACATTGATTACAAGCTGTTTAACTGACGTCTTTCCACGGTTGAAACGCTGATTGAGCGAATCAATGTGAACCAGACTGTTTAAATGTTGAGCCAGCAATATCATTGGCTGCAGGATCAGCTTGTGGCATACTGTACTGATGAAGAACATCTCTTTTTTAACAGCAAAACACATTCTGTGTGAATTGTTTGTGGGACAATGAGGAAAAGCAGCATGGGTTCACCTCGAGGCACTGCAACATGGCAAACTGAGGCGGCAGCCGCAAAAGCTGATTGGAGGAGAGGTTGATGTGGGTCACCAGGAGAAGCTGATCGAGGTGACACAGGGTCGTCAGGTTCTGATGTAGGAGAGAGACGGACAAAACAAGAGGCATCAATGCCAGATATTTGTTTTCCAGCAGTGTAACATTGACCAAACAGAACTGAGCATGTAGTGCAGGAGGAAGTGTGTGTGGTCAACGCCTGAGAGCCACTGTGTGACAGTAAGAGAGCGAGGGAAGCATGTAGGATGGCTGAGTGGTGAATAGAGAGTGTAGATTACTGTAATCCACAAGTTCTGGTAGACCGGGTGTGGAGCTGTGTGTTTTCACTGTGATTCAGACACATTTCTCAACCTTTAATAGGCGCACCCAAACATTCATTATTTGTAATTTGTCACTCTTTGTATTGAAGAGAATGCATGCCACACTGAAATATAATTGTGCATAAGTACAATACAACTATTCACAGACAAAAAATAAAAACGTACAGAAAACAAACATGGCTTTGGAAACCGTTTTTCATAAATAATAATGAAAAATGTGTACGTTATTTTATTAATACCAGAATGTATGAGGATTTGATAAATAAAATGGTGAATTCTCACCTCCAGTGCAATTTTATTCTTAACAGGAGTAAAACTTTCAAAACTAACTATTATACTAGAGAAATCATATATTAATTCCAATGAATTCTTCATCTGTTTGGTTTTTTCCATTCTTTAGCATTCAACATTTTTCGGGTATGTATTCCATTTAATCTGCTTAGCAAGCCTTCAGAAATGATATTAAATCCTAAATTATTAATGTCTTTAAAAGATTCACAAAACAATCCACACCTCATCAGTGATTGCATTGCATCTTGTGTCCTGAAATGATGCCAATAGTATTATTTCATCTTTACCTTTTTTGAGAATGGGGTTAAAATACACTATTCAAACTTAAATGGTTGTAATTCAAGGATGATTTGGAATATATACCCAATTTGTTTTTAAATATATATACCCAAATTTGCCAAACAAAGTCGTGTTTTTAAGAAAACTTATTGCAGACACTTCAAAAAATGAAAAAGTTATGGAAGTTCAAATTTACAGTAAATCAAATATACTGTACTGTGTATTTTCTATTTTATATAATATATATATTTTAAACCTCTAAAATTATGATAAAATCAAATCCATAAATCTAACGAAGTTATGTTCCAAATTTGAAGTTGATATCACAAAAATTGAAGTTCCCATGAGATTTTGTTTGGGCGTAATACCAAAAATAGCCACCGGGTGCCATTGAATTTAGTTTCTGCCCAAACAAATTAATACATTTCTGTCCAAATATCAGTTCTGTCACAAAATTTGGGACCTTGAGACACAGATCTTTCAAGATGAGAAAAGGTTTTGATCATAAATTATGAAATATAATGATGCCCAAAAGGGGAGGGGCCTAATAAAATAATTTAGAGTACCGTTTCTATGGTAACGCAACATTCAATTATAAAACTGTTTTCACAGGATGAATTCTGAGTTTGTACGCTTTCAAATGATGCAAAATTTATGATAACTACTAAAATACGTGATAAAAAAGATAACGTTATATTTTAGAGGGTAACATATCGTGTAATTTTTAGAGGATAATATTATATTATCATTTTTTATTGAAAAATACTAGATTTTACGTTTTATTATGAACTTTTAGCATGAAAACCCAAAGTTTCGATTATTAAAGGTGTGTGCATCAGCTTTTTGTGACAAAGGTCAGAACTCCCATTATGGTGCAGAGAGGCGCACTCTTGTCAAAAAAATCATCGGTTACTCTTCTTACATAATTTGTAGCAAAAAACAGCAGTCAAATATCTATTTAGCAGTCTTAGACCTTTCCAACGATATATAGTTTGACATGACTAGATTAGGATTTAATAGTAATATAGTGAAGTTCATTTAGGTTACAGTCAAGGGGTTATGAGTACAAACAGATTAACAGTTTATCATATTTAAAATGCGCTCTATTAAAAGGCTGAACGGCCAATCACAGATTTAGAAAGGTCTCTCTCACGTGCAGACGGTCGAGTAAGACTAGTTCATTGTATATTACTCATGTTTCCGTCATGCCATTCATACTCACACCCTAACCCTAACCCATTCAGTCACGTTCATTACGTCAAGAACATCCTGCTCACTATCATCATCCCGAGAAACTATTTAACATACTAATAGGTTACACTTTATTTCGATAGTCACTTTAGTCACTTTTTCAACTACATGTCAAGTAACTCTCATTAGAGTATTAGTATATTATCGTAGACTGTCAGGTTATGGTCAGATGTTAGGCTTTGGGTTAGGAGAAGAAGTTGACTTGTGGTCGCCAAGTTACTTATAGTCAGTTGAATGTCTTTTGGGGGACCAACAAAATAAAGTGTTAGCAGATATTAAGCAGACAGTCTCCTAATACTATAATGAGAGTTAGTTGACATGTAGTTGAAAAGTTACTTATAGTTAGTAGAATGTCTAAAGTGGACTATCGAAATAAAGTGTCACCTACTAATAAACTGAAAAAAAAGGATAATATTTAAAAAATTTAAATTTAAAAATAAATGTTTTATGTATTAATGAAGGCGCATCTGAAAGCAACTGTTTGTAATTGGCAATCTTGCATTATGTCACACACACAAGCATTTATGATTTTAAAGTCATTTTCTAAAAAAAGAAAAAAGCTTTCTTTAATTGTTCACAATGAAACTGTGAAAATACATTTAAAAAGATTCACGCCAACTTTAAAATAACGGCGAAGGGAAGGGTAGTTCAACTGTTACAAGTCCTGCAATTTAACAGTAAATATGCATTAGGAAGATGTATCCCTCAGATCAGACAACTTCATTGGAAATAAAGCAAATAAACTAAATGAAAAACTGAACGCTATAACACTCCGGGCCCTATTTTAACGATCTGAAACGCAAGTGTCAAAGCGCATGGCGCAAGTAACTTTGTGTGCGGGTCTTTGCTGTTGCTATTTAAAGTAACTTTGCTGTTGCTATTTTCCCGGCGGGATAAATAACTCTTGTGCCTGACGCAAGTTTAAAAGAGGTTGGTCTGAAGTAGCTTCATTATTCATAGGTGTGGTTTGGGCGTAACGTGAAATAAACCAATCAGAGCGCCATCCAAAACACCCTTTAAGAGCAGGTGCGCATGTTGATTGTTATTATAACGGCGGGTTTACCAGGCGCGCGCCAGGACAGTGAAAGACAGAAGTGACGGTGTATGTGGATGGAGAAACTCTCGCACATCAGCGTCGGCTAAACATTATAGCATATACTGTACTTATGTTTCGCCACTATTGGGCAAACAGGTCTGATCCTTCAGTACTACAATTAGCCTTAAAAAATGGGTTATTCACTTTTTTTCATCTTCATGTAAAGCACAATGATGTCCCTCATGTGTTAATATTTTTCCATGTTATAATGTATGATTTGCAAAAATAAAAACTACTTCAGCTGTTATTGATGAGAGAATCAGTGTATGCGTTTTTTTTCTGGTCAGTGGCGCAATGGGCTATATGCACGGATAATGGTGCGTTCTATTATACCCAACGAACCGACTCGGACCTCGGATTTGACGTCACGTCCACGTTTCAAGCGTTCTATTATGTTTTGCTTGTCCGAGTCGGAGAAAGCTGTTGTAATGGTAGCACTGGCCGAGTACCAGGCACTTACATTAAAATAAACATTTTATGACTAACGTTACACCTCATCAAAACGCAGCCATTTGAACTTAAAAATGTTCACTTTATTTAAAGTTTTTCATGTTAATCTTCTGTTAGCAACGCTAGCAATTGCACTCACAACAACCGATTCCCATACCTACAGGGCAGAGGTGGGGACAAGTCACACATGGTCAAGTCCAAGCAAGTCTCAAGTCTTAACCATCAAGTCTCGAGTCAAGTCTCAAGTCGCAGTTCAGATAAATCAAGCAAGTCAAGTCAAGTCAAGGGTTCACCCTAAGCAAGTCAAGTCAAGTCCTGATAAGTTTCAAGTAAAGTCAAGTCACACTACTAAAATAAATAGAGGTACATTTTTTCGATACATATTTATTTTTGCACAGAAAAGATGAACTTTTATACATATATTATGTATCTTATTTAATATACATTTGCTATATTAATCATATGCATATCTGTGCTACATTAATATCTGAAAATAAAATAAAATTGTGTTGTTTACACAAAACGTTCAGTGTCTATAGATGTATCGATTCTAAGATGTATAATCCAATCTGTCTAATTCAAATTAATTGAAACGGTCTAAAATGTATGAAATCTAAAATGTAATATCTTATATAAATATAAAATATAAAATCTATGAAATGTATGAGAATATAAAATGCATTTTTTAGTAGTTTTTCTTATCATAGCCAACAAATGTCTTCGGAAACTTCTTTTCCTCGATTTACTGAAACCTATATGTAAAACGCATTTGCAGCTGCACAGCCGTGTATATCTATGCTGCATATACAGACATCCCAACCTACAAGAATTCATTTCAGGGAGGTATATCTCAATGAATGTAATGTTAGGGAGGGGGGATATAAAAATGTTAATAAATATAAAATATGTTAATATGTTATATTAACATATTTAAAATATGTTTAAAATAAATATAAAATAAAAATGGTAATATGTTATATTAACATATTTTATATTTAATATTACATATTAAATAATATTATGTATATTATATATTAAATTTACATAAATATTAACAAATGATTGTTTTAATTATGGAATTCTCCATAATTAACTCCTAAACTTCAGTAGAGAACAATTCTTTGTAAGGAAGGAGGGGTTTCTTTACTGACTATTGAGTGTCGCTAGGAAACACGTCCGCGCTGCGCTGACGAATCGGCTGCGCGGCTCGGATCATTGAACCGTGCAGATGACATGTCTGCGCGGCACGGGCTCTGTAAAGCCCCGCTGTCTCGTCCCACTTTTGGTTTGTTTGGCTTCCCATATCTCTGCCGTGCACACGCCGCACGCTATGTATGTTATACGCGCAGTATCTCGCTCTAGATTCCGGGAGATTTTAACTCATTTGCGGGCATCAGGGAGACGCTATCAATATGCGTGAGACTCCCAGTCCCGGAACTTCCATTTGGCGCGGTTTGAATTGAGCAGCGTTAAAGGCACAGATGCCGATATAGTGATGCTGATGTCACAATATATATATATATATATTTTAATTAACTGTATTGCTGTTTGTTTATTATATGTTCAAGTCATTGTCGAGTCTTCCACTTCAAGTCAAGTCAAGTCTCAAGTAACTTGTTCTCAAGTCAAAGTCAAGTCAAGTCATTTTTGTACTTTAATCAAGCAAGTCACAAGTCCTGAAAATTGTGACTCGAGTCAGACTCGAGTCAAGTCATGTGACTCGAGTCCCCCACCTCTGCTACAGGGGACGCAGTAATACGAGTGATTATAATCGTCATTTAAAATACCAAATCGGTTCAAAAACAATGAATACAATTCATTCTTACAAGTCACAGGGCGCAGCCATTTTGAATTCCGAAACGGAATTCTTGCTCGGTGTCCTCACGGTTGTCCGACGTCCGAGAGGAGAAATCCGAGGAAAGGGGGCGTGTTGCTAGGCAACGTCTGTCGTCCGTTTCGGATCTCCGAGACGGATGAATAATAGAACGCACCATAAGTTCCGCATTTGACGTAAGGATGCTCGTCCATTTCCGGTTGTGTAGATTAAAGCGGAGGAAAACCGAGGAAAACGGGATTATGGCAGAGTCTTCAATATTTACCGTCCTCCCGTCTTTAAAACGAAACGTACATACGTTTAGATGTAATTTTATATACAGTTAAGTTTATTTAATATAATTTTAAAAAGAAGCATAAACACAACGAGGGGTGTCTGTTTTATCTGTTTTTGTGACTAACGTTTCTTTAGTATAACCATGAAGTATAAAATTCAATATAAACTCTCGGTATTGCATTGGACTCTATGATCGGCGGAAGTTATCGAGCATCCCTAATCCTTCACCGGAAATACCGCCGTGCATAGAGCCCATTGTTATCTGGAAGTGTAAAATAGCACCAGGGAATGTTTGCGCCGAAACACGCCTCCTTTATGCGCCGATCCGCCCAGGGAGCGCAAGTTCATTCGTGCGTCTGTGGAGGAAAAAAGCCCACTTTGCGCGCGTGCAAAATAGGACCCTCTGAGTCCAGGCCGGCCGCTCTCACCTTATTGGACAGGCTGAAGACGCGCACCTCGGCGTACTCCATTTTCAGGATGGTGTTTTCAATCAGAAACTTGCTGCACAGATCACTGTAGTAGGAAGAGCGCATGGGGTCCACTTCCTGTGAGAGAGAAAAAGACCAATCACAACATCCCCATCAGCCCACGGGGGTTCTGACTGACATGATTGATACACCAGTGTTGTAGTACTCGGACTCGTCTCGGTCTCGAGACTCATATTTTAATGGTCTTGGTCCATTTGGACTCGGAATTGACTCGTACTCGAACATTATTTTTTTTTAGGACTCAGAATTATTCCCGAGTCCACTCGAGTTCAATTCAAAATATTTTTCATGATTATTAATGTATGTTAATAAAATATTTCTTTAAATTGATTGACACGCCCAGTGATTGGTGATTTTCTAGTGCGCAACTGCGCATGACAAACTGTAATAAAATTACTTTTAACACCACCTACTATGTGGCCTTTTTACCCTAAACTGATCATATTTTTTAAACTCTAAGTAAATTCAGTAAAAAAAAAAAAAAAAAAAAAAGGATTTCTCTCAACCCTCACTGGTCTCGGTCTCGGACTCGACTCTCTCTGGACTCGGTGTCGACTCGGACTCGAGTGAGGTGGTCTCGACTACAACACTGTGATACACTACTCTGAATAACCGCCTGAATGCGGTGTGGTTAGTAGACAGTGTGTGTGTGTGTGTGGTGTGTTCTCACTTTGAGGGATTGGAAATGTGCCAGCGTCTCTTTCTCATGGCCGAGAGGATCCAGAGCTCTCATGAGGAGGATGATGGTCAGCAGACACCCTGAAACACACACACACTCACAGCTTCTTTTCTCTAAGATGATGCAAGAATACAAACGCTATGTGAAGTATGTTTGTATAAAACACACACACCCTTATGAAAACACACACACTTACATTTGTTCTGAGGCTCGAGCTCCAGCAGCTGATTGCAGGACTGAAGCTCGGCCTGTAGCACTGAACTCTTCTCAACCGACAGCTCACTCCTGCAACACACACACACACACACACACACACACACACACACACACACGTTGTTTTCACGTTTTATGGGGACTCTCCATTGACATAATGGCTGTTATACTGTCTCTTCTCTACCCTATACCCCTAAACCCACATCACACACAACTTTCTGCATTCTTTACATTTACATTTACAAAAATTATTTAAAAATGAAAAAATTCTGTCAGCTTTTGGTCACGACATAAAATATAGCTAAGTAGACACAGACACACACAAACATACATGTCCTTAAAGTAATTATAGCTGGAATTACAGGCTGGAATTTTTAAAATATATGTAATTAAACAGCAGACTCTTCCCTCACACCTTAACCGACCCACACACACACACACACCTTACCTGTATCAAATCTCAATAGCAGCGAAAGTGTTTTATAGTACACCATGACCACAGAAAGTGTATTGTACTTATTTCCGATGTAAGTGTATAGTACTTACAGCCACTTCATATAAAGTGGGGCCGATAATCATTAAATGTAATATACACACACTCTCAGAATGCAGTTATTCACATTAAACTTGAGTCCTGTATGATGGATCAATGCATCATTAGCACGTTTAATGCCTTTTTTTTGTTAATTGTAACACAGTTGACACAAGTTTCACTCTAACTGAACCGAAACCCCACCCTCGCAAGACATGTCAGCAAACCTGAATGTGTGTGTGTGTGTGTGTGTGTGTGTGTGTGTGATCGGCAGGCAGAGGGTGCGTCACAGGTTCATCACTGATTTCTGTCAGCTAGCTCAAACGTTATGCATCGAATCACAAAAAATGGCCAACTTTAATGATCACCGCTCAAACGTGATGTGCCCCGTGAGCCAAACATGAATGAGTTCACACACATGACACATGCAAGATTAAGAAAAGCTCAATTACTGCAAATTTACAGTTCAGTTTTGAGAAATACGAAATGTGTTTTAGTGTTTAATAAAAACTATATTTAAAAATGTAAATTCACTGTTTAACTTTATCAAAAGTGTATAGTTTAAATGGCTTTTAATATTCACACTATCAATCAGAAGTGTGGGGTTATTATTGTTGCTTCTGAAAGAAGTCACCAAAGCTGCATCCAAAATACAGTAATATAATGAAATAAAGTTATAATTTTAAATAACTCCCTTCTGTGTGAACATATTGTAAAATGTCATTAATTCCAGTGATTATTACTCCAATCAGATGATCCTCCAGAAATCACTCTAAAATGAGGATTTGATGCTCAAGAAACATTTCTGAATATTATGAATGTTGAAAACATACTTTTGTGGAAACGTGATACTTTTTTCAGGTTTCTTTGATGTATAGAAACATCAAAAGAACTTAAATAAAAAATAAAATGTTTATTTGAAATAGAAATGTACAGTAGAATTATAAATGTATTTACTGTCTCTTTTCCCTCGGTTTAATGCATCTTTGCTAAATAAAAGTCTGACTGACACTAAACTTTTAAATGGTAGTGCTAGGCTCAGATTTATGGACAGATGCATGTTGCCAATTAAATTGCTTAATTCTTTATTTGTTGCATTGCATCGGCTATGAAGCGGAGGGTTTAGTGGTCAAACACACACACAGCAGTACCTGAAGAGTTCCTGGTCAGTAGCAGAGTCTCTGCACCAGCTTTCAGCACAGCCTACAACACCACAGAGAAGATCACACATCAATAAACACAAACACACGTCCTTGATCTCACACACACACACACACACACACACGTCACCTGTGTAGAGAGCGCAGTCTCTGTGTGTGTGTTTCTCTGTCCAGTGGATGGTCAGGTTGTGTTCATTACTCGTGTCACTGATGGAGCCGGGAGGAAGATCACACAGCTGACAGAAACGTTAAAGATCTGTGTGTGTGTGTGTGTGTGTGTGTGTGTGTGTGTGTGTGAAACAAACAAAGGAAGAGCTTTTTATCTGGAAAAGAGTGTCTGGGACATTCTGCTAAATGCCTCTTTACGGGTTTCATTTTCAACATTCAGTTCCAACATGAACAAGCTCACCCAGGTCTACGGCTGCAGGCCGGCGCGCCTCATCAAGGCCTTTAGGGTCTTTAGTTTTACAGTCCCTCCAGGATTTCACAATTTTTTTGTGTGATTTTTGCGATCAAAATGACTGATTTTGTGGTGGTAATTTCCAAAAATTTGTGAAAAAATGTGCGATTTATATATAACATTTACCATAATGGTTTTCAGTCCTTCCAGAAAAACGCGGAGTTTTTTTGTGATTGTTGCGGGCAAAAATTGATTGATTATGCGGCCAGTTTTCTTTAAAAATGCGATGGAATATGCGGGATATTTATGCAATGTTATGCGATGAAATTGCAGGAATTTGCAAAAATTGCAGTTTGATGAAAAAGAGAAAAAAAGTGATTCCCCCAACATCCTGTTAATATAAGAGTCATTTCTTATTACTTCCTTTGATAAGCAAGCATACTACATCATAGAAAGTGCTGGGAATATTTCATTTCTCATCTTGTTTTATTTCAGACTGTAACGAGTTTAATAAGGTGTGGCCCCTTTAAGAGCTGCTGAACTCTCTGCAGTGCCTCGAACGCCCCATGTGTGTTTGATGCTACTTCTTTTATCTTATGTTTGTCTATTAAGTAACGATGTGACGGTAGAACGTGTGACGGACAGTTATACGAGTTCGATTTGTGAGATGTCGATCGCCTCCGTGAGTCTGTCTGGCGTCACTTCATAACGTTCCCATGGAAACAGGGGGAAATGGCTGCTCTCGTGTGAAGCAAACACAACATTTTTCAACTTTCTGCTAAGATACATGTGACTTTTTTTGCAACGAAAATGCGAGGATTATGAAATTATGCAAACCCCGCATATTTTGCACGGAAATCTGCAATATATGCGGCGTATTTGAAAAAATGCGGCCCCCGCATAAATATGCGGACTTTGCATTGAATTCAGCGATCGCATAATCACGTTTTTCTGGAGGGACTGGTTTTAAGGCTCTCCTAGGTCAGATTTCATCAGTATCGCTCTGTCTCCATGAAGCCCCTCCTTCTGAAAAGCACAGTGTGCTCTGATTGGTCGGCTGGATGAGTGTGTTGTGATTGGTCAAGCGCTTTGAGTGTGTTTTGGGAAGTGTCCCACCCCTTACAGCTAGTTTCAACACACTTCTAACTCAACCAGGCCTCACCGCTTTATTCTGCGTACGCCGTGGGCACGAATTATGTAAATGAGGAGCATAGTGATGTGTTTGTTACCGGGAGAAGAGTCGTCAAGACTACAGCGAGTTCCTGATATTTGTGCAGCAAAACAGCAACGTCACAGAACAGAGGAAGTCAAACATAAGCATAACAGGTCCTCTTTCAAACAGGAAGGGCACAGCTTGGTGACCCGGAAGTGAAGGATACCCAGACAGGACTGTGACGGAAACGCGGATGGGCGCACCTCCACTCCACCGGCTGAGGCTGGCCGTCCAACAGCAGCATCAGACCCACTGACAGCGCCTGAGAGAGAGAGAGAGAGCGAGAGACACTCACTCACTCTGTGCTGGGTAAACGGTGCCGGAGGATTTCTCTCACTTACATGAACAGGTTTGGAGAAGGCCACGGACACCCTCTCGCCCTCCCGGCTGACATACACACAGCTGATCATCTCCTCTCGCTCCGCTACACACACACACACAGCAGGAGTGAGCAGACTTGTCACATCAAATGTGCAAAACACACACACACACACACTCACCTCGGCCCAGCAGCCAGCGGTAGTAGAACCAGGCGCTCTGATCGTTGGGGTCGGTGAAGAAGGCATTATGGGCCAGCTCGTATTCTACAGAAAATCAATATCTTATTACATGGCTCACTGAAACACCTTTGACTGGGCAAATATTTTAGTTAAAGGAGTAGTTCACTTTTGAAAGAACTTTTGCTGATAATTTCCTCACCCCCATGTCATCCAAGATGTCCATGTCTTTCTTTCCTCAGTCGAAATTTGATGAAAACATTCCAGGATTTTCTCCATATAATGGACTTCAATGGGAACCAAACGGTTCAAGGTCCAAAAGAGAGTTTCAGTGCAAACTGCAAACTTGTTCAAAGGGCTTTAAACGACACCAGACGATGAATAAGGGTCTTATCAAGCGAAACGATCGCTCGTTTAATAAATAAATAACAAAGTTTAAGTTTTATAAGCTCAAATGCTCGCCTTGCTCTGTTCTGTGATGCACGTTCGTGACTCTCCTGTTCGAACTCGTTCATCAAAATTAATGAATCTTTTTCCAAGTCAATTCGTTCGTTTTGTTCGTTGAATGAACCAAATGATTCGGAAAAAGATTCGTTCATTTTGATGAACGAGTTCGAACAGGAGAGTCACGAACGCGCATCACAGAACAGAGCAAGACGAGCATTTGAGCTTATAAAACGTCAACTTTGTTATTTATTTATTAAATGAGCGATCGTTTCGCTTGATAAGACCCTTACACCGTGTCCTAACTACACGCCACGCCGCGACTCGCGATAAAACGTATCTTTTCCATGTTAATCAGAGTTTTTGTCCTAATTAGACTGTGGCTGTGGTTTTTGATTGACGTGTGGCGTCTCACATACGCGTCGCGTCTACTGTGGACAGACACACTTGTTGTCGCTGGAATTTTATCGCGTCGCGTGTAGTTAGGACACAGTGTTATTCATCGTCTGGAATCGTTTAAAGCCCTTTGAACAGTTTGCACTGAAACTGTTTTTGGACCGTTTGGTCCCCATTGAAGTCCATTATATGGAGAAAATCCTGGAATGTTTTCATCAAAAACCTTCATTTCTTTTCGACTGAGGAAAGAAAGACATGGACATCTTGGATGACATGGGGGTGAGTAAATTATCAGCAAACGTTTTTTCAAAAGTGAACTACTCCTTTAGTACCACAACATCCTAGACGCTTGATTGTGATTGGCTGACATATTCTGTGTAGATTATTTCTGAACTGATATAAAGTAGCTCCAGGTCTTCACCGTATTATCACGTCAGCCTTCGAGAGCACAAACACCGGCCAGAAAATACATCATGAGAAACAATCACAGAAAAATTGTATGATAAAAATAATTTCAACTCAAATCAATATTTCCTTTCCAGTTGTGTATTGTGATAAACGTACACTCCAAATCAGTTTCTACGTTTATTTTGTCCGAATGACTGCACATTATCGTACTGTAATTCTAGAAATGTCTTTTCTGCTTGCATTAATAATTAAGTTGACCTTAATTTATTTAAGCAAATTATTTTTTCTGCGTGAAACATAAATAATATATGTTTTATTGTTTTCATTTTTAATACACAGAAACGTAAAGCTAACGATAAGGAAGAATGGGATCAGAAAATAGCGCTTGTATTACGCACGCAACCAAACAATGGTCAATATGACATTTTAAAAAGAAATGAATCATTTTATCCACTTAACTGTCACCGTCCCACAGGTGGGACGTTTGCCACTATATTTTTAAAACAATAATATCTTAGTAAATACCTTAAATAATATTGACAAACTATATATCATTTGAAAGCTTACAATCTCTAGTTTTCATATTTGGTGACTGAATTTCAAAATATATTACAGAGGAGCCATAATTTATCAATATAAAACAAGAATATTTTCATACTCATAAGGCGTGTTCAGACCTTTATTTTAAAATAGCAGTAAACATGAAAAATCATGAAAAAATGGTAGATACCTCAGTTTGTTTTCATGCCAAAAGTTCAAAAGATAGAATCCATTCAATTATTTTGGGAAAAAAAAGGTCTGAAAAGTTTAAAATATCAAGAAAAAAATAATAAATTCACCATTTGTGACGTGGCAGCTAGCTATGACTTACATGCGTGTTCTTTGTGTGTGTTTCTTAGAGGTTCAATTCATATCAAAATCTGCCAAACTTCCCATGCTACTCCTGAATAGGATCTCTACTTCAGAAATTGTATGAAAATTGTGAAAATAATGGTTCATATCACTCAAAACACGAATGGAAAAGCAGGCGCCCTTATATGGGCAGTAATAGAGTCTGATTGTGCCCTAGTGAAAAAGTTTGGTACTGCGCTCAAACAAAATCTTACTGAAAGCTCATTTTTTGAGATATCAACCTAAAATTTGAAACACAACTTGTTCAGATTTTTGGCCTTGATCTTTCTGCCATTTTAGAGTAGCCCAGGTTTTGAAAATATATATTTTATGTAAAATATGAATAATTAATATTTTTACATTGTACATTTCCATAAACTCAAACTTCTATAACTTTTTTTCTGTTTCACTTTCTTAATTTATTTCACTTCTACAAAAATCTGCCAAATGTCTTCTTTAAAACAAGACCAATCATATGTCTATATTCCAAAGCATTCTTAAATTACAACCATTTAAGTTCGAAATGTGCATTTTCATGTCTATTCAAAAAAGGGGGGGTGACAGTTAACAGGTTATTTAGCGATGCATTAGACTGATTCATTGATAAAATGCTCTTCTTTTTAACTCAAAAGAATCTCTGAAAATTTAAATATTAAACGGCATAAACATTGAAAATAATCAGAAATGTTTCTTGAGCATATTAAAATGATGGAGGATCATGTGACACTGATCATGTGACTGGAGTAAGATTTAGCTTTGATCACAGAAATAAATTACATATGACATTATACTCACACAGAAAACACTTATTTAATGTTTAATAACATTTCCCTATATTACTGTTTTTACTCCACAGCCTCGGTGAGCAGAAGAGACTTCTTTCTACATTTATAACCCCAAATCTTTTAACATCTACTATTGATAAACTATTTGCTGAGTTTAAAAACACCGATTGGTCGATACAGTGTCCAGGATGTGCTGATTAATTAACCTTTACCTTTCAGAAGCTGCTCCTCACAGACTCGGTGTGAGTGACCCTGAGGCGAGGCTGTGCTGGGGGCGGGGCTTGAGCAGGGGGCGGAGTCAGCGGCAGGCTGGGGGCGGAGCCGAGGCAACAGCGTGCTCCGGTAATGCCAGCTGGAGTAGTTGGAGAAATTGGAGCCAATCAGGCGGTCTGTAAACTGCAGCTCCTGCTCGACAGAAACACCGGACTCCTTGACCACCGTGCGGCGGTAATCCCAGCAGTGGACTGAGGGAAGAGGAGCACACGTCAGCGCACGGAGAAACACACTAACCTGAGCAACACACACTCCATTCTGGGTCCGCCGTACAGTTGCGCTCGTCCAGGCCGAGGCAGCGGTCGCAGAGGCCGAGCTCCCGGGTCCAGTCGGGCCGGGGCAGGCGCGTGTTCACCCAGGTGCGGTGGTGCCAGCAGCCGTAAGACTTGGGGTTGACTTTCAGACAGGCCTCGATGAAGAGCAGCTCAGACTCGTACAGCTTCTGCACCGCATCCGCCTCTCTAGAGGAGCAGACGGCTTCAATATAACTTCAATATCATACAAATCCACTTACTAATAAATTATACTAGTCAAAATACTACAATAATTAGAATTAAGTGTCATTTTTCAGAAGCCCTGGAGAGAAGGAAAAATAGTTTGTTTGCATTTTATACATGTATGATATGAATAAGTCACAAATCATATTATAACATTTCATAATAAATTTAAACAAGACTGATGGGATTCAGATAATTGATATAAATGGGAAACTGAGATAAATGGGATCAAATAAATAGTTTTGATATATATAGTACAAAAAAAAAAAACACATTTTCACCAAACAAAATGGATGTCTGCATTTAATACGTGTGTGGTTTGCATTACATGCATAACTTTGAAATAAACCTAGATATGATATTTGCTAAATATTATAATACTTAGAAAAATATTAGATTTCTAATCAAATAAAAAAACAATGTTTTCACCCCAAAAACACATTTAACATTTAATACGCGTGACATGCAAATATGGTCATGAGGCAACACCGTCATCTCTCAACACTGTGAGATTATCTGATTGCGATGAACACTAGATCAACACATGTCAGAAATATTTGATGTGACCGTACACCGGTGTGGAATCTGATGAGAGAAATGCAGCATAACTCAACAGGTAAGTCAACCTCACACTTCTACATTCACCACACACACACTCGCGCTCGCTCACCGTAGCGTCTCCAGGTGCAGCAGCACTTCTCTCCTGTAGTTCCACAGGGTGGCGATGTCGGGGTTTGAGGACAGCAGCAGCTGAGTCAGGTGTAGAGCCTCCTCGTCCTGCTCGCCCGCGCCCCTCTGACACACAGACAGAGCCATCACACACTGTCACGCGACACACTCCTCACACACACGCTGCGGGACAAACCTTCTTCAGGACGGCGTCGCGAGCGCACACAAACGCCTTCAGCTTCTTCTCTCGCTCTTTCCTCTTCTCCTCCTCCTGCTGCGCTGTTGACTTTATCTTCACACGCCCGTGCTGACACACACACACACACACACACACACACTGTCAGATGCAGGGTTTTTCATGGGAAACTTTACAGGTTTCAAAAAATAAATTATAATTAGAATGATCATATTTAGGGGTCAGTCGCATTAGAATGTTCATATTTAGGGGTCCGTCGCATTAGAATGATCATATTTAGGGGTCCGTCGCATTAGAATGATCATATTTAAGGTCCGTCGCATTAGAATGATCATATTTAAGGTCCGTCGCATTAGAATGATCATATTTAGGGGTCCGTCGCATTAGAATGATCATATTTAGGGGTCCGTCGCATTAGAATGATCATATTTAAGGTCCGTCGCATTAGAATGATCATATTTAAGGTCCGTCGCATTAGAATGATCATATTTAGGGGTCCGTCGCATTAGAATGATCATATTTAGGGGTCCGTCGCATTAGAATGATCATATTTAAGGTCCGTCGCATTAGAATGATCATATTTAGGGTCCGTCGCATTAGAATGATCATATTTAGGGTCCGTCGCATTAGAATGATCATATTTAGGGTCCGTCGCATTAGAATGATCATATTTAGGGGTCCGTCGCATTAGAATGATCATATTTAGGGGTCCGTCGCATTAGAATGATCATATTTAGGGGTCCGTCGCATTAGAATGATCATATTTAGGGGTCCATTGCATTATGATCATATTTAGGGGTCCGTCGCATTAGAATGATCATATTTAGGGGTCCGTCGTACTAGAATGATCATATTTAGGGGTCCGTCGCATGAGAATGATCATATTTAGGGTCCGTCGCATTAGAATGATCATATTTAGGGGTCCGTCGTACTAGAATGATCATATTTAGGGGTCAGTCGCATTAGAATGATCATATTTAGGGGTCAGTCGCATTAGAATGATCATATTTAGGGTCCGTCGCATTAGAATGATCATATTTAGGGGTCCGTCGCATTAGAATGTTCATATTTAGGGGTCCGTCGCATTAGAATGATCATATTTAGGGGTCCGTCGCATTAGAATGATCATATTTAGGGGTCAGTCGCATTAGAATGTTCATATTTAGGGGTCAGTCGCATTAGAATGTTCATATTTAGGGGTCCGTCGCATTAGAATGATCATATTTAGGGGTCCGTCGCATTAGAATGATCATATTTAGGGGTCCGTCGCATTAGAATGATCATATTTAGGGGTCCGTCGCATTAGAATGATCATATTTAAGGTCCGTCGCATTAGAATGATCATATTTAGGGTCCGTCGCATTAGAATGATCATATTTAGGGTCCGTCGCATTAGAATGATCATATTTAGGGTCCGTCGCATTATGATCATATTTAGGGGTCCGTCGCATTAGAATGATCATATTTAGGGGTCCGTCGCATTAGAATGATCATATTTAGGGGTCCATTGCATTATGATCATATTTAGGGGTCCGTCGCATTAGAATGATCATATTTAGGGGTCCGTCGTACTAGAATGATCATATTTAGGGGTCCGTCGCATGAGAATGATCATATTTAGGGGTCCATCGCATTATGATCATATTTAGGGGTCCGTCGTACTAGAATGATCATATTTAGGGGTCCGTCGCATGAGAATGATCATATTTAGGGGTCCATCGCATTATGATCATATTTAGGGGTCCGTCGTACTAGAATGATCATATTTAGGGGTCAGTCGCATTAGAATGATCATATTTAGGGGTCCGTCGCATTAGAATGATCATATTTAGGGGTCCATTGCATTATGATCATATTTAGGGGTCCGTCGTACTAGAATGATCATATTTAGGGGTCAGTAGCATGAGAATGATCATATTTAGGGGTCAGTCGCATTAGAATGATCATATTTATGGGTCCGTCGCATTAGAATGATCATATTTAGGGTCTGTCGCATTAGAATGATCATATTTAGGGGTCCGTCGCATTAGAATGATCATATTTAGGGGTCCGTCGCATTAGAATGATCATATTTAGGGGTCAGTCGCATTAGAATGATCATATTTAGGGTCCGTCGCATTAGAATGATCATATTTAGGGGTCAGTCGCATTAGAATGATCATATTTAGGGTCTGTCGCATTAGAATGATCATATTTAGGGTCCGTCGCATTAGAATGATCATATTTAGGGGTCCGTCGTACTAGAATGATCATATTTAGGGGTCAGTCGCATTAGAATGATCATATTTAGGGGTCAGTAGCATGAGAATGATCATATTTAGGGGTCCGTCGCATTAGAATGATCATATTTAGGGTCCGTCGCATTAGAATGATCATATTTAGGGGTCCGTCGCATTAGAATGATCATATTTAGGGTCAGTCGCATGAGAATGATCATATTTAGGGGTCAGTCGCATTAGAATGATCATATTTAGGGTCCGTCGCATTAGAATGATCATATTTAGGGTCCGTCGCATTAGAATGATCATATTTAGGGGTCCGTCGTACTAGAATGATCATATTTAGGGGTCAGTCGCATTAGAATGATCATATTTAGGGGTCAGTAGCATGAGAATGATCATATTTAGGGGTCCGTCGCATTAGAATGATCATATTTAGGGGTCCGTCGTACTAGAATGATCATATTTAGGGGTCAGTCGCATTAGAATGATCATATTTAGGGGTCCGTCGCATTAGAATGATCATATTTAGGGTCCGTCGCATTAGAATGATCATATTTAGGGGTCCGTCGCATTAGAATGATCATATTTAGGGGTCCGTCGCATTAGAATGATTATATTTAGGGGTCAGTAGCATGAGAATGATCATATTTAGGGGTCCGTCGCATTAGAATGATCATATTTAAGGGTCAGTAGCATGAGAATGATCATATTTAGGGGTCAGTCGCATTAGAATGATCATATTTAGGGGTCCGTCGCATTAGAATGATCATATTTATGGGTCCGTCGTACTAGAATGATCATATTTAAGGGTCAGTAGCATGAGAATGATCATATTTAGGGGTCAGTCGCATTAGAATGATCATATTTAGGGGTCAGTCGCATTAGAATGATCATATTTAGGGGTCCGTCGCATTAGAATGATCATATTTATGGGTCCGTCGCATTAGAATGATCATATTTAGGGTCCGTCGCATTAGAATGATCATATTTAGGGGTCAGTAGCATGAGAATGATCATATTTAGGGGTCCGTCGCATTAGAATGATCATATTTAAGGGTCAGTAGCATGAGAATGATCATATTTAGGGGTCAGTCGCATTAGAATGATCATATTTATGGTCCGTCGCATGAGAATGATCATATTTAGGGTCTGTCGCATTAGAATGATCATATTTAGGGGTCCGTCGCATTAGAATGATCATATTTATGGGTCCGTCGTACTAGAATGATCATATTTAAGGGTCAGTAGCATGAGAATGATCATATTTAGGGGTCAGTCGCATTAGAATGATCATATTTAGGGGTCAGTCGCATTAGAATGATCATATTTAGGGGTCCGTCGCATTAGAATGATCATATTTATGGGTCCGTCGCATTAGAATGATCATATTTAGGGTCCGTCGCATTAGAATGATCATATTTAGGGGTCAGTAGCATGAGAATGATCATATTTAGGGGTCCGTCGCATTAGAATGATCATATTTAAGGGTCAGTAGCATGAGAATGATCATATTTAGGGGTCAGTCGCATTAGAATGATCATATTTAGGGGTCCGTCGCATTAGAATGATCATATTTATGGGTCCGTCGTACTAGAATGATCATATTTAAGGGTCAGTAGCATGAGAATGATCATATTTAGGGGTCAGTCGCATTAGAATGATCATATTTAGGGGTCAGTCGCATTAGAATGATCATATTTAGGGGTCAGTAGCATGAGAATGATCATATTTAAGGGTCAGTAGCATGAGAATGATCATATTTAGGGGTCCGTCGCATTAGAATGATCATATTTATGGGTCCGTCGCATTAGAATGATCATATTTAGGGTCTGTCGCATTAGAATGATCATATTTAGGGGTCCGTCGCATTAGAATGATCATATTTAGGGGTCCGTCGCATTAGAATGATCATATTTAGGGGTCAGTCGCATTAGAATGATCATATTTAGGGGTCCGTCGCATTAGAATGATCATATTTAGGGGTCAGTAGCATGAGAATGATCATATTTAGGGGTCCGTCGCATTAGAATGATCATATTTAGGGTCCGTCGCATTAGAATGATCATATTTAGGGGTCAGTCGCATTAGAATGATTATATTTAGGGGTCAGTAGCATGAGAATGATCATATTTAGGGGTCCGTCGCATTAGAATGATCATATTTAGGGGTCCGTCGTACTAGAATGATCATATTTAGGGGTCAGTCGCATTAGAATGATCATATTTAGGGGTCCGTCGCATTAGAATGATCATATTTAGGGTCCGTCGCATTAGAATGATCATATTTAGGGGTCCGTCGCATTAGAATGATCATATTTAGGGGTCAGTCGCATTAGAATGATTATATTTAGGGGTCAGTAGCATGAGAATGATCATATTTAGGGGTCCGTCGCATTAGAATGATCATATTTAGGGTCCGTCGCATTAGAATGATTATATTTAGGGGTCCGTCGTACTAGAATGATCATATTTAGGGGTCAGTCGCATTAGAATGATCATATTTAGGGGTCCGTCGCATTAGAATGATCATATTTAGGGTCCGTCGCATTAGAATGATCATATTTAGGGGTCAGTCGCATGAGAATGATCATATTTAGGGTCCGTCGCATTAGAATGATCATATTTAGGGGTCAGTCGCATTAGAATGATTATATTTAGGGGTCAGTAGCATGAGAATGATCATATTTAGGGGTCCGTCGCATTAGAATGATCATATTTAGGGTCCGTCGCATTAGAATGATTATATTTAGGGGTCAGTAGCATGAGAATGATCATATTTAGGGGTCAGTCGCATGAGAATGATCATATTTAGGGTCAGTCGCATTAGAATGATCATATTTAGGGGTCAGTCGCATTAGAATGATTATATTTAGGGGTCCGTCGCATTAGAATGATCATATTTAGGGGTCAGTCGCATTAGAATGATCATATTTAGGGGTCCGTCGCATTAGAATGATCATATTTAGGGGTCCGTCGCATGAGAATGATCATATTTAGGGGTCAGTCGCATTAGAATGATTATATTTAGGGGTCCGTCGCATTAGAATGATCATATTTAGGGGTCAGTCGCATTAGAATGATCATATTTAGGGGTCCGTCGCATTAGAATGATTATATTTAGGGGTCCGTCGCATTAGAATGATCATATTTAGGGGTCAGTAGCATGAGAATGATCATATTTAGGGGTCCGTCGCATTAGAATGATCATATTTAGGGTCCGTCGCATTAGAATGATCATATTTAGGGGTCCGTCGCATGAGAATGATCATATTTAGGGGTCAGTCGCATTAGAATGATTATATTTAGGGGTCCGTCGCATTAGAATGATCATATTTAGGGGTCAGTCGCATTAGAATGATCATATTTAGGGGTCCGTCGCATTAGAATGATTATATTTAGGGGTCCGTCGCATTAGAATGATCATATTTAGGGGTCAGTAGCATGAGAATGATCATATTTAGGGGTCCGTCGCATTAGAATGATCATATTTAGGGTCCGTCGCATTAGAATGATCATATTTAGGGTCCGTCGCATTAGAATGATTATATTTAGGGGTCCGTCGCATTAGAATGATCATATTTAGGGGTCAGTAGCATGAGAATGATCATATTTAGGGGTCCGTCGCATTAGAATGATCATATTTAGGGTCCGTCGCATTAGAATGATCATATTTAGGGTCCGTCGCATTAGAATGATCATATTTAGGGGTCAGTCGCATGAGAATGATCATATTTAGGGGTCAGTCGCATTAGAATGATCATATTTAGGGGTCAGTAGCATTAGAATGATCATATTTAGGGGTCTGTCGCATGAGAATGATCATATTTAGGGGTCCGTCGCATTAGAATGATCATATTTAGGGGTCCGTCGCATTAGAATGATCATATTTAGGGTCAGTCGCATTAGAATGATTATATTTAGGGGTCAGTAGCATGAGAATGATCATATTTAGGGTCCGTCGCATTAGAATGATCATATTTAGGGGTCAGTCGCATTAGAATGATTATATTTAGGGGTCAGTAGCATGAGAATGATCATATTTAGGGGTCCGTCGCATTAGAATGATCATATTTAGGGGTCCGTCGCATTAGAATGATCATATTTAGGGGTCAGTCGCATTAGAATGATTATATTTAGGGGTCCGTCGCATTAGAATGATCATATTTAGGGGTCAGTAGCATGAGAACGATCATATTTAGGGGTCCGTCGCATTAGAATGATCATATTTAGGGTCCGTCGCATTAGAATGATCATATTTAGGGGTCCGTCGCATTAGAATGATCATATTTAGGGGTCAGTCGCATGAGAATGATCATATTTAGGGGTCAGTCGCATGAGAATGATCATATTTAGGGGTCCGTCGCATTAGAATGATCATATTTAGGGGTCAGTCGCATTAGAATGATCATATTTAGGGGTCCGTCGTACTAGAATGATCATATTTAGGGGTCAGTCGCATTAGAATGATCATATTTAGGGGTCAGTCGCATTAGAATGATCATATTTAGGGTCCGTCGCATTAGAATGATCATATTTAGGGGTCCGTCGCATTGGAATGATCATATTTAGGGTCCGTCGCATTAGAATGATCATATTTAGGGGTCCGTCGCATTAGAATGATCATATTTAGGGTCCGTCGCATTAGAATGATCATATTTAGGGTCCGTCGCATTAGAATGATCATATTTAGGGGTCCGTCGCATTAGAATGATCATATTTAGGGGTCCGTCGCATTAGAATGATCATATTTAGGGGTCCGTCGCATTAGAATGATTATATTTAGGGATCAGTAGCATGAGAATGATCATATTTAGGGGTCAGTCGCATTAGAATGATCATATTTAGGGTCCGTCGCATTAGAATGATCATATTTAGGGGTCAGTCGCATTAGAATGATCATATTTAGGGGTCAGTCGCATTAGAATGATCATATTTAGGGGTCAGTCGCATTAGAATGATCATATTTAAGGGTCCGTCGCATTAGAATGATCATATTTAGGGGTCCGTCGCATTAGAATGATCATATTTAGGGGTCCGTCGCATTAGAATGATCATATTTAGGGGTCCGTCGCATTAGAATGATTATATTTAGGGGTCAGTAGCATTAGAATGATCGTATTTAGGGGTCCGTCGCATTAGAATGACCATATTTAGGGGTCAGTCGCATTAGAATGATCATATTTAGGGGTCAGTAGCATGTGAATGATCATATTTAGGGGTCCGTCGCATTAGAATGATCATATTTAGGGGTCCGTCGCATTAGAATGATTATATTTAGGGGTCAGTAGCATTAGAATGATCGTATTTAGGGGTCCGTCGCATTAGAATGATCATATTTAGGGGTCCGTCGCATTAGAATTATTATATTTAGGGTCCGTCACATTATGATCATATTTAGGGGTCAGTAGCATGAGAATGTTCATATTTAGGGGTCCGTCGCATGAGAATGATCATATTTAGGGGTCAGTAGCATGAGAATGATCATATTTAGGGGTCCGTCGCATGAGAATGATCATATTTAGGGGTCAGTAGCATGAGAATGACTATATTTAGGGGTCCGTCGCATTAGAATGATCATATTTAGGGGTCAGTAGCATGAGAATGTTCATATTTAGGGGTCAGTCGCATTAGAATGATCGTATTTAGGGGTCCGTCGCATGAGAATGACTATATTTAGGGGTCCGTCGCATTAGAATGATCATATTTAGGGGTCCGTCGCATTAGAATGATCATATTTAAGGGTCAGTAGCATGAGAATGACCATATTTAGGGGTCAGTCGCATTAGAATGATCATATTTAGGGGTCAGTAGCATGTGAATGATCATATTTAGGGGTCCGTCGCATTAGAATGATCATATTTAGGGGTCCGTCGCATTAGAATGATCATATTTAAGGGTCAGTAGCATGAGAATGACCATATTTAGGGGTCAGTCGCATTAGAATGATCGTATTTAGGGGTCCGTCGCATTAGAATGATCATATTTAGGGGTCCGTCGCATTAGAATGATTATATTTAGGGTCCGTCACATTATGATCATATTTATGGGTCTGTCGCATTAGAATGATCATATTTAGGGTCCGTCGCATTAGAATGATCGTATTTAGGGGTCCGTCGCATTAGAATGATCATATTTAGGGGTCCGTCGCATTAGAATGATTATATTTAGGGTCCGTCACATTATGATCATATTTATGGGTCAGTAGCATGAGAATGTTCATATTTAGGGGTCCGTCGCATTAGAATGATCGTATTTAGGGGTCCGTCGCATGAGAATGACTATATTTAGGGGTCCGTCGCATTAGAATGATCGTATTTAGGGGTCCGTCGCATTAGAATGATCATATTTAGGGGTCCGTCGCATTAGAATGATTATATTTAGGGTCCGTCACATTATGATCATATTTAGGGGTCAGTAGCATGAGAATGTTCATATTTAGGGGTCCGTCGCATTAGAATGATCGTATTTAGGGGTCCGTCGCATGAGAATGACTATATTTAGGGGTCCGTCGCATTAGAATGATCATATTTAGGGGTCAGTAGCATGAGAATGTTCATATTTAGGGGTCCGTCGCATTAGAATGATCATATTTAGGGGTCCGTCGCATTAGAATGATCATATTTAGGGGTCCGTCGCATTAGAATGATTATATTTAGGGGTCTGTCGCATTAGAATGATCATATTTAGGGGTCAGTCGCATGAGAATGATCATATTTAGGGGTCAGTCGCATGAGAATGATCATATTTAGGGGTCACTCGCATGAGAATGATCATATTTAGGGGTCCGTCGCATTATGATCATATTTAGGGGTCTGTCGCATTAGAATGATCATATTTAGGGGTCAGTCGCATGAGAATGATCATATTTAGGGGTCAGTCGCATGAGAATGATCATATTTAGGGGTCACTCGCATGAGAATGATCATATTTAGGGTCCGTCGCATTAGAATGATCATATTTAGGGGTCTGTCGCATTAGAATGATCATATTTAGGGGTCAGTCGCATGAGAATGATCATATTTAAGGGTCAGTCGCATGAGAATGATCATATTTAAGGGTCAGTAGCATTAGAATGATCATATTTAGGGCAAAGTAGAGGAAATGCCATAACACTGAAAGGAAGAACAACTCACCATAATTCACCCCTTGATTAAGATCTATAAAAAGGAAAACACAGCAAGGTCAGCGAATTTTTATGTAACACAATAAACGCATGAGCAAAAGTCTGAACATACGATAACGTTGCCTCCTGAATCTGAATATGACACACCCATAACACAGGCTGAATCAAGATCTCCATCCATGTCATTTAAAATGTGAAAAATATCTCATCAGCACAAACTTCCTACCGCTTAAACCGCAATAACACATGAGTGTAGAGCTGTAAAGTCATCACAGGTCTAAACACCCCTGGATGATTGATCTGTCACATTGATGATGCACAATAATCACTGAAGCTTCACAGCACGCTTTAAACACTAACGTTACTTAAACCCGAGGGTACGTAACGTTACCTATTAAACACATTTGCATGATGAATAGCGTTTATGTTTTACCTGTGAGTTTGACTTCAGGGTGTTCTGTGCAGGATATGTAATAAATGCGAACTGTACTACAAATAACTCTTCCGTCGCATCAAAAACACGTCATCGTCGTGAGTCCCATAGATATCAGAGACTAGAGCGCCCTCTGCGTGAGATGTCTGGAAATCCGTATATTTGTGTGGCCACACTTTAATGAGTTAACGTTACTTACAAAAAATAATCCCAACGAGAGATTTTGTATATATTTTTTTGTAAATAAGTGTGAATGTATTAATAATAATAAAAATAAAATAAAAAACACAAAAAAACAAAACAAAAAAGTAGGCTACAATGTAAAAACATGCATGTACACAATAACTGCTAAATATCAAACTGTAAGAAATTACTAAAGTAGGGCGATTTTTAGTATATTTTTTCTTTAGAAAAAAAAAGAAGAAGGAAAAAAACCTAAAACAAATATTTTGCCAATATAAGAAAACAAAACAAGTGCATTCATCAAATCATTTAATATGTTTGGTTATTTTTTGAGAAGGCTAATTAATATATATTTTTATTTAAATTTAGTTAAATTAACGAGTAGCATCAAAATAAAATAAAATCATTATACTCTAGCAGAAATGTTTTCATCATTTTCTAGAGTAATCTTTTTGTCCCTGCAAATAAAGGCATCACTTTTCTGTCAGACAGAGCTGTGTAAATGCATACAGGCTTCATACAACATGCATTCAGACGCTCAACACGCACATCCATGTTTTCACGCATTTCTTTGCAGTTTAAGTCCCAAAATAGGACAGATTTGATAAGATCGAGTTACTAGCATCCAGTCCTCTGAGAGTCGAGTTATTGTGCGGAGGGCCAGCAGTCACCAAAGACGGTTTCTGGGACACTGTGTAATGCATAAATAAAGAAGACTATCTTCTTACATTTGTCTCTTATGAACTCCAACAGGAATTGTATAGTTAAATCCCTCATTAAAAGCAAACACACACCAGCCGTTTCTTCAGGAAGTGAATGACAATGACAACATCCACAAAATCATATATTATTGACACAATATATCTTTATGTATTAGTACAGATGAAATTAGACCACATTACAAACACTGTTTAAATGTTACAAAGCAAATTAGAATTGAACCACGTCATTCACGTCATGTCAGTCGTTCAATACAAGTACACATTCAATCCCTCCTCAGTTCATTCTTGAGTATACACGTTTTATACAAGCAAACGAGAATAAATATGTACAAATCAACCTAATTCAAGAACAAAAAGACAAACATTAAAACATCTTTTCAAATTGACAGTCAAGGTTTTTTTTTTTCTTTTTACACATAAACACACAGAAGAGTGTTAATCCAGTGCACTGGTAAATAAAGGCACCAGTGTGTAAGGCAAGTACGCTGATGTCATTTATGCATTATTTAACATGTGCTTCAACTGTATTAATAGTGTTACACAAGTCCTGAATCATCTTGAATGTTTTATTCTCCATGATATTTTATTAAACCTCAATGATCTCATTGTTAGTGAAGTTAGTATTAAAGACTGTAGCCTGATATTGTACACATGAAACCACCCCAGGATGTGTTTATTTGTTTCCTGTGGAAAGTGTTTAACTGAATGAGGAGTAATGCAGATGGAGGTTCCCTTCAGTCCCGTGTGTAACCGAGGCAGCGCTCAGGGTCGGTCCTCCTCAATGCTGAACTTCTCCATGGGTTGTTTGCCCAGATTAAAGATGTCCTGCAGCAGATCGCGCGGCGTGAGGACGTGTGTCGAGCCTGAGGACGATAGCCACAGGGGATTGGAAGACATCAAGCATGATTCAGGGTTAATGCAGGTGATGCTGGTGTGGACCCTTACCGATGATGACCTCGCAGGATTTATTAGCCTGCGTGACCTCATAAGCGCAGCGCATCTCTGAGGGACTGACCCCCCCCAGGAGGAAGATGATGAGGCGTGAGCCGCTCCTGAGGTCATCCGGAGAGCTGCCCTTGTGCTTCTGCCGCGCACTGACACCAAACACACACCGTCAGTGGAAGAACACACACACATGCCCTCCGCATACAGTGCTGTTCAAGAGTTTGGGGTTTGTTTAGCTTTTGGAAGACGGCGAATGTTCACTTATTTGATCGAAAATACAGTAAAAACAGCAATAATGTGGAATATTATTAAATACCTGTTGTCTGTGTGAATATAATGTAAAATATAATGTTTCAGCGTCAGTCGTCAGTCACATGATCCTTCAGAAATCACTCGCTCAAGAAACATTTATTATCATTCTCGATGTTGAAAACAAATCAAATTATTGTGATTTTGATGAATAGACCTATTTGAAATAGAAACATTTCCTAATATTATATAAATGTAATACGTCTGTAGTTTGACAGAAGCTTTTAAAGCCAGCAGTGTGAGCATTAGGTTTTGACGAGCCTGCAATGCATTGAAACATCGTCTTCTGATTAGATCACAAACTAAAACGGCATCTATAGTTTCATCACATCTCACGGCTGTCCAGTTCACTGAGAAGACGGATCGTCTGAGGATTATATAAAGGCGTACAGATGTAGGCTGATGTTTCATTTGGGTCCACTAGTAAAGTTTACTAGTTTTATGTCATTTTTCTTTCTTCAGTCGAAAAGAAATTAAGGTTTTTGATGAAAACATTCCAGGATTTTCTCCATATAATGGACTTCAATGGGAACCAAACGGTTCAAGGTCCAAAAGACAGTTTCAGTGCAAACTGTTCAAAGGGCTTTAAACGATTCCAGACGATGAATAAGGGTCTTATCAAGCGAAACGATCGCTCATTTAATAAATAAATAACAAAGTTTAAGTTTTTAAGCCTTGCTCTGTTCTGTGTGACTCTCCTGTTCGAACTCGTTCATCAAAATGAACAAATCTTTTTTCGAGTCATTTGGTTCATTCAACGAACAAATCGAACGAATTGACTCGGAAAAAGATTCTAACGAGTTCTAACAGGAGAGTCACGAACGTGCGTCACAGAACACGTCTTGCTCGCCTTGCTCTGTTCTGTAATGAGCGTTCGTGACTCTCCTGTCTGAACGAATCTTTTTTCGTGTCATTTGGTTCATTCAACGAACAAAATGAGCGGGTTGACTCGGAAAAAGATTTGTTCATTTTGATGAAAGAGTTCGAACAGGAGAGTCACGAACGTAAACTTTGTTATTTATTTATTAAATGAGCGATCGTTTCGCATGATAAGACCCTTATTCATCGTCTGGAATCGTTAAAAGCCCTTTGAACAGAAACTGCCTTTTGGACCTTGAACCGTTTGGTCCCCATTGAAGTCCATTATACGGAGAAAATCCTGGAATGTTTTCATCAAAAAAAACTTAATTTCTTTTCGACTGAAGAAAGAAAGACATGGACATCTTGGATGACATGGGGGTGAGGAAATTATCAGCAAAAGTTGTTTTAAAAGTGAACTACTCCTTTAACTTTCCCGGCACAGTTTTATAATGAACCTAGAGATCACTAGCGTTGTGTTTTGAGCCGCTGCTTTGGTAAAGCATCTGTGAAACGGAAAGAAAACAAAATGGTGATATCATCGCATTATCACAAGACAAAGGCTTGTGTCGGTTTGGGAACGAAGCGTCTCAGAGCGCTTCATCACAACAACTCCTGTGTATCCAATTTCAGTTGCATATATTTTGTTCTTGCTTTGATTGTTTTGCACGTTGACAGTCAGTGTGAGATATAGGCTGTATTTGAGTCTTGTGTGTATCTTTGGATTAGTTTACAAAATAAAACAATACTCTTTGAATCAGAATCGTATTGCATTTCAATGTTTTAAACCCCAAATCTTTTCAGGAATGTTAGATTCAATGTAACTAGCTACTTCTTGGCCACAATTTGTAGTGTAGCAAACGACTTTTCCAGTGACTGTATCTTAACTCCTTTAACTTTAGTTTCAGAGCTTCTCCAACACTGCATCCTGGCTGAATAAAAGTATTCATTTCTTTAAAACAAAAAGAAATCTTACTGACCCCAAAGATTTGAACAGTAGTGTATGATCTGACATCATGCAATTACATCACCAGCAGGAAATGAGAAGAGATTTCATTGTAGGTGGTCCATGTTATTTCAAATAAAGAAATAACATGAAACCAGGCAACAAAAATGAACCTAAATGAATGAAATGTGTGATTATGTGAACACAGAGCAAGCAGCAAACCACCCGAAGCTGACCCTTGCCTTACCTCACCACTCTGAAAGCCCAGAGGAACGAGAAACACACATTGACTACGACTGGAGAGTTCAAATATGCCAAGATACTCAACCTAGAATATGGCTTTAAAGCCAGGCTCAGACTACAGGAGTTTTTGAGCCCGATTTACCCTTTCCAGCATGGGTTTAGGTCAGCCCAGATGATCTGGTAGAGGGAGGCGTTGACAGATCATATCTTAAATCTGCTCGCGGACACCAGACAATATCAGACATGTTTTATATTTAGGATTTAAATCAATGATTACGTCAGTTCTTCCACAATAGCCAATGAGAGACAAGTCTAGTGACAGAACTTTTGAAATGGCGGTAAAACCAGCGAGGCGCTTAAGACACTTAACCGCTAGTTGCTCCAGAGGCGTGCGACCTCTGACATATACAGCAATTGTAAGTCACTTTGGATAAAAGCGTCAGCTAAATGAATACATGTAAATGTATTAATTTATATATTGTAGTGTGTGATGCGCCATGACTTTCATGGTGTGTGCAGGTTTGAGATTTTAAAGAAGAAAATGCCTGAAGTTTCTGCTGATGTGTGTGATGCAACCAGATTTCACAATCAGTTTGGATTTATAAACTCCTGTAGTCTGAACTGAGCTTAAGTGTGTATCTTAAAGTAAATGATACAGTCATTAAAGGCATAGTTCACTTTGAAATTAATTTTTGGTGTGTTTTATCTTACCTCAAGGGCATCCAAGATGTAGGTGTCTTTGTTTCCACAGTATTTTCAATTTTGATATTTTTAGCTCAAACCGTTGTTGTCTATCAGTCATATAATGGAGGTCTATGGTCACCACCTCAAAGAGCATGCACAGAGAAGTCCAAATTAAACATGATTTAATGACTCGTGAATGTAAGTACACATTGATGGCCTAAGACACGAAACGAGCGGTTTGTGTGAGAAAACAAACAGCAATTATATAGTTTTTACCTCTTGTATTCACAGCCACGTCCAAGTGATCTGAGGCCCAGGCGCTTTGGTCTGCGCACGCGTCGGAAGTGATCTCTCGCGCGTATACGTCACTCAGATTTCAAAAGTGTTATCCTTCACTGAGAAGATCTAAACATATTTAGATATACAGGAAATCGCAATGGAAGACGATTTCGATATATCAAACGACAACGTTGATTTTTTTTTTTTGCAACCGCGCGAGAGATCACTTCCGGCGTTTGCGCAGACCAAAGCGCCCATGCCTTCAGATCACTTGGACGTGGCTGTGGTTACAAGAGGTAAAAAAACGATATAAATACTGTTGGTTTTCTCACACAAACCGCTCGTTTCGTGTCTTAAGCCATCAATGTGTACTTACATTTACGAGTCATTAAATCATGTTTAATTTGGACTTCTCTGTGCATGCTCTTTGAGGTGGTGACCATAGACCTCCATTATATGACTGACAGACAAGAACGGTTTGACCTAAAAATATCAAAATTGAAACTAATGCTACACCTACATCTTGGATGCCCTTGAGGGAAGATAAAACACACCAAAAATTAATTTCAAAGTGAACTATCCCTTTAAGACCGGAGGGAACAGTGAAACAGAGTGTGGCTCTACCTTACGGCACGCGAGCCGTTCCACGCAGACGGGCACTCAGACTGAAACGGCCAGTCTTTAACCTCCAGTTTGTTCTCCACTGCATCCTACCACACACACACACAGTTGACAAAACCAAAATATAACACAGTAGTCTTTATTAGCTCTTCTTTCTAATGCACAGTGGTGGATCCACAGGAAAACCGTATTCCCCGGGGTTTCTGTGGTCAGAGAACTCTAAAGGTGCTACAAAAAACCTGGACTGTATTTTTGTCATTTAATAAGGTTAATATTGATGCTTCTGCTAGAGAGGATGTATGTGGCGCAGTGAAAGTGTTAATTGGGTTTCTTGCTTTAATAATGGCATTCATTCTTGCTGCCTGAGATACTGTGTGTGATGCAAAGCCCTGTTATACTGCGTTCCTGTATAATGATGGTTTCTATCGCCGTGGAGTCATGAATCATGATGGGATTAAGAGGTGGATTCGTTTTAGTAGGACACCACTGACGGCTTAGCATAGCCTGACGGGCGCTAATGCTAATGCATAACACAGCGACAACTTGTGCAATTCAGTGTTTATTTCACTGTAATCAACTAGAAATCACATGGTTTTCACCAGTGTTAAAGTACTAATATAGATGACAAGGAAATCAGACTGTGATTTCTGGAAGCATGACATTTGATCTGTCAGTCAAAGCCTAGGATATAATGTCAGTGCCCTTAGCCATGAACACATGTGCATTGGTCTTACATTACATTATACACTATATAAGTGTAAGCTCATATATCAGGGATGGAGAATAAGGATGGCATGCGCTTCGGGACACTCACTTGCCCTTTTGGGATGATGAAAATCAGTGTTGTTCTTACATGTTTGTATTTCCAGTATATACATTACGGTTACAAACAAGACAACGATGTACAATAAGGTCAGCGAATGTTAGTCAGCAAACTGCTCATTGTTAGTTCATGTTAGTTCAGGTTCAATGAACAATATATTATATGTATTAATCTGTAATACACATATATTAATCCAAGTGGGGTAACTCATCCGATAGCCAGGGGGTCAGAGAAATAATTTGGGTAACACTTTAGAATACGGTTCCTTCGTTAATGAATAACTACACAAGAACTAATGAGTAACACAATATTAACAATCTAGTAACTATTATTAACTAACAAGAAACTCGGATTAACGAACTAGCAAGTAATAGCGCACAGACGAAAGTGGTAGTTCACTATTAACTAATCAATAACTACTATTTTTTTAATACTTCCCAGAGAACTACTGAAAAAAGTTTATTAATAATCTAGTAACTACTATTAACTAAAAGAAACTCATATTAACGAATTAGCAAGTAATAGCTCACAGATGAAAGTGTTACTAGATACTTCTGTGGGAATTACTAATTATTTGGACTCAAGTGTTACTACATGATCTAGTCATGATTTGTGCAAACGTTTGAGATTTTTGGTGAACTTTAGTAACTTTTAGAAAATGTCTTTAGTAACACTTGAGTCATTACTAGTTCGTTCCAATGATCTTCACTTTATAATACGAATCCAAATAATTAGTAATTCCCACAGAAGTATCTAGTAACACTTTCATCTGTGAGCTATTACTTACTAATTCGTTAATAAGAATTTCTTTTAGTTAATAGTAGTTTTCTAGATTAATAAACTTTTTTCAGTAGTTCTCTGGGAAGTATTAAAAAAATAGTAGTTATTGATTAGTTAATAGTGAACTACCACTTTCGTCTGTGCGCTATTACTTGCTAGTTCGTTAATCCGAGTTTCTTGTTAGTTAATAATAGTTAATATTGTGTTACTCATTGGTTCTTGTGTAGTTATTCATTAACGAAGGAGCCGTATTCTAAAGTGTTACCATGATTTGCTATACCATGGTTTCTGGACTACAAGTCAAAATTTTAATCATGTGAACCGAGGTACGATTTACACTGAACAAAATTATAAATGCAACACTTTTGTTTTTGCACACATTCAACTTAAAGATCTAATCTTGTTCTGTGTACACAAAAGGCCTATTTCTCTCAAATATTGTTCACAAATCTGTCTAAATCTGTGTTAGTGAGCACTTCTTTGCTGAAATCATTGCGGATTAGAGCGTGTGGTTATTGCACAGGTGTGCCTTAGGCTGTCCACGATAAAAGACCACTCTAAAATGTGCAGTATAAGAATAAAAACTTTGGGTAATAATACTTTGGGAATAAAAGGACAGTGTTAGAGTAACTCACCTCCATAACATCTTTGATGACGGGTGTCCAGCGAGAAACGTTGTAAGTCTCCTGGTCCGAGCGGTCTCTCCGTGCTTGTTTACGAGATGAGAACATGCTCGACTGTTATGAAGAGAGATGAAGGTGAAAAACTAAATAAAAAAACTTGTTCGTCCCACACCAGACACCAGTACTTCACTACCAAGTTCATTCAATAGCATATTAAAGTTTATCAATCCTAATAACATTTCAGTATGGGAAATGGCTCATGGGTATTGATACTGAAAGACTGGCATTGTAAAACCACACAGTATACTCTCACTTCCATATTCCTCAATATGCTCCAAGCTTCAAGACATATCACAACCAAATAAGTCATTAGTATGAGGAAGTTATATGACGGCAGTTGGAGAAAGAGGAGAAAAACACATCCGCGGACTCACTGTGGAGACAATGGGGACCCCCAGATGTTTCCAGTTAAGGATATACCCGGTTTCATGCTCGATTTTCACATTCTGGATCAGTTTATTCAGGTTCTCCTCTGTTGTACCTGTCCATGACACACAAACACACACATCAAGCACGAAAACACATCAGCCGTTTCCTAATCTCTACGGGCCAGTTGTTCAAAGGTAAGCTGATTGTCGGATTGGATCAAATCTTGAAAATGGGTTGTTGAAAAGGGAAAGAAGGAATCTCAAGTCAGATTAGATCAGGGAATCCAATCCTTGTTTTAATCTGGATCAAACCTTCAGTTTGTGCTGTTCAAAACTTGTCAGTGGGATTTGGATAACTTTGATCAAAAAACAGGATTATCCTGTTGGATTTCAAGGTGGATTTCAGGAAGAAAATGTAGTAAAACTTTAAAATTGCTCAAATAATACATTTGTATCATTTGTGTATATACTTTTATTTATATTTTGCACTTGACTTGTGTAACAGTGATAAAGTAGACATTAAACTAACAATAAAGCTATTCAGTATAGTAAAAATTATCATCCCCATTTGTATTTTTATCTCAAAATAAGAAACACTTACAGTGACCCCATGTTGACTCTTCTACCTGTTCTTTACATAGCTGTGATATGTTGTCCCATTTAGAGCACTGGTAATCTTGAAAACTGTGTATCTGGATCAATGTTGCATAAAAGTAAGACGGATTACCTGATCCTGGATAGGAAAAAATGGGATTTCAAAATCCGGATCATTTTGATCCAGATTAAATGTTTTGAACAACTGGCCCTACATGACATGAAAAGAGAAAGATCCACCGTTGAGACTGAAGATGTAGAGAAGGACGGCCCGGATCTTGTCAGTGGTGTCATACTGGTTCAACAGCACAGGAAGTAACGTCCTCATGGGGTCCTTGACCTTCTGCCCCTCAGCATCTGCACCTACAGCCAGATCCTACACACAAACCAGAGGCCTGAACATACACACTCGGCCCAGAAGAGGGCGTCCTTTCCCTCAAGCGATCACCATGCTCTACCTGTTCAGCTTTGCAGAGTTTTTCCACATATTTCTGATAATGGCCCATCAGATCCTCGGCTAAACTCAAGTGGATGGTTTTCTGAAAGAGACGGGAAACATAAAACGTCAAGAGGGTTTGTACAGTATTTTAGGCAGCCTGTTGAATGCATAGATCGCAGGTGTCATGTGACGGCACACTCTTCCAGGCATCTCGATTACCTGAGTAACCTGCTTACGGAAGGCTGGCATCTTCTTCATGAGCTGCGAGAGCGCTCCGATTGTGATCTGCCGATGACACACTCGTATGAGGGAATCAGTAACTGGAGACTGCTGTTATTGTTCTGAGCTGTTATTAACTGTAAACACATACTGTACCTTCCCATCAGCCGACTGCTTCTCATTTCTGCCGGCAGAGATGTCCTTCACCAGTTTGGGGATTTGCCTTTGGAACAAACACACGAGAGCTGCTTACACTGCTATGGATGTTTATGATAATAACAGGGCTACACTGCATGTGTCAAGCAATCCCATAATGCACTGCAACAAGCTCCAAGGAGGACGGAGTTGAGAGAAATGTATAAAAATACACTACTTTGTTATAAGATTTCAATTTAAAATAAACACTGTTCTTTTGAACTTTCTATTCATAAAAGAATGCTGAAAAAAAACATCAAATCATCACATCTGATGATTTCTAAAAGGTCATGTGACACTGAAGACTGGAGTAAGGATGCTGAAAATACAGCTTTAAGCTTCAAATGGTCTTGTTTACACTTCTGGGCTTCAGGGTCTATAGGAACCCAACAATTAAATGAGTAACTGTACAAAAAATATACATTTTTAATCATACAAATAATATATCATACGTTTTTTTGTTTACTTTGTTTCATCTGTTCATTAATGCTGTGTTTTTGGAGATATAAAGTACTTTTGTATCCATATACCACACAATTCCTCAACTACACCATTAGCTTGCATATGAAATATTATTTTTTTATGATACATTGCATTTATGCTCTAGTACTAGGCCTTCATTTCCATGTAAAAATGTTCAGATTTATACCGATTTTTTTTTTTTTTTTGACACATGAAGAAAATATATTTAGTTTTTTTTTTTCACATTTCTCATTCATTTCAATGTGGGGTCATATTAACCCTGAAGACCAGAAGTGTAAACATTTTTCTTACATACCTTCAGAACAACCGAATCAAGCCCAGTTGTGTGTGTGTGTGTGTGTGTGTGTATAGATAATGTATGAAAAGTCACAAAATCTTATTCCACTGAGATGAAGGGAATCTTTTTTTTATTAAGTAAAAGTCAATTGGGGTCCTATAGACCCCATGACCCGATCGAGGGTTAACATCACAGCAATAAATTACATTTCACAATATGTTCACATAGAAAACTGCTATTTCAATTTGTAATAATATTTCACAATATTTCTGTTTTTCCTGTATTTTTAATGAACTAAATGCAGACATATTTCAAAAACATGAACAAATTTTAATTTGAAACAGTATTTTATTAAATCTAGAGAAGTACTGACACACACAGTGAAGTTAAATAATATCTGGTTCATTTGAACTGGAGTATTTCTACTCACCCAGTGACCTCCGCAATGTGCATGTGACGTAATTTGACCCATAATTCATCCTCTTCATTCAGCAAAGCTTCTTTCTTGGAGCCATCCTTTGTTTTATACCTAAGAGTAAACGCACAGCAGAACCATAATAAGAACAGGGGTGTGTTTAAGGTAATGTCTGATTTCACACACTGATCCTCCGAATGATTACAGTAATCATTACAAGCTCGTTTCAGAGTGATTTGGCTGAGGTGACGCACTCATAGGTGTTGTCCTTCATAGGTATGAGGTCATAAGCCATGGCCTGGTAGGTGAGCTCGTGAAGAATGGGGCTGACGGGGTCCAGCGCACGATCAACGATCAGAAGCTGAGCCGGCGTTTTTGCCTGAATATGAAAGAAAAATTCTGATGGTTTGTGTCCCTTACAAGATGACATCAGAATAAAATCCAAGACCAGAATCAAGCCTCAGGGAGGAATGAGGAAATGACCTTATTCACCAATCCCACAAGGGCTTTTCCTACAAAATTACTCATTCAAAGTCTGAATGTGGCACTGAACAAGCCATTATTTTATTATCATGTATTATACATTAATTTACTTCTTGCTGTAAACATTTCGGATTTACTTAGAAAGACTTTCCTTTTAACCAGCCATTGTTATAAACACATTTCAGAGCAAATAATTATAAAGAAAATACATATTTTGTGAAAAGACTGAAATACACTACAATTCTAATATGCTGATTTGCTGTTTAAGAAATATTTCTTCTTATTATTATCATCATCATCATCATCAATGTTGAAAACAGTTGTGCTGCTTAATATTTTTGTGGAAACCATTTCTTCAAGATTCTGCGATGAACAGAAAGTTCAAGAGAGCAGCATTTATTTGAAATGAGAAACTTTTGTAACATGAGAATTTATATTTCACGATAAATCACAATTTAGCTATTTTGGTTATTAAAATTAAGAAAAAATAGTTAACAGTTTTTACCTGGAAAAAATTTATTTAATAGTACGAAATCCTGCAGAAATTGAATTATCAAACTTAAAAATAAGACACAGCTTAGTCTTCACTGTATGACTGAAATCTAAATTGATTCTTATTAAAGACACAAAAGTCTGTTGTAGTTTGATTAATATTAATAATAATAAAGAGAGCACAGGATTATTAGGCTGCTCTCTCTTTACGGCCAAATGCGCAGAACTAATACGCTGATACACATCAGGTTTCACTTCACACACCACCGGCTGTTTCGGTGTATCCTCCACACGGTGGGCAGTTTGACAATTGTTTATGTATTTGTCTATTTAGGTTCATTAGGCAGCAGAAAAATTCACAGTTTATTGCACTTAATAAGTCTCAAAATCATGCACGTTCTGTTCCTCATTCATGCATGTCAATAACTTTAAAGGAGTAGTTCACTTTTAAAAAAAACTTTTGCTGATAATTTACTCACCCTCGTGTCATCCAAGATGTCCATGTCTTTCTTTCTTCAGTCGAAAAGAAATGAAGGTTTTTGAAGAAAACATTCCAGGATTTTCTCCATATAATGGACTTCAATTGGAACCAAACGGTTCAAGGTCCAAAAGACAGTTTCAGTGCAAACTGTTCAAAGGGCTTTAAACGTCTCCAGACGATGAATAAGGGCTGATAAGACCCTTATTCATCGTCTGGAATCGTTTAAAGCCCTTTGAACAGTTTGCACTGAAACTCTCATTTTGACCTTGAACCGTTTGGTTCCCATTGAAGTCCATTATATGGAGAAAATCCTGGAATGTTTTCAACAAAAACCTTAATTTCTTTTCGACTGAAGAAAGAAAGACATGGACATCTTGGATGACATGGGGGTGAGGAAATTATCAGCAAAAGTTTTTTTTAAAAGTGAACTAATTCTTTAAGTAGTTCTGCGCTATGCAGATATTTTTATTTACATACCCCTAAATCAAAAACGATAGAAATTCTATCATCGCTACAATATTAACTGTCACTTTTGATCAATTTAATGCATCCTTGCTAAAAAAAAAAAAGTGTATTAATTTACACATAAATACATTACCCTTAACTTTTAAAGAGTATTCTGCATCTCAAGAAAACATTTTTTTTTATGTATAAAGCTTTGTATCCAACCAATATGTTGTAAACACTCTCACCTTTACTTTCGAGTTGTCATCCAACTCGTAATGTCGCGCCAGTTTATTATCCACAAGTGCAGCCAACTGCTTTCCATATATGAGCGCTGAATCTCTGCAGACGACAGAATTCAATCATTCGAAGTCCCTTCAAGCATCAGGTGTACTGCGAGCACATGTGAAGTGAATAAGAGTGTGTGTACTTCTTGTATCTGACTCCAGGGTACTCGTCCAGCGTGGCGCAGAGAGTTACGATCTGATCAGCGATCCTCTCCAGCGTCTGATCTCGGTCCTGACTGTCCGGACCGTAGACGCTCTTGAAGGCCTCTGGGCTGTCACAGGTGAACACCTGCACAGGTGACCCATAAAACACAGTCATGCGCAATAAAACACTCTGCCAGACCAGCCTACATGAGTTTGAAGAACACAGATGAACTCACCTGTGCTTCCAGTGGCAGAAACGAGATGTTGATCTCTTTACACACTTTAATGTGTTTGGCACAGTTCTTCTTCATCTTGTCGAAGAGCTCATCAGGACAGTCTGGGGTCATTTCAACATAACAGTAATAAAAATGTCACTGCTGCTAAAAACAACACACAATCTAGTTGAAGCAGTGAACTCACAGTCAGTGAAGAAGACATATGCAGCTCTGTATTTGGGTTTGGGATTGAAGTCATTGATAAATGCATCAACACACTGTAAATATAAAACATCCAGGTCACAAACAGATCATCACAATAAAGTAAGGCTTATTATGTACACTATATGGACAAAAGTATTGGGACAAATCAAGCCATGCAGTCTGCACTTACAAACATTTGTGGAAAAAATGGGTCGTTCCAAACGGTTCAAGGTCCGAAAGACAGTTTCAGTGCAAACTGTTCAAAGGGCTTTAAACGACTCCAGACGATGAATAAGGGTCTTATCAAGCGAAACGATCACTCGTTTAATAAATAAATAACAAAGTTTAAGTTTAAAAAGCTCAAACGCTCGCCTTGCTCTGTTCTGTAATGCACTCCTGTTCGAACTCGTTCATCAAAACGAACAAATCTTTTTCCGAGTCATTTGGTTCATTCGGCGAAAGAAACGAACAATTTGATTCGGAAAAAGATTTGTTCATTTTGTTGAACGAGTTTGAACAGGAGAGTCACGAACGCTCATCACAAAACAGAGCAAGGTGAGCTCGTAAAACTTAAACTTTGTTATTTAAAAAAAAAAAAAAAGAGTGATCGTTTCGCTTGATAAGACCCTTATTCATCGTCTGGAATCGTTTAAAGCCCTTTTAACAAGTTTGCAGTTTGTACTGAAAGTTTCTTTTGGACCTTGAACCGTTTGGTTCCCATTGAAGTCCATTATATGGAGAAAATCCTGGAACGTTTTCATCAAAAACCTTAATTTCTTTTCGACTGAAGAAAGAAAGACATGGACATCTTGGATGACATAGGGGTGAGGAAATTATCAGCAAAAGTTTTTTGAAAAGTGAACTACTCCTTTAAGACACAAAAGGTCACCAAATGCCGAGGCGCATGCTTTAAAGTTACCAAATCTCTGCCGATCTCATAGCTGAAGAGGGAAACTTCCACTGGCAGGAATATCTGCTCAGAAACTGTGCGGCGAGAGCTTCACCCAATGGGTTTTCATGGCCGAGCCTCACATCGCCAACTACAATGCCAAGCGTCGGATAAAGTGGCGTAAATCACACTACCAAGCGAGCAGTGGAAACCCATCGCCAGTCTGATGGGTGAGTCTGGGTTTGGCCTGACTATACTGTAGTTTGGTGGAGGGGGGATGCTGGTGCGGGGTTGTTTCTCAGGGGTCGGGCTTGACCCCTTACGTCCAGCGAAGGGAAGTCGTAATGCTTCAGCAAACCAATACATTTAGGATGATGATGTGCTTCCAACTAGTGTTGTCAAAAAACTCGGTACTTCGGTACCAAGTCGGTACTAAAAAAAAAAAATTTTACGGTACCAGCTTTTCTAGGTACCGAATACCAGGTTCGTCCAGTTCTGTTCTAGACGCGATGTCTGAAACGTGCACAGTTGCGTCCTCTTCATAACGCTGATATGGCTCTCTCTCTCTCTGAATCCACTTGTTGAAACGAAAGGAGGAAAGAGCCACATATGGAAATATTTTGGATTAGGCTAATAATGTCACGTTGCCATAAGAGGCCGATTACATGCAAATTCGCAATTTCAAATATAGGCGTGATTCAAGCGCGCTCCTAATAAAAACTCGTTGGCGTTGCATAGCAACGACAGACGCCGCGTGAGAGCAAGCGCTTTGGAAAGAATAAGCACGCGCAAAAATATAATTAAAAAACACGCGCGACATGTGAACGTCCTCTAAAGTGCTTTCGGGGTAGTTTTACGAGTACATGAGCACAGTAGTATCTACCCGACACCAGAGTACTATGGTATTAGTATTGTCATTTAATGTCAGTGCCAGTTCTAGGCGTATTCTTGCCTTTATAACTCGGCAGGTTTAAAAAGCCTTTTTAAAATTAAATATGAATTCAGTTTTAGATTAATAAAAGGACAGTCAAGTCAAATAAAACATGTTTTATGGTAATGCTACAAAGATACCATTCATAAACATTACTTGGTTATCAACGCATTGAGTGAACAATATATTTTTACAACATTAATTAATGTTTGAAAATGTTATTTATTACAAACACCTGATTGTTAATGTTTGTTCACTTAATTCATTGTGCATTAAATAAATAATGGATTAAAACTTTACAAACAACTTTAAAAATGTGTTAGTGTATAATATTGTTTATTTTAGGTCATTTTATCTAATCTTTTTCTAAAGTGTTTATAATACAAATGTACAGTTTCCATACTTGTAACCGTGATAAACACTTAAATATATGTAAATTTAAACTAAGCTTTGGTACCGAAATTGGTACCGAGAACCGTGAATTTTAACTGGTATCGGTACCGAATACTGAAATTTTGGTACCGTGACAACACTACTTCCAACTTTGTGGGAACGGTTTGGGGAAGGCCTTTTCTATTCCAGCATGACTGTACAAAACAAGGCCATGAAGACATGGTTGGATGAGTTTGGTGTGGAGGAACACATAGTCCTGACCTCATCTACACCTTTGGGATAAAGTGGTTGGAGATTGTGAGCCGGGGCTTCTGGTCCAACACCGGTGCCTGACCTCACAGATGTGCTACTGGATAAATGGGCAAAAATACCCACAGAAAAACTCAAAATCTTGTGGAAAGCATTCCCAGAAGAGTCGAAGCTGTGAAGGGGGACCAACTCCATATTAATGTGTATTTATTTAAGCATGTTTTCACTCCTAATTTGTTTGAGCCCTCTAAACGCTGTCAGAGTGATTTAGTGTGATTATCTGAACAAACCAGTGATCTCAGACCCCCTTGAAAGGACCCAAAAGTGAACCATACTCAGACCACCTTCGTTTGAGGGTCCGTTTATGGTTTGATTTTTATTAGATTTTGTGAAATGTCAAAGCAATGAGGTCCCGGTCTATTTTGCATATCATGACAAAATGTGTCGAAGTGGAGAGTCAACTAAAATAAAGGATGGCGAATCCAGCTTACAGCTCCTGCTTTTGAATCGAATCTTTTTCTAATGTTTTTCCGATTTGCTGTCGCAGTCCGAGATTCGCAGTGCCGAACCATCTCGAACAAGCCTGGTGTGTTTGTGTGTGCCGCGCTAGCGTTGCTGGGCAACATGAGATGTATACGGTGACGTAAGATCTGGCTCTGTGATGCTCTCTAGCCTGTGGAAAGGCAAACCGGCTCTTTGAAAGCTCGTCAATCGAACCGACTCCGAACCAGCACTAGCTCTAGCTCTGGAAGAGGGTGGAAAAGGGGGTATAAGTGAACTGGGTTTGGTTCTTTTAAAACGAACCATATGTGAAAACACCCTAGTGTGCGACGTCATTACAGTCCCTGTGGGTTTAATGATCATCACGGGTCCCAATACATTTGACCATATAGTGCGTGTGCCTGAACTCTGACCTTGGCAGTGGGGGTCATGAAGTAGACGGCCTTCATCTCTGGAACCGGTTCTCTGTTTTTGTAAATGTCCTCCACGACTGTGATCAAACAAAAGGCAACACGTTATGACAATAATTCCCCATCCAAGAGGAAATGAGAAAGCTTCCCTTCTGGAAAACACAGGAAGGAAGAGCGTCCGACTCTCACTGCATAAAGCATGTTCAACTGAACAACGGGAGCAAAACCTCCTCCCCTTCACTTACTCGTGATGCCCTCTGACATGAGATCGGACATTTTGCAGCAGGAGGAGAGGAGGCGGGTGGTAAACTGGTCCAGTATGAGGATCTGCGAGACAGATTTGACATCAATCACAACTGCGGAACAGGAACTGTTAAAGGAACACGCCACCGTTTTTTGAAATAGGGGTTATTCAACGTCTGCGCTACATTGAGATAGATTGGCGTTTTTTAACATGCTACCCGGCAACAAAGGATCCCATTCATTATGCTAAGCTAAGCTAACGGCGACGCTGCCAGACTAAGACAATGCACTGAGACAAAAACGCGTTTGCCCACCTATTTAAATGTAGCGGAGACGGTGAATAACCCTTAATTCAAAAAACGGTGGCGCGTTCCTTTAAAGAGATACTTTAAAGCTACACTGTGTGATTTTTACCGCCATCTAGCGGTGAAAAGATATATGACCATCCAGTGAATATTAGTTTCTGTTCCTCTCAATTCCGATTTCGTTTTAACTCCTACGGTGGCCAATGTAGTCCAAGATTAACATGGCTTCCAGTTCGACCTCGTCCATTAGTACCCCTTACCCGTATGTATTTTCAATGGCATATTATACACTCACGAGAATACTTTATTACTTGAACGAAGTAAACATACATTAATGAGCACATATATTTTTGAAAGAACTAAGTGTTTTTAGCTAAGAATAATCTAAAAGAGTTACACAGTGTAGCTTTAATGACTTACTTTCTTAAGAATCCAAGCAAAGAGTTTCGGTTCCCATTGACTTCCATTATATGTTTTTGTCCATACAATGGAATGGTAAAAGGACTGCATTTATATAGTGCTTTCACAGACTTACATATTGCCTCACATTCACCCATCCCCAAGTCAATGGGCAACAAAAATATATAGTTACAAACATTCTTCAAAATATCTTCTTTTGTGTTCTGCATGAGATAGAAATGCATCTAGGTTTGAATGCATTTCTAAATTATTCAAGTTTTTCATTTTTGCATGGACTATCCCTTCACGTAATTAAAAAAATCTGGTTTTAATTCCACTCTCAAACCAAGGTGCCCTTTATTAAAACAACCATCCAGTAATTATGCTTGTGCAGTAACACTTTATTCTTACACGTTACATGTACAGGTGTGTGCTGTTAATTCATATTACTCATATTATAAAATAAGGTTCCATCCATTTGTTAACATAAACTAACAATAAAAACTAAACTAAAGCATTTGTTAACCTCAGTTAATTTTACATTCAAAAGGTACTAATATATTATTAAAATAAAATGATATATCTGTAATTATACGGACAAATAGATGACGGACAGATAGAAAGATACTCACTACTGGAATCAATCATAAATGCATTCAAACTGACCTTCCATACTTCTGACTTTCTGCAGTCGGCAATGATGGTGTCCTTGATTCCTGTGACGTCAGATAAATCAATCTATTAGTTAAAGCAGTGAATCAGTTTTGCTGATGATGCATCATGGAACTGAAAAAAAATTCCAAGAAGTGTTATTTTTTTGTTCGGCTTGAGGGCAAAGACGTAGTCTTAAATAGAGATAAAAAAAATGAAAGTATGATTATGTTAAATGAAAGTAAAAGTACAAGATATGTTTTTACCAACTTTGGGCTTCTTTTAAAAACACACACACACACACACACACACACACACACACACACACACACACACACACACACACACAATTCCACTTCCTCTCTTAAGTTTAGATTTATTAATATCTTACTTTTTTTTAAGTAGTGAAAAGTCAGTCTGCCCTGCAGTGAGGACAATTGTATGAGTGAAAGGTGAATTTGATTAATGTGTCAATTTACATGCAGATCTTGATCTGTTATGGTTTTTTCTCCACATTTTGACTACTGTGTCTCTTTAAAGGGCCCTGGTTCAAAACTACTGCTATATATACACGTCAAAGTGCATTTACCCCTTTAAAATACTTGCACATAGCCTACACACATCAGAATCTATACATTTAACAAGGTAAAATGACTTTGTGCTTGTCACGGCTATCAAATGTTATGGACACGAATGGCTTTCCTTTCATTAAATGTCATAACACAGCACACCGGAAGTCGTTGATAAAGTTCACAAACACAAGGGCGCGAGAACTGAAGTTACATCATGACATCATCAAACACTCCGCGTCATCCAAAGTCATGACAACATACAGACAGAGGCCACAACTAACGTTATAAACCCGTTCTCCGTTAAAACCAAACACAAGCCCTGCAGTTCAAAGTGAGCTGAACCGGACAGGCTAACACTAGCAGAGAAGCTAACGGAAACAGTGACCCACTGTAACACATTTACCGAGACAAAAAACGGGACACACCCCATATCGCACTTTTTTTCTTATTTAACCCCAAAACAAACACCTAAATAACTTCATGAGGCGGCTGTAACTCCTCTGGGCAAGCCCAGCACACTAGTTTAACTGTGTCTCTTCAAACTTCTGACAGCTCTTCCTCTGGGCTAAACTCGTATACATTATGAAGTGTAGCACTGTGCATGCGAGGCGTGAGAAGAAAATCAACTGTTGCTCTCAATCAACTTACTTTGCCAAACTATCTTTTTCAAGCCGTATTCTGCTCCAGTTGCCATCTTGAGTGAGTCAAAGCAAATGCGCGCTCCCGTCATCTGGGAGGAGTGAGTGCGCGCGCATGCGAGCGTTGGATACAAGTAGAGGATATTATGCGCAGATTAATACGTGTAAAACTCGGATTTGCAAAAAAAAAAAACCAAAAAACATTAATCCCCAGTGAACAAAGATTCCGTTCATCAAACGGGTCATCAATTGGAGCGGCAAACGAGTGGCAGAATGTGTTCTGGCAAAACTTTACAATAAGGTCTCATTTATTAACATTAGTTATGCATTAGCTAACACAAACTATCAATGAGCAATTTAATTTAAAGCATTTGTTAATCTTTATTAATGTTAGTAAAATATTGTTATGTTCATGTCATGAGTTAGTTTATAGTGAGTGCATGTTAAAGGCACACTATGCAAGAATTGTACCTTAATAAAACAGTTTCAAAGTCATTTCAGTGGTAATTGTAAACAAACTCATAATAGGGCAAATCATCCTGGTAGTAAAGCTTGAGGGCGGACACCGCTGGAAAAATCATCAGCCGGAAACTGAAGCCTCGCGGGAGCCGCCATTGTAGCAGATGAGACTATCACCTGCTGTTAGCATCCCATTAATGGCAGTCGTGCGTTTTCTTCTTCTTTGCCTGTGTTGTTTGTGGTGCATTTACTGTAGGGTGTCTGATGAAGGGCACGATTTAGGGTGTCTGATGCAGGGGATGGTGGTGGTGATGGTGATCCAAGTTGCAATGGTCTGTAAATGAAACGTTTTTACAAAGATTAGTTATCATATTGATCACATCGAACAGAGAGAAATATGACATGGGTGACATACTCTGTGTGATACAAAGAGGATGATCAAAAAGTCAAAAAACATATGAAGCTCACTGAAATTGGAAAACATTTTAAATATACAAAATAAATGAACAAAACAACCAAAAAACAATAAAAGCAATGTCCCGGTTAACAGAAAATGCACTTGAATAAATAGCCAAAATACAAATAAAATGGTTGTAAACAAAACCCGACCATACCCTAAATTATTTGTTATTAAAACATTAACACACAAACCACTGTTAATTTAACATAAAGCAAGCAGCTACTGCGTGCATTGTCTGGCATGACTGAATGGGCTCCCTTAATAATTCCAAAAAAGCTGACAGTTCATCATGATCTCACACATCTCTGTTATTACCAATGAAGCTGACTGCACAATGAATCTCATATAATATCTAGGCTACACTTTGTTTGTTATAATTAGAGGATTTGCCAGCATACAGAATTCATCACTGAATAAAAAAAGTCTGTTTTGAGCAGTGAGGGAAGTATATCTTAAATGCTTCTGATTGGCGTTCAAGAAATCAACATGTGATTGGCTACATCGCTCAATAATGCAAACATGTTATAAATAGAAACTCTAGCCTGTAAATCGTTACTACTTTGTTTTAGTTGTTCTTGCAGATGACTAAAAATCTATTAGTTTTTATATGTTTTATAAATAAATATTTCTAGTTTGCGGGAGTACCGCAAATCGGTTTATTCTCCCGCAACTCGCACACACAGAGTGAGTGCATTACCGCTTGCACTCGGCCATCGAATCTAGTGCAGCGCCGCACTCTATTGCGTTGGGAGTGCACGTCTCTAGATCTAAGGCCCGACCCGAGGATAGTGTCAGCCCAGGTCGGGTCAAGTCCTTGCTCGGGCAGAGAATCTAAGCTCTAGTTCACGCTAAGGAACCGGGAGTTTGTCATCCAGTCTCTTTGGTATAGAGAGACAGAGAGAGACGACGAGGAAAATAAACAAGCATGCAAATGTAAATTATCGTGTCCAGAAAAATTTGAGTTTGCCATGCCTCTATCATATTTGCTGAGTGACAAAAAATACCTTTTATTGACAGTGATAGACAGTTGACAAATATCTATACCAACATAAACATAAAATTTGCAACGTTACAGCACTCAGCATTAACCTGATGTTGACAATGGAGTTCTCCTGTAGCCTTATTTAGGTCAAAGATAAATATTTCCACTACATTACTGCCCTGGCCTACCTGTAAACCATTCCTTTGCTACTAGTCCACTCGCTCCACTATAAGGTATAGGCTTTCCTGATGCAAAATTAATAGTACAGACAGTAAAGGCAGAGACAGGTAAAGGTCACATTTTTTAGGATCTTAGGATGCCAATAATCAAGACAAGCAAACAGGGGAAAGTTATTACATACGTGTGTATCAATATGTGAAGACCCTAGAGATGTCCCCTACTCGTCTCAATCCAGATGGATGTGGTGCTGGTCCACTGGGAAGACCATACTGTAGTTCCAGCCGTCGTGTGTGCTGACGCGGCAAGTACACTGCAGCCGTAATGCCGGACAGAAGGGGAGTCACACCAACATATGGAAAGAAGTGTAAATGGATGGAGAAGCATAGTTTACTATAAAGCTACGTCTTAGTTTGTGCTAATCTTGGCGAAAGCCGAGTACAAATCTGCATGAAGTTTTAACATCTACTCTCGTGTAATGGAAATCATGTGCAAAATAACTTTTAACTAGATTAGTTAAAGATAGTGTTTCAGTTGTCTTTGAGGTCAATTAAAACACATACTTACTGTACAAAGGCAAAGACGCTGTGCAAAATGGGCCTGGGCTCTGAAAAGAGCCTTTGGGGTGTATGTAGCTCCTGTTGAGAAAAAGACGAAACATGAAAAGGAGTCAAATATATTGCAAATGCCTTTGTGAATTAATGTGCACTCAATTTATCTTTATTGACTAAAACAGTATGTTAAGAAAATGGCAATTCAGAACTGTAGGATGACTTCTAGATCAATCACTCACTGAAAAAAACAGAAAAGACCATTCTATTTTGTTTAACAAAGGTTAAGGCTCTATTTTTATGAATAGCTGTGTGTCTTCACTTACTATCACTTTACTATAACCACTTCTTTGTATGACTGTCTAGTGGCATGCCCGCTTGTACTAAACTAGGTCTTTGATTGACAGGTCTAACGTTACTTTTCACGGTAAACGCACAACAAAAGAGCTGCTTTAATTTTAAGCATATGTCACTTAAACAAAATAATTAAAAATCCCTTGAGTGTAAGGGGTTAATATTATAAATGGACAGATGTATGATTGTTTGGAAAAAAGTCAGTCCATAGTTTTATGACCGTTTATTAGTTTAGCCTGGTTGTTTTAGGTTATCCTCAGACTGACGAAAAACGAGTTCCCCTCATGTCTAAAAATACATAGGCTACTGTCAAAAATAACTAATTGAAAATATTTAATGCGAGAACATAAAACAGTCAGTTAATAATTAAAGTCAACAGTTAGAAAATAACTGTTGATCCTCCGCCGCCAATCTCTGTCATCCATATCGTAAACATTTCTCAGAAAACTCGACGTTTTCTAACAAAATTATATTTTTCAATGAAAAAATAAGTACATAAAACAAAATAAACACTTACTGGCCTGAAAACGGTGTGTTTGAAAAGGATAAACATACTCACAGAGTCCGTTGCTGTAGACTTAGCTGTAGGCTGTAGTGTAGACGATGCTGAGATCACTCACGCGCATAGCGCACCGTCATAAAAACGTGTGCACGCGCGTGAAGGTCTTGATGTGGACCAACGGTTGCGCAGATATTATTTATTTAAAAAAATAGAAGCGGGATCGGCAAAATGGTTCATCACGGTTCCTCCACCGATCTCCGGAGTTGTGCATGAAAGTGGCTTTTCATCCCGCGGCCCGCCGATGGTTTACCCACCAAAGTTTTTTGTTGTGCAGGGGAAAATCCCCTCCCGATACTTTGCCGCTGGTGCCCTCCAATTGCCAACGTCGGCAAGACGTTCAGTGCTATCTGGGATTGACTCCCATTCACTTTGGCGTCACTTTGACAGCGAATAACTTTACATCTGAGGCATCCAAAGACTTCATTATTTATTTCTAAAGAAACACGACAATTTGTAAAAGGCTCCAGTACTTTTACGTCACGGCACCGTAGAAGCCGTTTTAGTAAAAATATAGGCTAAAGATTGTGTCATAACCACGGGACTCTCTGTCGCACAATAGAGAAATTACCGTATAGACAGGAGGAGAAGCTCACGGGCAATCTTTTACTGTCTATGAGGCAATCGGGGGGACATGGAGGCATAAAGTCAAGGGAGAAGCCCATAGATAGAGAGTCCATTAAAGCAACAGGACAAAATATTTCAACAATGTTTTTGAGGAATTAGGTGACTCAGATTTGTCTTGGCATGTTATGCAAGTTTGAGAGGAGCGCCCCAGACAAATCTCGCGAGAATCACGACATGCTTTACGGCAACGATGTCACATAAACAACAACACATGAGGCATGGAGACACTTGCGCCTCTCTGCTCAACCCGTAAATCAATGCATCGATCCGCAAGATTTGTTTGAGCTCTTAAATGGTCTAGTGGGAGATCTTTTGCCAAGCGTGTCAGACGTTACAGGTTCTCTCTCATTAAAACTGAATATGTCCATCAGTGGAACAGTCTATATCAAGCAGGGACACGTTTGTGTGCATTTTATTTAGTGATTTCACTGGAATGAATAGAGAGTCTCCGAGTGAAGACTGCAAGACACACACTGAATCCATGACACTGATAGCAGCGGACACGAGCGCTCATGTTTGAGTTCAAACACACATTTCAGTGCTAGATCGCTTATTTAATGCAAGAAATGCACACTATGCAAGATATGTACCTTAATATAACAGCTTCAAAATGGGTATCAGGCTGTGAGTGCAGAGACGCTCTGCGGGAGTGGTATTTACGACAGTAACGTTAAATACAAGTACTCCACCGCGACTCTAGGGGGCGCTGTTTGACAAAAACAGAATTCCTGCAAAGTGTGAAGTACATATTCCTGCAAATGGCCTACAACTTTGAATTAAAATGAAATACAGTATTATGCTGCAATTAACATTAACTAAGATGAATAAAGCAGAATGATTGTTCGTTATTAGTAAATGTTCAAAGTGTCTATATATTGATAAGCACGTGCTATGTCCACCAAGATTTCCCTAAAATGAGGACAGCAATCATGATAGATTCAAGATCAGGGGATATTTTGGAAATAATATTAAGATTTTTTTTATGAAAATATATCAAAATGTCAAATCTGCAAGTTATCTAACCTTACAGAGAAAAAAAGTTGTCCAGAATTTACAGAACTCCCCTTTTTATTGACGGGGTGACATCCATTGTTGTGACACCACAGACATTAAACTCTCTTTGCAATATAATAAAAGCAATTCAATGTTAAAATAAAATCTATATTATATAACCACTCAATCTGTGTAAAAAATGTATTGTTGCAATTACACCAATACATGATGTATGGTGGGACACCGTAAATAAACATGTTAAACTGTTAACGGGGCATGTCTTCACACTATACAGGGTTAAAGAATTAAACCATACAAAAAAAAAAAAAATTATACATATAAACTAAATGCCCCAAAAATTAACCATCTCAAAATGACAAAAAGAAAATTAATTCTCCTTTCTTTATTTACTTTAAAAAAAAAAAGGGAAAAAAAATAATATATTGCAGGGACAGCATATGAAACACTTTATAATGAATGATTTTTACATTGGCAGCTAAACTGCACAAACTTGAATAAACTGCACTTGCAGTTGCAGTGACTGCATTGACTTCTTCCCCCAGTATTCTGTTACACCTGTTTGCATGCATTTCACATCTCCACTTCTGATTGGCTAGCTCATTCTCATCCCAAGCTCTTATTAGCCAGCTCTTCTGAGGAGGCGGAGCTAAGTTAAAGTATCTGAGATGCCTTCAAGAAAAGTTGCATGTATATTCAGCCAAAACCAAGAAACAGAAGAGAGTGCAGAGTTTAGTCTATTTAAAAAAAAGAGAGAGCAAACAGGATTTCAAACAGAGAAAACAGATGGCAGGTCTTGGAGCAATCACGGGACTGGTGTTTTTGCTTGGAGTATTCTCACAGGTACAATGATATTAATAATAATAATAATAATGAATTTTATTTGTAATGCACTTTACACATGACGAACATATCTCAAAGTGCTACAAGTGTACAGATAAAAGCAATAAGAATAGATATAAAAACATGCAATGAACAGAATTAAGACAACAAACTTAAAACAGTCAATTAGCAACAAAAGCAAAATATATTAGTCACATTTTGTTTGTTTATTTATTTATTTTTACCCTTTATTCATGTACGAACAGTTCCATAAGATTTAGTATAGAATGATGTAGAAATAAGGTAAATAGTACTACTTCATTAAATAAATTATATATATACATATGTGTGTGTGTGTGTAAACATGTTTTCCATGATTCTGTCATACAGTCATGTTTTAACTTTTTATTTGAATCATGTTTCAGTTACGAAAAACGCTTAGAATTCAAAATCTAATAATAGGGTCAATGCAACTGTTTACTGATAAACGAATGTTTAAATCTAACAAAAGTCATTTTGAATTGTTTCATTTACAGGCATCAGGTACTGCTCGTCTGGATCCAATTTACAGTATCTGTTTAAATTCAAACTCATTAATACACTGTTCTTGGTTGTCATTTGTATTAAATCAACATCATTGATGAATACCTCAATGTCTTGTATTCATTTTCAGGCAGCACAATGAGCGTGAGTGTTTTTACGGTGACATCGAAGAGTGCGGTGCTGCGCTGGAGCAGGTATGAAGGTGCATTGTCCTACAGAGTAACAGCTTCCCTCAGGAACTCTCCGGTCCCCGTGGTCTTTGCCAGCTTTGGACAGAACACTGTTATGGGCTCCGTTAATTCCCTGAATCCCAACACTGCATACACCTTTCGTGTCGAGGCCCTGGGCAGCCTCATGAACATGCTTGCAGACGCTAGTGTGGATAGATCTACTGGTGCGTATACTGAAAACTGGGGATGTCAGTCAGAATTGTAATAAATTTCACTTACTTTTCTTTGCCTGAAAATTCCCTCATAATTCCAGGTCATAAAACCATATTTTGATTGATAAACTGCTTAACATTTCTAAATCATTTTGGCTCCTACTTAAAGCATTGTTAATTGCATGTGTGAAATGAATGGGGTGGTGATGGCGCAGTGGATAAGACCCATGCCTTTGGTGTGAGAGACCCGGGTTCGAATCCACTGTGAGACACCAATGTGTCCCTGAGCAAGACACTTAACCCCTAGTTGCTCCAGAGGCGTGCGACCTCTGACAATTGTAAGTCGCTTTGGATGAAAGCGTCAGCTAAATGTAAATGGGACTGTGCAATTTCTCTTCTTATGTTTAGCTCCCGATGTGCCCAGCATTGAGATGGCCTCCTCTAAAGAAAGCCAGAGTATCACTGTGGAATTCACTGAGGTCTCCGGTGCAACTTCCTACATCCTGCGCGCTGAGACAAACGACGGGTCTTTCTTCTCAGAGATCGCAGTACCCGCGTCTCCGGGGACTGTCACCAACCTCCGGCCATACACAGACTACACTCTCAGTGCCATGTCTGTCAACAGTGCCGGCAGAAGCCAGCCATCCATCTCCATGGAGGCAAAGACAGGTATATTTTTCTCCTCCGTCTCCACCCGCCTTTGACCTCGAGGCCAAAGAAATGATCCATTCATGAAGGGACAGAGTTGGCTATTCTCTAACCCTCACCCAGTGCAGAAACCTTATCCTCTCCCTGGGGGGGGGGGGGGGGGGAAACATCAGGATAAGCTACATAGCTGATCTCGCGGGCTTGATTTTTAGCACTATGCATAGGTTATGTTCACATTTTCAATCAAACAGGTTTCTCACGCATGTATCCCTATCAGTATGAGAAGCTGAACTATAACAAAAGGGCTGCCCTCCTCAAGGGACTGGGCACATGTATTTCATGTCTTCACCTAAGGGCCCTCAGCAGTTTTGCTTCATTGTTCAGGTAGCACGCTTTCCACCTGAGACGGCCACAAGAAAATAATAATGGGAGAGACCTTAATTCCCAGAACAGAAATCATATCACTTACAAATATCCACAGAATTGCGTCATGCATAGGATCCATAACAGCACAATGGGATGTTTTCTAAGCATTGTGAGAACTGTTTTAGTTAGAACACACCAGGAAGTGGTAAGAGTAGAACCCATGCCTAGTTTTGATTGAAAAGAATGGAGGAAAGGACGGGATTAGAAAGGAGCAGTTGAGGGATAGTCAGAATATGCCATGGGAAGGGCAGGACGGGACGGGAAGGGAACAGAAGGACCGAAAGTAATAGATGAGAACAGAGGGGACCTGAAGGGAACAGAAAGGAATGGGACAGGACATGCTAGAGATCGTAAGGGAATGGAAAATTACAGAAGGAAACAGAAAGGGACAGGACAGGACAAGACAAGAAAGGGAAGAGAAAGGGCAAGTAGGAAAGGACAGGAGTGAAAAGACACTGCTCGGATTACTATATGTCCGCTTCACAAAATGAACATATACCTCAGAATACGATCCCTTAGCTTGGGATTCAATCTTTCTTCTTGGTCACAATGCAGCTGTCTGTCTGATCTCTTACCATTATTGTTTCTCTCTCTTCCTCGTTCTGTTGGACCCCAGTCCTTCCTCCTCCTCAGTTCAACACCAGCTCTCCCAGTAACAGCAGCATCCTGGTGAAGTGGGAGACAGTCAACCATGCGGTCCTCTACAGCCTCAGCATCATCAAAGACGGCTCATACAGCCAAAGTCGCATCAACACCACAGACACTCAGGTTCTCTTTCAAGACCTGGAGGCAGGAACCCTATACTGTATTAAGGGAAACGCCTGGAGTCCCGAGAACATTCCCGGAGATGACTTCACAATTTGCCAGATCACACGTAAGAGGATAGGAATGGAAAGAGAGATTACTTAATTTAAAAAAATATCATACCTCTAAAACACACTTAAGGAAGAGAAAGGGATCAATAACAGAGCAACCAGCAATGAATGCACACCAAGTACATCATATTAGGCACGGCTTTTCAGGACTCATGGAGAACCGACGTCCTGCAGAGTTTAGCTCCAACCTGTTATATCACGCTGTGTTTAATAGGGTTGAAGCTACACTGTGCAGGATTGGAAATGTTCATTGATTACAAAATCGGTTACACTTTAATCCGATAACCCTTTGAGAGATGAACCAACTCGTTTTCGAGGGGGTCCTCCAATCTAGATACAAAAATTTACCAACAAAACAAAAAAATAATTACACAAGAAGAAAAAAACACAGAACAATTACAATAATGGTAAGTACAGAAATATATAAACAAAACCTATACAAACAAGAGATTCACTCATACAAGGCTCTCTAAAGGTGACGCACTCCACTTTAGACATTCTACTAACTATAAGTAACTTTTCAACTAAATATCAACTAACTCTCATTAGAGTATACGCCTTGTTCACGGCCGCGCCATCTTTGATTTTTAATGAGAATGAAAGCGAGGCTGTGAGCGATAGACTAGGGTTAGACTCGGTGCCCTGGTTCCACATGCAATGCACGAATACGCTGCAGGCTCGCTCTCGCTCGTATCCAGGATAAATCATCAACACTATTATCCCTTACAAGTGTTTTATTTAACTGAATAAAGTTAAATTTCACGGTTCGGGAGCAACCAAACTCAGACCACCTCCTCCAGGTACAGTAGTCTCGGGTTTGGTACCCCAGTGCGCACACGAGTCCAGTGACGGTGTTCACATTAGCGATTTTTCATGCAAACTGTGCCCCGTTCCGAACTAAACTGCCAGTGTGAAAGCCCCCTTAGTTGACTTGTAGTTGCCAAGTTACTTATAGTCAGTAGAATGTCTTTTGGGGGACCAACAACATAAAGTGTGGGCAAATATTAAACAGACAGTCTACTAATCCTCAGTTGAAATGTAGCAGCAAAGTTACTTATAGTTGGTTGGAAGTGGACTATCGAAATAAAGTGTTACCAAAAATTAGTTAAGGATAATAGTTAACTGCTGTAGTTATGGAACATTAAACTTTGTTTGTGTGTCTCCGCAGGTTCTCCCACTCCTCAGTCTGTTGCTCTGGTGGTGACAAGCACCCCTGAAGCAGGTATTGTGGTGTCGTGGGACCCAGCCAAGGGTGCAGAGCAGTATGTCGCCGTGAGCTTGACTGGCCAGAACTGCTCCTCGTCTAGTAACTCCTGCACCCTGATTCCTTTGAGCTGTGGAGAGACCAACTCTGTCACAGTGATCGCTGTCAACAAGGGTGGAAGCAGTGCCCCCTCTTACCCAGTTCAGATTATTTCATGTGAGTAAAACAATTCATGCTTGGATAACAGGACTTGCTCAGTATTATGTGCTTAATATTGTCAGGGTTTTCCGATCCTTTTGCTGCAGGGCCACTTTCCAGCAGAGTTTAACTCTAACACAACTGCCTTGACGTTTCCAGTGATCCTTAAGATCACGATTAGCTGGTTCAGGTGTGTTTTATAATGGCTAAACTCTCCAGGAGCAGGATTGGACATGCCTTTATTAAGATATACTGTAATGTTGACAACACAAAGCTCCCTCATCAGTCCACCCAGACTGTTTACTGAAACTAAACTAAACAGCTCATTCAAAAACATTAGCATGTAAACATATGACCAAGTATATTTACAGTAGACTACATATTAAAGACACCTACTGAATTTTCAGCTATATTCATTGGCTCTGTTAATTAATTCACATGCAAAGAGGTTAGTCAGTCATTTATGTCCGAAGTGCTATATTCCAAGTCTTATGAAGAATTATCAACTTTGTGTGAGCAGCTGAGTCAAATTTAAGCCATTATCAATAAAAATCTTGCCCTTTGCAATATCTCTAATTGTCTATCCTGTTGTTCGTCAGTCCCTTGTCCCCCACAGCCTATCTGGGTGGAGGAGGTGGTGGCTGGAAACTGCTCTGTGAAGTGGAGCTCAGTCCCTCATGCAGAGTACTACACTACCTTTATTAAGAGTGATGATGGCATCGAGGGGACGTGCAACTCAACTGAGCCTGGCTGTCAGTTTCACTGCAGTTGTGGATACTCCTACATCATGAGTGTGTTTGCACACAACCAGGCAGGACCCAGTCCCCCGGGACCTCTCGTCAACCACACAACCTGTGAGAGCTTCATGTTTTTAAATGCAGAAAGCTTTTTAATGAATATAAAATTAACATACCTTTCTTCTTAGAAAACAAGCCCAAAAGATTGATGACATCATGTTGTACTCACAGCCTAATTTGTCTAATCAAATGCTCTTTAGAACGATCTGCCCCCTTATTAGCAATAGCAAGTAGCAATCATGGGGTGCCTCTCATTTCTTATTTGTGCATCCTCGTTTCCTTTCCTCGTGTCTTTGTTCCACCCCCTTAGGATGTGAGGGAAGGATACATCTGTGTATCCACGCTCACGACTCCTCAGGAAGCTTCCTCGCCTCTTTGGAGTGCAATTAGAGAATTGAGATGCCCTTCGAGATGGCTGAGTTTAATTGTTTTCTGGGTCACAGGCTGGAGGACGGAGGAGTGAGCAAATGAGGAAGCACCAATTTGAGTATAGAGAGGCACCCATGGTCATGGCTGTAATGTAAACTAAAGTATTTAGTCTATTTAAACATAATGACAAACCCTTCAATATATCATTTCCAGACTTACCGTTTAAATGAGATGGTCCTCTCTGCAGAACACGAAATCCACGAAATTACATATACCTAAACATATTCATCTCCACCCCCTGATCCCTAAACCCACCCCTAATCCTACCAATCTCTGCCCCTTGATCCCTAACCCCATTACTAATCCTACCAATCTCTGCCCCTTGTTCCCTAACCCCACCAATAATCCTACCAATCTCCACCCCCTGATCTCTAACCCCACCCCTAATCCTACCAATCTCCACCCCCTGATCCCTAACCCCACCAATAATCCTACCAATCTCTGCCCCCTGATCCATAGCCCCACCAATAATCCTACCAATCTCCGCCCCCTGATCCATAGCCCCACCCCTAATCCTACCAATCTCCACCCCCTGATCTCTAACCCCACCCCTAATCCTACCAATCTCCACCCCCTGATCCCTAACCCCACCCATAATCCTACCAATCTCTGCCCCCTGATCCATAGCCCCACCAATAATCCTACCAATCTCCACCCCCTGATCCCTAACCCCACCCCTAATCCTACCAATCTCCGCCCCCTGATCGCTTACCCCACCACTAATCCTACCCATCTCCACCCCTTGATCCCTAATCCTTTTGGTCCCGACCTGCAGTGACAAACTTAATATATAGATCTGCTCCACATTTTGCCCGTAACCCTGAAACTGCATGGTTTTCTCCATTAAATTGCAATGACTGCCTTCATTTATTCATTTTAACCTGCTTCATCTTAACTTACTTTCCACAGTGCCTTGCTGTCCAGAGCTCACAGCGGTTTCTGCAGTTTCCTGGGAGACGCTGATGATCCAGTGGTCTCCTGTGCGTGGTGCGGATCTGTATGAGACTCGTGCTGTGGATGCAACAGAAACGGTCCTGTGTAACGACACAGCGCCCAGGTGCGCCCTCTCTGACCTCACTTGCAACAGCAGGTACAGCGTAGTTGTCATCCCATGCAACGACGTAAGTGGCTGTAACCTCACCTGCAGTTCACAAACGCACGAAACAGGTATACTCACACACTCAGTTTGAATTTACATCATGAATATGTGCCACAGATGTATATTTTACACACACTTTCTCTTTTTTTCCCAAAAAGCTCCATGCATGCCTGAGATCATCAGTGTGAGCCAGAGTAACTTGTCTAGTGTGCTGGTTAACTGGACTTCTGCTAACACAGCTGCCAACTACACAGTCAGTGTGATCGGCACAGTGGGCGATATGCATTTCTGTCACTCAAACGGCACTTCCTGTCAGGTGCCCACCTTGCCCTGCGGCTCCGTCTATGAAGTCAGTGCTACCGCGTCAACTTCAGCGGGAAAGAGCATGCCCAGCTACACCGTTCCCCTGGAAACAGGTTAGCTTTCCAAGGCCAATTAGCTTAGCAACATGCTAACAGAAAACTATTGAAATCAGATTTTAGGAGAGTGAGTTTTTGCCTATGTAGAGCATTTCCCCATTTCAGCTAGAGTGCTGTTTTGGGGTTCTGAAACATACGTCTTTTTAGTCTACAAGTCTACAAATTTAATTTTACTTATATTTATTTTCCCAGCACCTTGTTGCCCAGACAATCTCACGGTGAGCCAGGTGACTCAGGCCATGACCAACGTGACCTGGTCAGACGCTATCGGCGCCCAGACCTTCATCGCCTCCCTGTCTTCACCTCGAGGCAATGCGCAGTGTCACACCATGGAAACAGGATGCGTGATGGGATGCATCACCTGCGGCACTAACTACACCGTCGCCCTGGAAGCGATCAGTCGCACCGGGCACAAGGCGGAGTGCACCTATCATGGGTTTTCTGCCAGTGTGTTCTTCTCAATAACTTGAAATCGTATCAAAGCCAAAATGTATAGGAGATATTTAGTCAATATCCAACTGAATGTGAATAAAATGTAGCGTCCCATTTGTTGGCAACAATATAAACATTTATTGTACCTCGCCAACTAGACAGATCAGCTTACTGATGATTTAGGAATTCTGTCAAATATTTATTTATTTTTTTGTCTGTGTAAAGTATACAACCCAATACAATATGCATGTATATAGCACAATAAGCATCAAATTAATTTTTATGTACATAAATACAAATTACTGTAACGGCAAGAGAAAGCAATATTTAGAAGGAAAAAAAAGATAGAAAAACCAATAGAACTTACACAGAAATGATTCTCTCTCTTGTTAATAGACAGTAGTCAGGGAAGCTGTCAAGGACACTTGTATTTACTATAGACCATTTCACAAGATGTAAACAACACTGGTCCAGAAGCACTTCCTGTTTCAGTTTTTTAACACTACATAAAAGCTGGGATAAAATACAACCAACAGAACATTTAAAACTGAATCAAAAAGTTAAACAAACATCTTTAAGATGTTTTCTTTACATGTGAAATAAAGACAACAGTTACAAACTGAAACAGGAAGTACTTCTGGACCAGTGTTGTTTACATCTTGTGAAATGGTCTATATTTAATTACTACAAAACTTTTAACACTTACTTATTATACACATATATACTATTACACTTATTCTAAATACAAATTAATCTAGCAACAATATTTTGTCTTAGAACAAACAAATCAGATGCCGTCCTCTAGGCCACAGGCGGGGAAAATAATGTTAGCCATAGCCAAGTAGCTATTTAGTCATTGCTGTAGTCATTCATGCCGGGTAACGTGTTTAAAAGTTACAGTTACAGCAATAATATATCACATGTTGAATCTAACGTCTCGTCTCTCTAAAGGTGAGTGCTGTCCCTCGGGCATCCGTCTCTTCAGAGGAACCAACAACACGCTGCGTGTGCGCTGGAGGTCGAGCAGCGCCCTCACCAGTTACACGGCGGAAGTGACGGGGAGCGACAGCACGCACGTGTGCAGCCCGGCGGCCGGAAGCAGCACCTGCGATGTGTCGGAGATCGTGTGCGGGCAGGTGTATTCAGTGGTCGTCGCCCCGCTGGATCGAGACGGAGCCAAGGTCCCGTTCTGCAACAGCAGGGTGTATTCAGGTAACGAGGTTCTTGAATACAGGTGCCCCAAAAATGATTTAGACACACTTAAAATATGTATATATATATTTTTTTTTTTCATTGCATTAGATAAAATATCAGTAACACTTTTTGGTAAAACTTTATTTTAAATGTTGGATTTACTTAAATGATGCATAATTACATAACTAACCCTCAACCAAATCCTAACCCTATAGTAAGCATATATGCAGTTGCTTAATATTAGTCAGTACTTATGTATAATTATTACACTGTAACAATGACAACCTAAAATAAAGTGTAACCCACTTTTTATGTTAAGGTGTTACAATGTAAATATACATTTAAGTATAACAACATACTTACTAAAGGGTTTGATTTAGTCTTAGTTACATTTAATTATGCAAAGTTCACTATTAAAACTACAGTAACGACATGTAACGTGCGACAAGTACACTGTAAAATAAAGTGTTATCAAAATATCAAACCAGTTGCCATCTGCATTAAACCAAAGGGTGATTTTTATTGGATGTATGAAGTCAGTTTTCCCTTAAAGTCCACACACGTTCTGGAACCACAGTGTGTATGAATGTGATTGTGAATCACAAAGTGTGAGTCTTTCTTTGAAATAAATGTCAATTAATTTGCTATTGTGTATCATTAAACAGAAATATCTAATGCAAGGACATTCAGACATTTTTAATTGTATTAATATCAAGCATTACATAACTGAAATGAATATAAAAATGCATGACTTGTCTTTCAGTGTCGTGTGTGGGCAGCAATGTCGGAATGGGTAAGAATGAGAACATCTCATGAACCGAATAAATTGCTCAAATCATACCAAAAATAAGTTCATATATAGTATCAAATTCTCAATTGCTCAAAACATTTAAATATTTGACATTTATTAACTGAAGCCTTTCTTTACTCTCAGTTCTCTATCGAGGAAGAAGATAATGGATGTCCTTCAGACAGTAAGTGACGGTCAGGACAGACACGCGTATCTTCAATACACACATTGGGCTACCAGTCCTTTAGCAATCCTCATAAATCCACAATAAATTTGACTGAGTTATTTTTCTGTTCTACAGCTGGTAATATTGGACGACTGGATTCTTCAAAACTGCCCTCAAACCTGTATCGAAAACTGTGTGCATTGGCTTATGAAGTAAGCTAATGAACAAATTGAATGGAATAATGCAATTAGAATTCAACATGTCCAATCACTGATGTTTGTGTATTTAAATTGCTTTAAAGATTTGTAATTTATGTCTGTCGGCCATAAATATGGTTTGATTTAGAAGTGACACTGATTAATGGGATTTTGATACAATATGCAATTGCCATACAATTCTTCAAATTCAACAAGCAATGAATGTGAAATATTATTATTAACTTAATTTTCAGGGATCCCTTTTGTTATCTCAGGGATTTTCACATTAAATATTGTGTCAAATTATTTTCTGCAATTGGAATTTTCTATTCTCCCCCCCAAAATCAGTTGATTGAAAATTATTTTGGTGAAGCACTTCTTTTGTAACATCCAAATATCTCACTTTGTAAAGTCTAATTTGCCAGTGGTTACATCTATGCATCAGTTTTCAGGAATAATTGACATAAAATGAAGCTAACAGGAATTTCCCAGATTTTAAAACAGGAGGATCAATCTGAGAGCTAAATGAACTTAAACTCCACATATGCGGTGCCTCTGAGGGAAATTGAAATATCTTTATTAATTGAACTTCCCTTGGATGTTTGTCAAATACATTATATGTTGGGATGTGAATAAACATCTATATTCTGACAATAAAATTCATTCTCTGCATTAATAATGTGTGTCTGTGTTTGCTTCCGCATTACCAAAGAGAAAGCCACAGCTGTTACAGTATAAGACTACTGTACTATGTTGACACAGTTTATGTGGAAGCAGAAATAGTTACAAAGGGAGACGGGCAGGGAAACAGAAGCAATCAGTGTGCAACGATAGAAATGTTGCCAGAACTCCTCAAAAGCCGACCAATACACAAGTTTGGAAAACCAGTAAACCAGCGTATGGATTTTTTTTTGTTAAAAAATGAATGAAACGATGAAACTCCCTCTTGTGGCACAGAGGGCACAGGGTAGTGTGTGGTTTTGTCACGAGGACCGGGTTCAAGTTCTCTCGTCCTGTCTTTCCTGTGGATTCTCCATGATTCGATATAAGCCAATTAAAAGTATATAAAAAGAAATATAGTCAAATTGGCCACCTAAAGACTAATTTAGGTGAAAAATAAAGAAAAATTGCACTGAAGTTGTGAGAAATGCATCTGTTGGAAAGGATGAGCAAATGGGCTCAGACTGAATCAATGTGAAAAATAATTCTAACAAATTAGCTCCAAGATGTCGGTCGATATACTATCTATCCAATCAGCCTAGGTGTGTGTGTGTGTGTGTGTGTTTAATTTTGAAAAAAAATCCACTCTGTAATATTTTAGTTATGGCTATTGAATAACAAGAGAACAGAACATCACTTTGGCAAGAGTCAACTATACATGTTTCACAAATGATTTTGTAATTCATAATAGTTTTAAATTTTGCTTTTGAATTTCAGACAACATACCCAATCTATTTGTTATTGGGGATAGTGACATATTGTTGCTAGCATGATTAGATAACACAAAGAATTACAATAATTATTAAGTAAGTAAGTAACACTTACTTACAATTTTACTAATAATTATTAATTATTAACCATTGCTAACTGACCACAATAAATAACCTAAATTCATTGTAATGTTATTTAATGTCAATCATAATGACATACACATTATATAGATTATATAGATGTCTAAATGTGCATTTCAAAGATCTTTTTCTAATTCCTAACAAATCTATCTTTCAGATGAACCTCTTTGGCTGGGCAAAAGTGAAACAGTGTCATTTATATAAAGCATTTGTTTAAAGTAATTTAACAAAATTAATCACTGACTAACATAATAATTCTACTTTCAAATTATAGATAATTAAGTTGTAAAAAGCATATTATTATGTTGACCCTTAAGCGCGAGGTATACGTCAGGTGTTTAGTGACCCGGGACATCATTCACTATGTCACAATCTGGGTTAGAGGAAAGGACTCCAACGCATTCTCATCCTAGGGCGTCATATGCTTTTGACATTGCGTCTAAATCCGACGCACATGACACCCTTTAGCGTCAATAGAGTGCCGAAGTTACGTCGTCACTCTGTAGGCCAAAACGCGGAACTGAGATGTCAAAAGCATCACCTGTATGATGCTTTGGGGATGAGACCGGGCTGAGGACTCAAGTGCACGAACAATGGATATTTATTAAGTAATGAAAAATAAAACAAACTACTGAGGGCCAAGGCGGAACCGGAGGGACGGACCAGGCGGGCTCCGGCAGAGCTAGAATCCTGGCTGAGGACCAGGGCGGTGCCGGAGGGAGAGATCAGGGAGACTCCGGCGGGTCTGGAGTCCTGGCTGAGAGCTTGGCAAGCGTCCAATGTGGAGCATGTGTCCAGGGCAGTGCAGGCTTGGCAGGCATCCAGAGTGGAGCAGGCTTGGTAGGTATCCAGGGCGGAGCCGACACTTCGGGGAGCGAGACGGTCATCTTGTCCAAAGACACAGGCATGGAGGTTGCCATCTTGTCAGAAGACACAGTCACTGTTGACCTGGCGTGAACGGTCTCTGGCTCGGCAGGCCTTACGTGAAGATGCCTTAGGCTCGGCAGGCATGATGTGCACGGTCTCTAGCTCAGCGGGTCTGATGTGAACTGACTCTGGAAGGACGGCCACGACGGGATGCGACTCAGGAAAAACAGTGGGCTGTTCTGGGACAGCCTCCTTGGCAGTTTCTGTGAGAGCGGGCGGCTCTGGAACGACAACAGGCGGCTCAGGGATGGCATTAGACTGCCGTGGAACAGCAGGGAGCTGCTGAGGGAGGGCATCCGGGGTGCCAACAGGACTACAGGAAGCCCTCTTTGACGTGTGTGCTGCAGGCACGCGGGACAGCGACTACATAAAACGTGAAAATCACTCTTTTGGCCAAGGCAGGACTGGCGGGAACGGCCTCAGTGGCTAAGACAGGGAATGTTGGCGGCCTTGGGAACACCGAAATTGGGTTCTCCTAGACCACCGTGCTTGGGATCGCAAAAGTCGGACCCTCTTGGACCACCAAGTTTGGGATCGCAGAAGTCGGGTCCTTCTGGACCACCAGGCTTGGGATCGCAGAAGTCGGGTGCTCTTAAGACCACCAAGCATGGGATCGCAGAAGTCGGGTCCTCCTGGACCACCAAGCTTGATATTGCAGAAGTCAGGTCCTTCTGGACCACCGGGCTTGGGACCACCAAAGTCGGGTCCTCCTGGACCACCAAGCTTGGGATCGCAGAAGTGAGGTCCTCCTGGACCACCAAGTTTGGGATTGCAGAAGTGAGGTCCTCCTGGACCACCAAGCTTGGGATTGCAGATGTCGGGTCCTTCTGGACCACCAAGCTTGGGATCGCAGAAGTCGGGTCCTCCTGGACCACCAAGCTTGGGATCGCAGAAGTTGGGTCCTTCTGGACCACCAAGCTTGGGATCGCAGAAGTGAGGTCCTCCTGGACCACCAAGTTTGGGATTGCAGAAGTGAGGTCCTCCTGGACCACCAAGCTTGGGATTGCAGATGTCAGGTCCTCCTGGACCACCAAGCTTGGGATCGCAGAAGTTGGGTCCTCCTGGACCACCAAGCTTGGGATCGCAGAAGTTGGGTCCTCCAGGACCACCAAGTTTGGGATCACAGAAGTGAGGTCCTTCTGGACTACCAAGCTTGGGATCACAGAAGTTGGGTCCTTCTGGACCACCAAGCTTGGGATCGCAGAAGTCAGGTCCTCCTGGACCACCGGGCTTGGGATCACCGAAGTTGGGTCCTCCAGGACCACCAAGCTTGGGATCGCAGAAGTCAGGTTGTCGCGCTATGTGTCTATCTCCCATGAGCCTGTCTCATTTCCTCCTCCTCCATGGCATCTTATCTGCATGCCGCTCAGCATTGGTAGCCGCACGTGACTGTGCATGCCTTGGCACACTCGCGGCCAGGTGAATTAAATTGGGGCAATCAGAAGCTCGCACTCAGTTCAATGAGTGGGAGCATACACGATGCAGTCATTTGGCTAAAATACAATGGACTGAGAGGACACCAGAAACATTACGCATCCACTGTGAGGAATGAGACTTTTGATTGTGACGGGCTATCGGTAAGCTCATATGGACTGTAGTTTAGATCTTTGTCTGTTTAGGTGTAGAAATGTATTTAATAAGCTAAGCGTGTTAATGTGGGTGTGAGTTAAAAGTTGTCACTGCATAGTTAAAGAAATAAATCGCTAAAACCAAATGCTTGGGATGTATATGGTTAAAAAGTGTGGGCTTCTTACCTTATATTTGTAAGTAAATACTTAAATAGATTTGTTAAAAGGTTTAAAATACAGATTAGTAAATACTGTTAAAATATGATTGTTTGTGGGACATAATACTTCATCTAAAGATATTTACCTTGTTGAAATACTTACCTTAACATGTTTACTGCAACTGTGAATAATACCTGTTTATTCAAAATGTTCTTATTTTTGTATTTAAAGGTTTTTCACCTGTTACTCCTGTTACACCACCTGTTACTCCTCTATTGAACTGGTTAAAATAAATTTATCTAAGTGAAATCCGAAGTCTGGTCCTTGTTAAGTGTGAATACCTCACAGTTAGAAGAAAACACTTGACACAGGTCCTCCTGGACAACCGGGCTTGGGACCACCGAAGTCGGGTCGTCCTAGACCACCAAGCTTGGGATCGCAGAAGTCAGGTTCTCCTGGACCTCCGGGCTTGGGACCGCCGAAGTCGGGTCTTCCTAGACCACCAAGCTTGGGATAGCAGAAGTCAGGTCCTCCTGGACCACCGGGCTTGGGACCGCCGAAGTTGGGTCCTCCTGGACCACCAAGCTTGGGACCGCAGATCTCCCCGATGGTAAACAAACCCCACAAACTGTCAGAATGACAGCATCCCCACATCTGCTGAACCCTTCAAAGATCCAAAAGGAAACAAAATATGCTTTATTTTATTCGTTTGTAATTGTTACTCTAATATCAGCAAAGTTTTATATTATCACGGCTGGTAGATTTCCATCCATGTTAGATATACATTCTGGTCACTAAAGACCTAAATATGTAATAAAGCTTGGCGAAATGTTATGTTTTACTATAAATGAATGTGAGTGTTTTTGCCTTTGGAAAAATAAATCTTTTTAATTAGTATTAACCAAAAGTTTGAACCCATTCTATATACATAACTTAATAATATTTTGGATGATGCATCCTTGTTACAAAACTGCTCTGAAGCACGTACAGGTTGAAGATCCAAAAACAAATTTTTTGGGGGTAATCCAAATAACAGGCAGAAGGTCAAAAACCACAGGTCAAACAATCCAGATAGCAACCGAGTCCAAGACACAGGGAAATCCAGAGAAACAGGCAGAAGATCAAGACCACAACACGGGAACCAGGATAAAGCACTCAAACATGCAGTGTAACACAACAAGACTTCTCAATGAGTAAGTGAAAACACAGAGCTTATAAAGGCAAACACACACAAGATATCCACACACAGGTGAAAGTAATCAGACCATAATGAGCCCAAGCAAGTAAAGGAGACTGGATGAGTGTCCTATGGTGGAGATCGTGGGCACTTCAGCAGGCGGATGGAACAATCCTATGAAAATACTTAAACTAGAATGGCATCATATTTACAGTTTTATGCTACTTTTTAAGTCCTTTGGCATTAGAAGTTATGACAGCAAACAAATTGTCTCATCTTTTGTGTCGTAAATGTTCCCCATGGAACATTTTAATGGTTCCCACATCTTATGTTTCATGTTCACCTATGAAACCACTTTGTGTTGGTCTCCCTTCAATAAAATAAAGACATGCTATTAGTATCATCACATATCTAACTGAGCCTTTCTGGGTCTGAGAATCGGGAAACATCAATGGGCCTCAGGGAATGTCAGAATTGTCTATTGATGAAAAATGATTTTGTGAACTAGTTGACTAAAACTATTAACTATTGGTCATGAGGGCCACCTGATATGATTATATTCTGTACTAATTGGGCTCATTTTGCACTCAATGTGTCCTGTAAAATGAGGATCACAAAAAATAACAACCACACACACACACACACACACTTTAGTCCCCAAACCTTCCAGCTAGTCAGGCTGCAGTTTGGACATACAAAGAGTATAGGACCACCCAGTCATCAAATACAGTAACAAATATGTTTCTATGCCTATATGGGAAACTCAATGTGAGCATGACCCTTTATTCATCTCTTGTGTGGCCATGAGTATCAAATCACATCAGTACACATGCTGATGTTTTTATGTTTCTTTGTTGACACAACAATCAAACCAAATTATGTTTCCAGGTCGGAACTAAATGTGGACCATAATTGACATTCAATCATAAGAACAGAAAGCTCAATGTCCAAGCTCAATTTCGAAGCTTTTTTAAAACCCTTTGACTTGCTGGAGTCCTGAGGAAAAAAAGCAAGAAAGAGGCAACACACAACAAAGCAAAGGTATTCATGGTCGCATGTACCGTATACTTTCAACATTAAACACCTTCATTGTCATGAGCCCTTTTGTCTGTTGCATTCAGTTCCTCTTTGAGCAGAAATTGAGATTTCTGTGTGTAGAACGGAAGTGTAAAACAAGTACACTGATCAAATTACGAAACAGCTTGATATGAGTGGGTTGCTTCAATTCAAACATTTACTATTACAAAATGGTACAGGCAGGTAGACAGGCTGAAGATCCACAAATCACAAAGACACCGAAACATTAACGAGGACCGACAGAACAGAATCAAACTATATAAAAGCACAAATCATACATAATAAGGTGAAGACAGGTGACACTGATGAAGATAACGATGAACAGGCTGGTAAATTAGGGTTGTGGAGTTCAGGTGTGTGGACACAAGGAGGATTCTGGGAAGTGTAGTGCAGACGAAGACAGACAGGTGCGGACGAGGACTGTGACAATGAGTCTGGATTAGCATGAGTTTATTAATTATCTTCTTTTTGTAAACCTTTACTTAAAGGGATACTCCACCATTTTTTCATGTCAAACTATGTTATTCCCTCAACAAAGATGAGTTGATACACTCTCATCTCAGTGCGTGCGAGACACTTTGATCGAACTTAACTAGCCCAGTTCATTCAATATGGGCCAAGCAGACAAGCGACCAAACACCTCCATGTTTTCCCGATTTAAATACAGTTACGCAAGCAGCGTAACTCGACCAAGAATGGTGACACACAATAAAACGTTGCACTTTTCTAAGCTTGTAAAGTAGATAACCATATTGTATGGCGGAATACCACAGCAAGTGCTTGGGGGCACTTAGACTCGCTTACAGCGAGGTCCACTATTTCTACGTCTAAAACAGATCCGCTTGGTACCTCCTCAAGCCAAGGTTTCTTCTCTTCAACACTCTGGCGTAGGCTTTATAGGCAGGCTGAGGAGTGTAACCCCTCTATAACTGAAACTGATCCCCTTTTTAAAGAATAAATAGGTACCACCACACACATCTTCCAGTCGGCAGGGGCTGTCCCAGATTCCCATGCGATGTCAGTCAAGACAGTCCGACTTCATCCAGGGCCTTTAGGGTGAATCTAGTCTGGTACCTTGCCACTTCAGAGCATTTTGACTACCTGACTTCCCCCAGATTATATTATCTGCATGTAGATTTTCAAAATATACTTTTAAGATTGTGCACATACAACACAATTACGCACACTTCAGGGGGAACACTAATCAACCAATCAGAACTGTCGTATAATATTATAAATATCGTAAATATTAATTCGGTTCATGTCTTGTTTATTGAACTGTAAAAACAGTATCACACATGCAATCATGTTTTCATTCTGAATACAAGCATTATAATCAAGGCAGCCGATAAAGGGGGACAACTGGTCCTTTTGGCCCAGAAAGTGACATGAACCGAAAGTATTTGTTCTCTCTGAGATCCAGTTTCCAAAGTTAACACAGATTTCTTTAGTTTCACCATCACCTTGGTCTCAAAGCTGGCAGCTCCTCCCTCTTGTTTATCTGCATCTTTGATAGGTCAAGTCGTACAGTTCCCAGCCTTTGTTCCCAGAGCAAAGGATCTCTCGTCTGCCATATTCATTTCACACGGGAGCTTTAGGGAAATATAAAAGTTATATGATGATGTTTTACACAACACTTTTTTTTTCTGGGTTAGGTTGATTAGCCTTGGTCGTAAAATGCACAAAGTATGTGACACAGTTTGTTGAAAACAGGGCAGCTCAGAATACAACTGTTATAGTCGTCTTCACCAAGATGTCTATCACGCAACATCTGGAATAACTACAAAAGTAGGCAATTTTAGATAAAAAAATAAGTCAAGAATATATCCTTTTGTTTCATACATGAAATCAGTTTGAATATAAGACAACTTTTGAGAAAGTACCTCAATAGCTTCCTTATTATTAAAGTGATAGTCCATGCCGTACCAAACCACTATGAATCTTTATTCAGTAGAACGCAAGTTATCAATTTTGAAGAAAGTTCACACTGCACGTTTCCATACAGTAAAATTATACCAAGGGCTGTCAAGGAGAAACAAAATCAAAGTCTTTCACTGCATTGATGGTATTTTCAATAGATAAACAACGAAAAAAGATAGACAACGCAAATTTACTCTCTTCCATTGTAGAAAAGTGAAGCTGCCAATGTCCCAACATGGCGCTGAATCTCACGCTGGTTACACACACTCCGAGCCCGAGTCTGCGCAGTCGTGAGCCTGAAGTGAATTCGGTGTATCAATGTAGAAATGAACTCCAATCTCCTCCTGAAGATCCTGAAAAATGCCAGTTGGCGCCTCATTGACTACTTTTCTCAGAGAAGCGGTCAATCTCACCTAACTAACACAAACTAAAGTATTTAAAAAGACTTGACCACTTAATTGAAAATGATTTTAAGTATTAGTAGATATTTAGCTGACAGTCTACTAATACTCTAATGACTGACATTTCTGAATTTCTAAACAGCAAAATCCCCAGTGTTAAATTTACACTGAGAAGTGAGAATTATATAAACTCTGAGCAGAGTGTTAAATGAACACTGAAGCAGTGTTAAAGTTAACGAGATAATTAAGTGAATAATTGAGTGATGATTGAACATTATTAAAGACACCTGATGTTGACATCAGAATCACTGAAGGAGAAAACCATAATTTTTAAGTCACCATTATCGTGATCAGTGTTTGGTTTAGCTCTTGACCCTTAAATCATTAACTTTAGATTTTGTTTGGCTGCAGTACATGAGTTATAACAGCCAGATGAACAAATAGAAAAGGTGATCAGATGGTGATGGTTTCAATGAAAAACGATGAAATAAAAATAAAAAATCGAAGAAAAAAAATTATGTAGGCACACACAGATATCAAGAATTAACGTATGAATCTCAGCAATGGTGACAAACAGATCACCTCCGAACATAAGCTCATTATTTATTCATGCAGCAATGCATGATGGGAGCCATGAATGAGTTTTGATTGGTGGCACCCAGAATGCAACTTTATAATTGTTACCATTGTTGAGATTCACATGCTAATTATTGATGTCTGTACCTCTTAAAAAATTGAAGAGAAGTAAACAATTGTAAAAAAGAGAAACTTTTAAGAAATGATTTTGAATACATTGTAACCATTACAAATATTATGCTGTTCAAGGTCACTGCTGCTATAATTAATAAAGTAAACCTAGCTCTATATGAGTTCAGTGACTCAGGTCAAATGATTGTGTAATACTGATTATGTTAAAACACAACCATCACCATCAGATCACCTTTTCCATTTGTTCATCTGGCTGTTATAACTCACATACAGCAGCCAAACAAAATCTAAAGTCAATGAATTGAAGGTCAAGAGCCCAACTAAAGCAAACACTGATGTCCATAATGGCGACTTAAAAATTCCGGTTTTCTCCTTCAGTGATTCTGATGTTAACATCAGGTGTCTTCAATAATGCTCAATCATCACTCAATTATCACTTAATTATCTCATTAACTTTAACACTGCTTCAGTGTTACTGTAACACTCTACTCAGAGTTTATATAATTCACATTTTAAAGTGTTAATTTAACACTGGGGATTTTGTCGTGTAAAGTGTATAATTAAAGTACACTGTGTAGGTGGTCTTATGTACCTTTTGTAGAAGTTCTGAATCCCAGAACAGTTTTAAGTCATATAATCAATTTTATACTATTGTTTTGTATTTCACACAAAAGTTTTCAAAAGACTTCACATCAGCTAAAGTGCCAATTTACCAAAGCTGACTCACTAACATGACGATGACTTTTAATCTCCCTTCCAGTCTTTCTCTATGTCGTTCCCATCAGTCCCCCAGCCCTTTTCTTTTCTCTGAGATCGCGCTGTTCCTCAGGGACTTGAGTTGGAGAGGATGGGCCCCCGCGGGCTGAACTGATTGGCTCTTTGGCCACAGGTGTTCCTGCTCTATAGCGCAAAAAAAATCCCAAACACCTTTTGTGTCTGACTATGTAAAGCACTTTTTGTAATAGTTCAGGTATTGTCAAAGATGAGAGGGCTGGAGATACTAGGTGTTGTAGTTTTGGTGACTCTAACTCAGGTAGATTTATGATTCTGTACATATATATGAATGATTTTTACTAAATGGATTACAGATCTTTAAATGATTTTACCAATTTGTTGATTGTAATTGTCCTTCTATTTCGGCACAGATATGGAGCACTCGGGCACAAGGTAAGTCACTCTTCTTGAACAGATCTGGCTAACACTTTAGACTACTGTGTCTCACTGCATAACTAATAAGGAATTACTGAAGAACTGATAGGTATTTCTTTATTAACGCTTAAGTCCCGGCTGTTACCTACTAAGGAAGATGTGTTAACTAATCAGTATTTAATAGAATGTTATGATTGTGTTAAGTATCAGTTAGTTAATCAATAACTAATTAATTCTGGCATAGGCTACTATTAATTATGGTTCAAGAAAAATAACTATGAAGTATCTACTAATGAACAGTCATACAATAGAAAGTTACTTACTACATACACAAATCAACTACTTGAGTAAAAGTACAGATACCACAATAAAATATTACTCCAGTAAAATTATAATTAGGCCTATTCATTTTCAAAATGACCTTAGTAAAAGTACAAACGTAATTAATTTTTAAAGTACTTTAAAAGTAAAAAGTCATTCTTCAGCCCTAATATGAAAGATAAGTGCAGACATATACCTAGGATATATTGATCTGCAAATAAATTTTTATTTTATTAGCAAAACGTATCATAATGTACATTAAATTCATATTGTTTTTTTTTATATACAGTAAGTTTAATTTGAGTCAGAAGTATGTGGTAATTCTTTATTAATTACTAATGGGCTCCCTATATTTTCACTTTATAACACTGTTCCAGATTCAAAGTCATTCCTGAAGAATTATCTAATACTTCTTTATTAATTAAGAATTCATTTCCTTATATTTTCACTTTAGAACACTGTTTCAGGTTATCAGTTGCCTAATTCCTGGATAATTATTTGATAATTCTTTATTAATTATTAATGGGTCCCCTATATTTTCACTTCATAATGCTGTTCCAGATTCTAAGTCATTGCTGAAGAATTATCTAATAATGATTTATTAATTACTAATAAGTTCCCCATATTTTCAGTTTCCCTCAGTCATTGACTCAAATACATGAATTTACTCAATGGCATACAGACACAGTACTGTATATAAAATATGAAACTGAGCAGTCAATCTGAGGTCAGTTATGGCACTGAAGTTGATTTCCAACAGAACACACTCGCAAAACCAAAGATTTAACTTTAACATTATATGTATTTGTTAAAATTGCTACTTCTATTAATAACATTCGTGAATGATAAAGGTCAGCTCAATGCAGTTTTGTATAACTGCTCATTAGTTACTTCTTAGTTGTTTTTCTTGAAACTTAAGTAATAGATAGTTAGCAGTTCTTCAGGAGGTCTGACAGAATTAATTTAATTCATTCACAATCAGAAAATTGTATTATATACTGATTAGTTAACACATCTTCCTTAGTAGTTAACAGCAGTGAAGTAGTAGGCTAGTTAATGAAGAATTACCCATTAGTTCCCTATTAGTTATGCAGATACAGTTTTCTAAAGTGTTACCCAGATCTGTTTCATTACAGGACAAGTCATTCATATTTCAGATCTTTATGAGGTCTAAATTTATGATTGTATGAAATAGTGTTAGTAAAAATATATATTTTTGCTCTAATGGAGCTAGTTAACTATCTAGGGGATTGTGGGATGGGTTTATCATTGTAAAAATATAAATATGTAGATGTATAAGAGTGTTAAAGAATATAAAACACTTATTTTACCTATCATCACAGCAATTTGAAATTTTTGTAATATTTTATATGTATCACAAAGGTGAAATATTACAACAGAGGCCACAATTAAACGTGCAAAAAGTGGAAAGTGCATAATGTTTTTGAGATCAACTCTTCATCATATATATATATATATATATATATATATATACATATAATTTTTTACAAAACCTGAACATCATGTTCTTTAGCATTATTTTCTATGTCTTTTATGAGCAATCCTTTTCCCCCCACAGATTGCACAATCATTTCAATAACTTCTCCAACGGCATCATCACTGTTGGTTCAATGGAACAGAATCCAGGGAGTATCGAATTATTTTTTGGACCTTCGGGTTGTGAACGACACAAGCATCAGTCCAGTGGTAACGACGGTCGGTGGGAGTGTGTCGAGGAGAGAGGTCTTTGGTTTGAGGACGGGGACATTGTACACTGTCACAATTAAAGGGTTTCAGCTTTATTCTCCTGTGTGTGTCGATACAAAATTAGCAAGGACAGGTAATTTGCTGTTAACATCATTTTTCAACGAGCCAACAATCACAATTCATCATTTACAGGAAAAATAATATCGACCGAATGAATAGTTAACAATAATAAGATATAATTTGATATGGCTTTCTTTACAACACAGCAATAAATTGTGTGGCGATGATATGATAACAACACTGTTTTCCTTTTGTGCCTGCTGTAGCACCGGGCACATCCCAGATAACGTATTCAAAGGCAATATCAAGCACAGCCGTCGGGCTAGAATGGGATTCGGTGCAAACAGCGCAACAGTACTTTTTGCTGATAAATTCAACATTGACCAGGGAACAGTACAACTTTTCTTTTACAAACAATAGCGCAGTGATTAGAAATCTTCGCCCGGCAACCACATATGACTGTTTCGTGGTCACGTCCAATGCTGGAGGTCTAGGAGCAAGAAGCAATGTACGAACTGTCACTACATGTAAGTGAACCTTCAAAATAATTAAATCAAACGCTACGGCATCATTACCTCATGTTAACCCCACTGACGGATGTCTTGCCTCTCAGTGATACAGCCTCCGGCGGTGATCACAGTCCAGCCGATGGGGACCCAGTCCGCCCGCATCAGTTGGCAGCCTGTGGACAAGGTTCTGGTCTACCAAGTTACGGTCAAAATGTGGAATTCACAAAACACTACAATATACTCCAACAATGTGTTCGGCATCACGTTGGACGTGCAGAATATTTTACCCTGTTCTTCGTACCAAATCTCAGTGTCTTCACTTAATGCTTTCTTGGACGCTGGAGAACCCAGGGAGGTCAACTATACAACAAACAGTAAGCAAAGCATTTTTCGTTTGTATTACTATGATTCATAACAGACATTTATAGTCACATTTTCAGATCTGGGGCTGGTTTCAGAAAGCTATTTTACACCAGTCTATAGAAGTCTGACTTAATTTAGACCAAAAGAATTAAACACCTTTCCCCCAGGCTAACTTAGGTCTAAGGCTCTACGGTGGCAACCAGCAGTAACAATTACATTACAAACAGCCAAAAGATAAGGGAAATGGCCCTTTCCAAATTAACCATTTCTTCTTGTTACCACATTCTACCCAAAATTTCCCAGCTAAAATGTCTTTGTAACTGTTATACTCCTCCAACAATGTTTTTGTTTTGAAAAGTGTCTTATTTTACCCAGAATGCATTGCAGTGTAGTCCTACTTAAAAGAGATACTCCACTTCTTTGGAAATAGGCTCATTTTACAACTCCCCCAGAGTTAAACAGTTGAGTTTTACCGTTTTCAAATCCATTAACCAGACAGTTTCTGGTCTCATATGGAAGTCAATGAGACCAGAAACTGTCTGGTTACTGATATTCTTCTAAAAATCAGAAAATTGGCTGAATGGATTTGAAAATGGTAAAACTCAACTGTTTAACTCTGGGGGAGTTGTAAAATAAGGCTATTTACAAAAAAAGTGGAGTATCCCTTTAAGATAGTCAGAGTCCTTTGTGCAACGGTATGATTTAGATGTCTATCTGAAGTCTGACTATCTACTATAGGCTATCTAAGCCATAGTCAAAGTCTATCTTTGTGAAACCGGCTCCTGATGGTACTCTAGATAATGGTCCAGGAACAATATTCCTACCAAAATAATAGTTCTAACCTACATCAGAAGGAGATGATAGGATAACAAGGACCATAACCCTGTTTACACCTGGCATTAAAATGCGTTTTTGTTGATCCAAGCTCAAATGAAAACACATTCAACCTGATTTTAACATCCACTAAAGAATGTCTACTCTACTGACTTCATTTGTAATCATTGTGGGACATTTCATGGGAAAGTGCACCAAAACAAGCGATTCCCACTTTTTTGCAGTGTACCAAAACACACAGATCACAGTTGTTGCAGATGCATTTTAATACCAGGTGGAAGCAGGGCCTAATTAACCTCAATCTGTAAACTCCAACCCCATATAAATACAATCTTCACCTTAAAATATGACTGGTTGTTTACAGGGTTTTAATTTGGTTGTGTCTTTCTTCTTTTGGCCTTGAAACTAACAAACTTAACCTGATTTTAAATGACATTTTTAGCTCTAATTTTGGATTCCAACTTTGGATAATAGCATACATAATGATTATACCTGATTATGAGTTCTAGAAGATTCTGGGTAGGTTACTAACCACGTTACTAGTCATGTTTCCTTTGGATTAACATTGAAATCCTTGGCTTTACCTAACCTAACCAAAACCCTACATCCTGGTTGGTTGATAAAGAATGCTGTTCAAGCTCCAACCCCAGCCATAACCATTATCTTTAAGTCATCATTTGATAGCGGTATTGTTCCAGGACTAACAAAGTTTTCAGATCCAACAAATTTGCCTGACTTGGGTAAATCAAGTTAAGCTTTAAATGGTAGTGTGATGAGATAAAACTGTTGTGGGGAACTGTCAGAATACTTTGCTTTGAATAAATAAAGCCTGTTAATTATATCAATTGTTAACTCTCTTCAAGTTCGGTTTTGTCTATTAATTCAGAGCCTCTCCAACACGTCTCTCTCTCTCTCTGCCAGCTTTGGGTCCAGTGACATCGATCTCGGTGGACTACAGATGTGCGAGTCAATCTGCTGTGATCTCCTTGACAGCTGTGTTTGGAGCCACCGCCTACCGTGTCACTGCCATAAGCCGGAGTGGTGCAATTCTGTCCTGCACCTCAAACAGTACAAAGTGCCAACTCAGAAACCTAACATGTGGGGAGAACTATAGGGTACAGGCCAAAGCCCTGTCAAATAACTGCGAGAGCACCGGCGATGCCACCACTTACTTACAAACAGGTGAGATGTTGGAACAAAACAATCTCCAACCTCTTTTCCTCACATTCATCTTTCATAACTTAGGGAAACTAATCTGAAAAAGAATCAGCATTTTGCCAGCATTGTGGTGTGCGTCCTGGATATCTATACTGCACTTCTGATTGTCAATGCCCTCTATTCATCCATGATGTTTAAAGACACCCGATCCAATATAGAGAAGTCACGCTCTCCCCAGAGGTAGCATTGTCTCTGCTGCATTGCTTTTGAATGGTCTCATAACAACAAGTGTTCTTTTCTGTTATGCTGACCCATTTCAGATAGATTTCTGATGTTAGACAAAGAGCTGGGTCACAGTTTGGGTGGGAAGCGAGATATGGCTCTTCATTCAATAGAGCTGTATTTGTTACATGAAAGATATGATGCTTATTGGCATTTATCTTGATTGTTATGTTGTGAATGTGGCACATCATCTGAGAAGGTGTTGATAGTGTGGTGATAATCCACTTTAAAGGGATAGTTCACCCAAATATGAACATTTTGGCAATATCCGTAAGACTTTCGTTTATCTCCGGAGCACAAATGAAGATATTTGTGATGAAATCTCATTGGTTCTTGCAGAAGCTCAAACGTGATGCGTAACACGAGAATGAACCTCATTGGTTCTTGCTGAAGCTCAAACTTGATGCGTAACACAAGAATGAACCTCATTGGTCTTGCTGAAGCTCAAACGTGATGCGTAACACGAGAATGAACCTCATTGGTTCTTGCTGAAGCTCAAACGTGATGCGTAACACGAGAATGAACCTCATTGGTTCTTGCTGAATCTCAAACGTGATGCGTAACACGAGAATGAACCTCATTGGTCTTGCTGAATCTCAAACGTGATGCGTAACACGAGAATGAACCTCATTGGTTCTTGCAGAAGATCAAACGTGATGCGTAACACTAGAATGAACCTCATTGGTTCTTGCAGAAGATCAAACGTGATGCGTAACACTAGAAGGAACCTCATTGGTTCTTGTAGAATCTAAATTAAATAAAATTAAATAATTTTATAAATTGAATGAATTGAATGAAAGCCTAAATTAAATCTGTTCATTATAGAAAGTGATTATGTCTCTTCAGAAAATTTGGACTAAACCGCTTTTTGAGTTAAGTTCCAACAAATTTTCATCAAACTGTTGCTGTGTCATTATGGGGAAAATGTTATGGTGCCACTGACCGGTGGCAATGCTGAGGATAAAATGAATACTTCTAAATTGTACTCTGCAAAGTGCATGAACAGTTAATTGTAAAAACTGAAAACTTTCTAAATTTGTCAGAGTATGTTTAAGGCCAGGGCCGATACCTGGGCTATGGTTTCAATTCTCTACATCTGAGAAACTGACCTTCAACGTGACAAATTTCCACTGGGCCTGTGCATTGTTCCCCGCTTTTGAAACTTGAGGAAATGCAGTATAAGTAGACTTTCATTTAACTCTCAAAATCAAAGATTCTTCTTTTCAAAATCAGACAAGAGCTATTCCAGGTGTACACAGCCTTTTCTCTGCCAGGGAAAAAGTAGTCCCTAGAGAACATCTTCTTTTTTTGAGTCTACGTTACATGCATCACTCTTTTCAGAGCAGAAAGAATTGGAGTAACAATGCTGCTGAAACCCATTATACATATTCAAATAACAAGATGCCAGGAACTATTATTTCCTTTGTATTGGGCTATCAATTTTCTGTTCTTTCTTTCATGCTTATCTAACTAAACTTTAATCCTTCTCTTTCCATGCACACTCACAGCTCCCTGCTCCCCATCCAATCTGATGCTGTACCGGGAGTGCAGCAGCAATGTCATTATCTTTTCCTGGGCTCCAAATAATGACTCAGCTTACTACCACGCGAGGGCCATTGACTCCAACAACCATATAATGGAATGTATTACCAAAGACACATCCTGCTTCTTTACCGACACCAAATGTGGACTTCTTTACACCTTCACGGTCTCTGGTTTATCATCGTTGGTTGGAGAGCAGTGTCCCACTGCAACCAGTTCATCCAAACAAATACGAACCGGTAACAATAAATATTGGCTGTCATGTTTATCTTGATTGTAGTCTTGACTAAACTCACATTACAACACTTATTTTACTTTAATCTCACTCCTCAGCACCCTGCCCAACAAGGAACATGCAGCCATCAACTGACTGTCAGACAGGTGTTCTGACCAGCAGCTGGGAAGGTGCAGAAGGAGCATTGAGTTATATAGTGGATGTTTATGGTAACAATGATAATCAGAGCCACTATACGTGTAGCTCAGTGACACACAGCTGCACAATCCCTGGCATTCACTGCGGGGAGAGTCTCACCATGTTAATCACCACTGCCGACGATGAGTGCTCCAGTGTACTGTCTCTGGGAGAAGTAGGCTATACACGTAAGTGACAAAAAAATCAGCGCAAAATAAAAAATAGTTCAGTGTTCTAGTGGATATCATTGTGGCCTCTGACAACAAGAAGGTCCCTGGTTTTAGATTGTAGAATCAATATGACAAGGATGCTATAGATTATATTTTACTTACTTGCACTAAACTTAAGCCACTGAATTAGACCCCCCCTTCTTAATTTCAACCACATACCTTCTCCCACAAACCTGTCCTCTAAAGAAATTCAAGCAACCCAGAATGTGTGAAATGAACTGGCCAAGTGTTCTGATTGGCTAAACATGTGCAGGCACCTCTTAGGTTCATATTCTATTTCCACATGCTTTAAATATTCTTATGGTGTTGTTTATGTTTTTTTTCTTTATCTAGCCCCCTGCGTACCTCAAAATGTGACCGCAGTGATGGACTGCAGCGCAAATTCCATCAGTTTGAGATGGGAGGCCTCATTGGGTGCTTTATTTTACATTGCCACGGTGGTGGATCAGTTCGGGACTGTTCACACTTGTCAATCAATGGATCCAAATTGCCAGATAACTGGGCTTAGCTGTGGAACCATGTACAGCGCCTATGTGATCGCATCCAACTTCATATGCAACAGCTCCTTCAGCCAAACCATCAGTGTAGAAACAGGTGCACACATGCAGACATGCAGACCAGAGTGCAATTATCTTGATGTCTGACATCTCATAACCAACTCCCTACGCCCTCTTTCAGCTCCCTGTCCCCCTGGGGATGTACAAGCTCTGCTGGACTGTCAAGAGAACCAGGCGTTGGTGAGCTGGCTCGGATCTCGGGGTATGATATCCTTCACTGCCACCATGGAGGACTCAGTTGGTGGTCTTCTCAGCTGCAGTACCACAGCCAGCAGTTGCCGGATCCCCAACCTGAAGTGCGGCCAAGTTTACGCCATTAGTGTCATTCACCATGATGGAATCTGTCCCAGTATGCCTTCCCAAGCCATACAAATGAAGTCTGGTAAGGGAGGTTTAGCACTCTTCTCTTCTGTTATAGATTTTTGAAGGTGCCTTCACTCTAATAAAAAAACAAACACTGGAGGTCCCCAGTCTCTGAGCTGTTGGTTTCTAGTTGGTGTTCTTAGTCAACTAGTTGCAATGTTGCAGCGTTTATTATTAACGATTTATCCGTGCACGTCAGTATTTTTAACTTAATTATTTTTTAATTCATATTGTTTTTTGACATGAATGGGCTTTACATAAATGTAAAAGAAAAGTATCTTACACTGCATGATGGCAGCATAGAATAGATATTGCACATAAGGTTGTACAATCAGAAGTAATTCCAATGCTGTAATTCCAACTGTCTGTTCATCAAAGAATCTTGAAAAATATATATATTTCCCCCCAAAATTTAAAAAGTAGCACAACTCTTTTCAACATTAATAACAATCAGAAACCCTAATCAGACATACTGGAACCAACTAATCACAGTCAAAGGCAGACAAGTTTGACCCCAGCATTGTGGTTTGCATGGACAAGCACCCTCAAAATCTTGAATTTTCTCTTGCTATCAATAACTATCATTAAATACACTTTTCTTAACCAAATACCTTATCTGGCCAGATATCTGAAGAACTTTCAAACTCTTTCTATACCAGATGATGAACTAGATAAAATGATCTCTCCACAGTGCCGTGTGGTCCAACACATGTTGGGGGTGAGGTACAGTGCCTCTCAGGTGTTCTGTCAATGCGCTGGGACAGGACAGAAGATGCTACTGGTTATATCGCCTCTGTGGTCTCCACGAGCACCGGAGAGCTGGTTTACTGCAACTCTACCTTGCCTGCCTGTAACGTGAGCGATCTTGAGTGCGGTGATGCGTACTCTGTGCAGGTCAGATCGTACAACGGCTCCTGTCTGAGCAAGCTGAGTGAACCTTTAGTGATTAGACAAGGTGAGGCGCTGATTCACTCTCGAAACATTAGTTTAATATCATAATTTGACTTCAGAGTGTTAGTCTAATGCTTTCTACCCTGTCCCTCTAGTGCCATGTGCGCCTACTAATGTGACAGCTCAACGGACCTGTGGCAAAAGCTCAGTGGAGGTTTCATGGCTTGCAAGCCGTGGTGCTCAGTCCTATGTTGCTGTGGCTGTGGGTGAAAGCGGGCACCGTACAAGTTGTTTCTCCAACACAACGACATGCAGCATCCTTGACCTGCACTGTAGCAGTGTGTACTCCATCAGCTTGGCGGCTGTAGACGGCAACTGCTCCAGCCTGGAGAGTCAGAGCGTGACCCTGCGCACAGGTGAGGCAGTCTGGGTGGTGGTGTCGGATGTACTAACAAATCTTTCTTTTGAATGATTCTTCTGAACCAGTGTTGCAATTGTAAATTGAAACTAAAACTATTTAAAAAAGTATCTTGTTAATTTAAAGGTGGGGTATGTGATTTTCTTTTTTGACCATTTTTTAAAAATCACTTGAAATCCTATTCCTAACCCAGTTATAGCTACTGAGTTAGAAGCACTGAAATTAACATCAAGCAATTTAATCATCTGTGGAACGGGAAGAACTCGAAAAACTCCAGCCAATCATTTCCAAGACCACCTAGAATCATTGGACCGTAAGTGCGTCAATCAAACGGTCGTACCATACCCCCCTCCCCAATCCCCCTCTCGCGCATGTCCCCTTCGTGCGCATACTCAAAGCTCGTGACCCAGTCACAGTAAGTGCAAGTCGCCCCGGTACAGACAGAGAGAGAGAGAGTAAGTGCAATCTCGGACATCTGAGTTTTGCAGATGCATGATTCCACGTCCATGTTCTTCGAATGGGTGTGGAGTCTAAATCTGCCGACCATTTTGCAAATCCCATACCATACACAATATTATATATATATAGATCTTGATGTAAAGGGCATTTAAAAAACTGACACTGACTTACTCAAATGTATTAATTTTCTCTTTCCTCTCTTATTCCTGTTTAATAGTTCCCTGTCCACCAACTGACGTCCAGGGTACTGTAAATTGTAGCACCAACTCCGCTACTCTGTCTTGGACCGCCAGTCTTAATGCTGTGTCCTACATGGGGAGGGCATTAGGCAGAGATGGCCACAATGTGACGTGTGATAGCAGAACTCCAGGGTGCCAGTTAAACGACCTGCACTGTGGACAGGAGTATGTGTTTGTCGTAACTGCTTCTGACGGTCTATGTGAAAGTCCAAACAGCGTGGAGTACAGACATGAGACAGGTATCACATTTAAAAAAAGAAGAAGAAAAAAACTCTGTCTTTATCTTTCTCTTGTTTCTTTCTCTTATCTGAGTTACCCTTGTGAAAAAGAAGTAGCCTCCTACGTGCGTGTCTCGTCATATCTATAAATATAGAAAAGCAACTCCGGCTACTTTGACGTGGTGTCTGTTGTGGGAGTGGCAGAGGTTAGTTGTCACAAAGAGTGGGAAAAGGTTGACATGAAGCAACTAAATCTCAAACCTCCGGGGAATCCCCAGTTTTAAACAAACACCAAACAGAGGAGAGTCTGCTGGCAAAAAGAGAACGTGACAGAGCCCGTAATAAAACCACAATCAACATTGGCTTTGCTTTTCAGATATAGTGAAAAGTGAGGGATTTTAAATATTGTAAAAGTGACATTAGATGATTTCATGATTCAACACATGGGAAAAGTATTTTATCGAACAGGTAAATTGCCATAAATGAGCCATATGAGTTCACTGTAAAGCATTATCTACTGTGGAGGGGGACGAGGAGATGGCGGAACGATGCAGGGAGGCAGAAGAAGAGATGGCAGGACGACTGGATACAGGTGTGGTGAAGACAGGATGGTAAAACACAGGGATGGAGATGATGGTGCCCATGGCAGACACGAGGGAGGGAGGGATGGAGGGAGTCCAGGTGGTGACGAGGCTAGCAACAACTGGGGGACGACCGACGGAGGGATGGCCGATGGATCCGCAGGTGCAGACTCGGCGATGTCGCGGCGATGACCATTAAAAGTCGAGCCAGAGTACCTGAGATGGAGGCGATATGATGGAGGACAGAGGTGATGCCGAGGGGTAGGAGGAACCCACTGCAGTTGTAGGGGTGAAGGGATGAAGTGCAGCGGATGGACTGCAAGTCCGTGACGGAAGTGGTGTGAAGACTCACCAAGGGGGGCTAGCAGGATGAGGGAGCCCGGTGGAACCGCAAGTCCGAGGGTCTCCGGTGGAGGTGAATGTGGGAGGAGCCAAGACGAAGCGAAGAGGTCGAAGGTGGGAGGCGGAGTCGTAGGATCCTCTCGCACCGATGCTGCTGTTGGTAACAGGACCTGTGGCTTGAGGCTTCCACATAGACGACCCAGGGCTGTTGACATCCGGCAGCGGCTGCGCTGGAGGACTGACTGAGTTCTGGAGTGATGGAGGTGGTTAGGATCTTGACGGAATGATGTGAGTAATACACAGGCTAAACAGTCATTTGTACTGTTCAGGAACAGTGAAAATAAAGAAACAGGGTGGGATAGGGTGGGAGTAGTTAATTCCTCACTGAAGTTGATCAGCCAGTCCTCATTCTCCGTATTCATGACTCCCTCGTTGGCTCACACCTCTGGTCAGACTTGCAATGAGGCTCTACTTCCGGGTCGAGGATCAGCTGTCCTCTTCTCCTCTGGCTCTTGCTGATGTGTTGCGACGGTTGGTAGCTCTCCATCTGCAGTGGGCACACACGAGTACTCCACAGTCGAGGGTGAAACAGGCTAGGTCTGGCTGTGTTCTGGATCAGGATCCTTAGGGTCATCGTCGTTCAGAGAGCTGGTGGCTCAAGACACAAAGTCCTTCACCAAAGAAAAAAGGTTAGGGCTCTCCTGAGCCAGGACAAATATTCTTACCCTATTGTCCAAAATGGGTGGTCCAATTGTCTGTCATGGTTGGCTTAGATAGGAAGACGAACAGATCAAGATCTATACATCTAGTTTAATGAAGGTTCTCTAAGCAGGCAGGATTAAGGCTAAAGTGTACTTCTTTCTCACAAGGGAAAACTGTTGAAACTGGAACATTATGTTAAGTCTCTCTCTCTCTCCTCATGCGTTGTTTTCCAGCACCGTGTGCCCCTCAGAATGTGTCCAGATTCCTAGACTGCGCCTCTAACAGCCTGAACGTGAGCTGGGATCTTGGTCTCCAGGCTCTAAACTACACCGTCCTCGCCAGGACTACAGGTGGCGCTGTGCTCAGCTGTACCACAACGACCTCCAGTTGTATCGTCACTGGCCTGCAGTGCGGTCAGAACTACACCGCGGTCATCACAGCAAACAATGGAGAGTGTCAAGGGCCAGAGAGCGTAACCCGTCCCATCCAAACAGGTGAGATCAGATCACAAGATGACAGAAGAGCAAAACCTTCCAAATCATCTTTCACCCCTCAAAATATAAGAAATAAATGACATATAAGAAATCCTCCCTGTCTGTCTTCTGGCAGTGCCGTGCATTCCCACATCGGTCCACGCCAATGTGGAGTGTGCGAGTAACACAGTGAAGGCATCATGGGGTCCAGCAGCGGGAGCTTTATCCTACATCAGTGTTCTGACCGGCCCAGACTATTACAGAGAATCCTGCACGACCTCTGACCTCTCCTGCTCCTTCAGGGGCCTGACCTGTGCACAGACTTACACCCTAAATGTCATCTCTCAAGACAGCCAATGCAACAGCTTAGTCAGTCCCAACGTCTCTGTGACAACAGGTAGGAATTACAATCAGTTTGACTTTGACATGAACTGTCTTGCTCTCTACTGCCTACATAGGCAGCTGCCTTCTAAGTAGTTAAACTCATAAGTAACCCAGACAGCAAACTGACATTGAATCAACGTGGAAACGACGTCTCTCATGACATTGAAACAACGTTGATTTGCTCATCGAATTAACGTTGAACCAACGTCAGACGCGGCATTCTTCAAAGCTAAATGAAATTGAAAATTGGTTTGCTTTCATAACGTTGAAACAACGCGTTGATTTCAAGTTGATTTTCCGTTAGTTTTGAAAGAATGACGCATCTGACGTTGGTTCAACGTTAATTCGATGAGCAAAACAATGTCAGATCAACTTTGTTTTGATGTCATATTTCCACGTTGATTCAATGTCAGTTTGCAATCTGGGAAGAGATTTGATGCTCACAGTTGATTCTGGTGTAGTTTGTCATTAGTACATTCAATGCTAAGCTAATGCTCCAACAGTCTAAAATTAAAAGACATCACACACTTGGCGACTTTGTAAATGGTAACAGAGAAAAACTGGGCATCATCACACACTTCCAGATCATTTCGAACACAACAAACTCATTGCTAGGAGATGCATGAATGAAACAAACATGGATGTGCAGGAGATGACCAGTAGTCATTGTTGCGAATAAATGAGCCATGCGCTTTTAGATGCGATAGACACGGGGTCGGCCAGTATAGACTCTATAGATTACAACGGGATGGGAATTAGAGTTGATAGAGGTGAAATATTTTAGCTAATTTGTTAATCGTGCTGTTTACTTGTGTATTGTTTTTGTATTTGAATTGTTATTGCAACACTGGCAGATAGGGAACAGCTTCAGTTTCAGCACACGACTCATCATCATACACCACGATATGTGTTTTGAGTTCCGATCGGATGGAATCATAGTCTGAAGCAAAAAAATGATGGCTGTGTGCCCATCATACATTGTGTGGTTTTCCGTGAAACCTGTCAACAAAAATCGTGTATCATGCAAAAATAAGTGTATTCCAGCCTTGACCCGCTAGTCAAAGAAGAGTCAAATATTACTTTTAAATTTGAGAACTCGATTTTAAAGAATCTTCGATTGCACCCATGTCGAGTAAATGACAAAATACTAGAAGTGGTGCATACCACAGACGAGTATCCATGAACTGCATTATTAGACAGTTATCTTTTTCTTATTTTTTTATTTATTAGACCGTTTTCTAAGGCTGCACGATGTTAAAATCACTTAAACAGTTATTTTAAAGGCTTAGGCCTTTTCTTGTAGGTCTATTTTTATTACCCCAAAAATATCAGATTACTCGATTAATCGTCAAAAAAATCTACCGGTTACTCGATTACCATATTAAGTGGCTTTAAGTACTATGTACTTACATCGAAAAATAAGTACAATGTACTTATTTTGTTCAGGTTGTATTGTAAAAAATTTTGTTGCTATTGAGGAGTGATATGGGTAGGGTTAGGGTTAGGTGTTGTTGTATAGGTCGGTTTAAGGGTGGGTTAAGGTGTAAGGGAAGGGTCAACTGTGTAATTACAAATGTAATTACATTTATTAATTACAGCTGTAATTACATGCAGGTATTTTCAAAATATAAGTACAATGTAAAAGCATGTATGTACACAATAAGTCCATTGTATCAAATTATTAATTTCAATGTAAGTACATAGTACTTAAAGCCACTTAATATAAAGTGGGACCAAATTATCATTAGTGACAAACAGCCGTTCAGATTTCTGTATTCGTTATGGTTTTTGTCAAACACCAGAGACAAGAGAGCGGCTTCCGGATTCTTCCTCCATTATTTACTGTTGCTTATTTACTGCAGTTTGTTAGCGCCACCAAGTCGTAGTTTCATGTATAGCAGCAGCGTCTCTGAACATTTGACCAAAAGCACAAATTTTACTGGTTGGCTAGTTTCCATGTAAAAGAGGTAAAAACAGCCATTCATTTAAATTGTTTATTGCATCAAATTTCCTCACCGAATATTCTTCTTGGTGTGAACAGGCCTTTAATAACTAAGCTTTAAAATACATTAAAATATTAAAAATCAAATTTGAAACTAAAGGTTGTATGTTAGCCATCGGCATGTTGGTAAAGCTAACGATGCAATAGTTAGTAATTAATTATATTGATCTATTTTTACAGATACTATCTGGCGGTTTAGATATTTTTTTCATTCTTGTGTTGTCTTCTCTGGCAAGGATACAGGCAACACCGCCTTCGAATTTGACCAAAAGATGCTTAGAAGGCAACATCATTATACATATACAGCATAAAATGTTTAGGCAGGCAGAAATAAAGCTTTGGAATAACCTTTGACCTTTTCCAGCTCCCTGTGACCCTGAGAGCGTGACTGCAGTGCTCAACTGTGACGCGCGTACGGCGAATGTGTCTTGGCATGCTGGCGCTGGTGCCACCAGGTACACCGTTCTGGCACAAACACAGAATCAGAGCATTCCTTCCACTTCCTGTCATTCATCGGCCACTTCCTGTGAGCTCACGCAGCTCCAGTGTGGGGAGGTTTTCAATGTCACAGTGTTTTCTGATAATGGAGCCTGCAACAGCTCGGCGCGGGCCAGCACTACACTGGAGACGGGTATGAAGAGTTTAGAGTCCAGTTTAGAGCGGTTAACTACATTTGATTTAGCCTAATCCTGACTTACTCTCCCTTCGTTTCTTTTCCCATGTATTGTCTCAGCACCATGTCCTCCGACAATGAGGTCTCCTCCTTCACTGAATTGCAGAACTAATATGGCCCTGGTGTCTTGGGCGGAGGACCCAGATGCTGTGAGGGTCCGTGTCAATGCCACCTCTGTCCTGGGACACACTGCAACCTGCACCTCTTCTGGAAACAACTGTTCCCTGGCTGCCTTACTGTGTGGCCAGACGTACAGTGTGTATGGGACGGCCCAGGGCTCTCAGTGTGAGAGCACACCTAGTGCTCCCTTGAGTATTATCACAGGTAAATACACATATTCATCAATCAGCACTACATGAGTCTGATATTTCACAACTGCATGTACTGTATGGTGGTTCATTCTAGCAGAAGTTACCAAAACAGCTGAAATAGACTTAGCACTTTTAAATTCTCCATCATTTCCTCCAGGGATTTAAAAGGGTTCAAAGGACGAACATTTTTTTTGCAGAGCTTAATAGAAAATCAGAACTCTATAGTCATGCTTTTTCTCTTGTGTAAATCTATAGATCTATACCTACAGAGTATTGTCACGGAATGGTAAAATAGTAAAGCGAGGAGTCAAGTGCTGAAATAGAAGGATCTTTAAATAATAATAAAAAGGAAACCACACTACAGACAAAAACTCCCCGTCGGGGAAAACGAGACAGACATCTGGCAGGAACAAGAAACACAGGGAGATTAAATAGGGGAACAAACATAAGAGGGTAACGAGGCGGGCTGGTGGGGAAAATAAAACAATAATGAGATGAGATGGGCGGGATTTGACAATTGACAGTTGAGCGCAAGGAAATAACATGACAGCCATGTGCTCACAACAAACCAGACTAAACAAACACATGACAAACCGGGACTGTCACAGCTCCCATACAAGGGTGACAGAACTGTAACACTACCAAGTTCCCCTGTGACTTGACGTGAACGTCTCTGGATCGGCAGACGTGACGTGAACCGCCTCTGGATTGGCAGAAGTGACGTGAACAGTCTCTGGATTGGCAGACGTGACGTGAACGTCTCTGGATCGGCAGACGTGACGTGAACCGCCTCTGGATTGGCAGAAGTGACGTGAACAGTCTCTGGATTGGCAGACGTGACGTGAACCGCCTCTGGATCGGCAGACGTGATGTGAACCGTCTCTGGATCGGCAGATGTAACGTGCTGTGGCGGCCACGGCAAGACAAGGAGCTTGAGCGGCACCTGGGTGGCGCCGGCAGGGCGAGACGCTTGCGCTCATACTGAGGGCGGGAAACAGGGGTGGCCTGTGGCTTGTGTAAATTCTTATTCTGCTGAAAACTCCCTGTGTGGGAAAACGAGACAGACATCTGACAGGAACAGGAAACATTAGAAACATAGACAACGAACCAGCACAGGACTGCAAACACAGGGAGATTAAATAGGGGGCAAGCATAAGAGGGTAACGAGGCGGGCAGGTGGGGGAAATAAAACAATAATGAGATAACAAGATGGGCGGGTTTGACAATTAACAGGAGACCACATGGCACAAGCAAAAAAAAAAAAAACATAACAGCCATGTGCTCACAACAAACCAGACTAAAGAAACACATGACAAACCTGGAGTGTTACAGCTCTGCCACTAAACCAAGAGAAAACCCAGACAAGGGTGACAGAACTGTAAAGAACAAGTATTTCTAACTTATTAAAATATCTGAGACATTAACTTGAACATATAGCTGACAATACGTCAAATATATGAAATCATTTTGTTTAACTTTATTTTAAGGTGCCCTTATTACAGTGTAATTACACAATTATGTACTGAGTAATTTACTGTTATTACTACAATATGTAAGTAGGTACATGCAACATGCAACAGCACTGTAAAATAAAGTGTTCCCATAGTATTTAAAATATTACGGTGGTTGAATGGCTGACACCTATGTAAAATATTTACATATTTTATTTAATGACAAATTAATTGAAAATTAAATTGAAAGTCAACTGTCTACTATGGAAGCTTGTTTCTGCCACAGAATAATAATAACATGCAAGATATAAACTTGCAATTGCGAGGGACAAAGTTTACATCTTGCAAAAAATCTTGCAACTTTATAACTCGCAGTTGAGAATTGTGACATAAAAAGTCACAACTAACTTTTAATTGTTTTATTGCGTGACGGAAACAAGCTTCTATAGGCTTGCATTAAGGACAGACTTATAAATCAGCCAGGCCAATTTAGTCTTTAATATTCTTGTCTCAACGTAAACATGTAGAGGTGAGTGAAACTGCTGTCCTGGTTCTGTTTGCCAGCGCCCTGCAGCCCTGCTGAAGTGAGCGCCAACTACAGCTGCGGCACCAGCACGGCTCTGCTGAGCTGGGCCGAGAGTCAGGGCCGAGAGAGCTTCTATGTGCGTGTGGTGAGCAGCGCTCACTCAGACTCCTGCAGCACATCCCAAACCCACTGCTCCATCAACTCGCTGAGATGCGGGAGTCTTTATAATGTCTCGGTGGATTCAGTGTCTGGACGCTGCAACAGCAGCAACGCGGCTCACACACAACTGCAGACAGGTGATCACCCACTCATGCAGGATTTACCTTCACCTTGTTTTATTAGCTTTTCAAGGTTACTTGCACCAACAATGTATTTATTTTTTCATAACCATCTCCCCCCCTCTTTTTTGCTGCTGTACATTTCTTTGAATGTTCTCTTATTGCATATTTAAAAAAAATGCAAATACTCTATAGATGCTGTTTTGAAAAAATACTTGATGGAAGACAATAATGGCACTTCTCTATCTCTCAGCCCCCTGTGCCCCACAGAATGTGACCGTAAGACTACAGTGTTCGAACAACACTGCCTTTGTGTCCTGGGAGGGCAGTCCTGGAGCCGTGGCCTATAACGTCACTGCTGTTGGGCGCGATGGTGATGTCAGGAACAGTGTCGTCACTGGCACCAGCTGTCAACTACCCAACATGCACTGCTCTCAGACCTATGACATTGTAATCATACCGTTCTCTGAAACGTGTGCTGGGTTCCCAACCACTCCCTACACTTTCAGTGCAGGTGTGTATTAACAGTTTGGTACAAAACTGAAACCTTTTACCTTTTAAGGTATGCCCAACTGTGAGGTTGTATTTGCTAATCATCTGAAGGCTTTTAACCCTATCTGTGAAAGGTTCCTGTTACAAAATACGCACTAAGGGACTTAAGTTTAGTAACCATGAATTTGTTACTTTGGGGACTAAGAAACCAATTTCTTCCCTAAAACCCCCCTTCAGGTTCTTGTCCTCCCAGTAGCGTTGAAGTTTCTCTACAATGCCATGGTAATGTGGGACTTGTCAACTGGACTGCCGCCAAGAGTGCTGAAATGTACATTGCCACAGCAAAGGGTTTGAATGGCCACACCCACACTTGCTCCTCCAATGGCACCAGCTGCGCTTTCAGTGACCTTCACTGCGGGGAGAACTACACCGTTACTGTGTCTACGGTGGAACGGGGCTGCCAGAGTCAACCCAGCACACCTGTCAACCTAAGATCAGGTCAGGACACTGGAAACACAGTTTCAGAGAATTTGTCTTGTCCTTGTTTTCAAACATAGGCATCACACACAAGCGGAACATGTCTTAGCAATTTAAAGTCTAACTCGTGTTTGATTTTGATGCAATTCCTCTTTCTTCTAGCTATCTGCCCACCTTCCAATCTGACCGGTCTTACCAACTGCGCTACTAATGACATCAGCATCACATGGGACCCCAGCACAGAATCTGGATCCACTTACTTCCTGTTCATCCTTCAGGTGAATGGGCTGAACTCCACCACCAGCACAGTGCAAACGTCCCACGCTCTGACAGGGTTGCGCTGTGGAATGAGCTTCATTGCACAAGTGGCTGCTCAGGACAGCACCTGCACCAGTCCGTACGGAAGCCCAACACAGCTCTACACAGGTACAAATGTCAAACATTTCAACACAGCATTGGTCTACGGACTGTTTATCATCAGATAATGAATAATGTATAGTAATTCAGATATTACGGCAACATAATCCTCAGACAGGATGATCAGGGTCTTGAAGGGGTTTATTTTGTGCTAATGACTATCTGATTGTACATTATCCTGCTTTTTACATGGATACGAACCAAAAATGGTTAAATGATTTCAGATTTTTTTAATGAGACATTTCACAATCCCCTCGCTATCAGACGTTCGGGAGGCTCCCGACTCAGGCACCGAAATTGTCGTTCTTATTCGGTCTGGTTATAACCGTTTATGTCGCAACCGGTTCCCTATTGGCAACCCAACCCTAGTTCGGTACCCTACCCATAATTCATCCGTCTGCGTATTCAGTACCTTTGTCCATATTTTCAAAAAGTTTCTGCCGGTGAAATCAAACGCACTGGCACTGATCTGTGATTGGTCTGTTAGCGCATTAGGCCCAACCCCCTATGGGTGGGTTTGAAAGGGTGGGAACTAGTGTTTGTTGTTTTTACAGAAATCCCCCCCTTTTACACTTCCTCCTACAATGATGTAAAATGACGATTTTTGCGCATTGTAGGAGGAAGTGAAAAGATAAATAGCAGATTTCTCTCGTCTCAGGGGAAAATAATAGAGAGTGTTGCACGACCATTCAATAATATGACTGTGTTTCTAACAATGGGAATCTTAATGCAAATGGGTGGAGTGTCTCTTTATAACGTCATGACAGAGCATTAAAGTCGACTAGCCTGTGCAACCCCTACCACCAAGTGAGCCTACTTTCCTTAAAAGGGACTTGGTTTAGGGTTAGGAACCCACGTTATGCCACCAACGGCTGCGGGATTTTCTGAATCCTAATGAAGGAAAGGAATGCAATGTTAAATATGGTGTGTTGAAAACGTGTATTGATCTAAATCTCATTCATTGATCCACAGCTCCCTGTCCACCCAGTAGCCTGGCAGCTTCTGCCAGCTGTGGCACAAACATGGGCACCGTCAGCTGGCAGAATGGAGCAGGGGCGCAATCCTATACTGCCAATTTAGAGGGAAACAACGGACACAGGGTTTCCTGTACGTCCAACACCACTTCCTGTTCTGTGAAGCTCGAGTGTGGGCGTAGATATACGGCCACTGTGCTTTCCACGGTTGGCTTCTGCAACAGCCCCGCTAACAACAGCATCCAGTTTGACTCGGGTAATTTAAAACATTAATCTACAATCAAATTGTAACTGCTTTTTTTTTTTTTAAAGCAGATTTTGTTGGGCAAACTTGACAAAATCTGTAAACCATTTTCCTCTTTGTTTTACCCATGTGTTTCGCAGCACTGTGCCTGCCAGGGAACGTGACGGCTCGGTTAGATTGTAACGCTAACACGGCAGCTGTACATTGGGACCCCAGTGCAAACAGCCCTGACTCCTATACAGCCCTGGCCATTGGTACGGATGGCACTCGGGTTTCCTGTAACACAAGCTCAACTTCCTGTACCATTCAGAACCTGAGATGTGGCCGCACCTATAGCATTGCGGTGACAACATCCCAAATCAACTGTGGAATCATTGAGGGTTCAGACTACCACATCGAGACAGGTAAACTGGCTAGATTAATCCTAACAATTCTAAACCAACTCCAAACCAAAGAGTCTGAATTACAGTAGCCCTCCATCATTTGTATCCCATCAGCCCCCTGCCAACCACAGAGACCATTTGTTCTAATGCAGTGCAGCACTAACATTGCTACGGTAACATGGGACAACAATGGGGCGGATCAGATTGACGTGGTGACGGCGCTCAACTTTAGCGGCGATGCGGCGGTGTGCAACAGCACAAAGAGATCCTGCACATTCACACAGCTGCACTGCGGAGAGTCGTACACACTCAGTGTGGTTGGGTTTCATGGAAACTGCACCAGTGGACCCAGCGAGAACTTCGGCCTTGACACAGGTGAGACAAAGCTGCACACAGGTTAGGGATAACCTTAGCCTGAGATTGATATAGCTGATAGAATAACTGATAATAAAGCAGTTTTGAGGACTCTTCCTCAAAAACATAATAAAGATAAAGAGTTTGTTATCAGTCCAAATCTTTCTATTTAGTGGACACACATTAGCCACATACCTTTGGCTATACTGCTTCATGAAAAAAAGATCTTTTTTCTGCCCATGTTTGTGGCTTTCCTAACACACACTGCTGTCCCTCTCAGCTCCCTGTGTTCCAACTCACGTTGTGGCGACCACAGACTGCGAGACGTCCATCACTGCTGTAACCTGGGATTCGGCACGGGGTGCCAGCTATTACACTGTTCATGCCGTGAGCGCCTGGGCGAACAACCGCACATGTACCAACACAGATACAACCTGCTCTTTCTCAGACCTGGACTGTGGACAAAACTACACCATAACCGTCACAGCTGAGGATGGCAACTGTGTTAGCCTGGCCAGTGCTCCCATCACTGTCACAACAGGTATTGGTCACAGACACTTTACTTTACTCACCCCCATGTCATGCAAGATCTTTCCTCAGTCGAAAATATTAAGGTTTTTGATGAAAATATTCCAGGATTTTTCTCCATATAACGGACTTCAATGGGGTCCAAACGGTTCAAAGTCCAAAAGACGTTCAAATGACTCAAAAACGATTCGTTCATTTTGATGAACGTGTTTGAACAGGAGAGTCACGAACGCGCATCACAGAACAGAGCAAGGCGAGCATTTGAGCTTATAAAACGTAAACTTTGATATTTATCTATTAAATGAGCGATCGTTTCGCTTGATAAGACCCTTATTCATCGTCTGGTGTCGTTTAAAGCCCTTTGAACAGTTTGCACTGAAATTGTCTTTTGGACCTTGAACCGTTTCCCATTGAAGTCCATTATATGGAGAAAATCCTGGAATGTTTTCATCAAAAACCTTAATTTCTTTTCCACTGAAGAAAGAAAGACATGGACATCTTGGATGACATGGGGGCGAGTAAATTATCAGCAAAAGTTTTTTTAAAAGTGAACTACTCCTTTACCAAGTAACAGCTGAGTGCACATTTCAAAACTAGTCATTATACCGCAATGAACATTTAAAAGTAGGGTGCTACATGGAAATGTCACAGCGCAGCTAACAAAACTACTACCTGTTTGTATCCCCCTTTCCTAGTCCCATGTCCACACACCAATCTGGAGTCATCTCTGGACTGCGGCACCGACACTGCTCTGATCTCATGGACGCCCGGCAGAGGCACTCTGATGTATAACGTTTCCGCCAACGGCTTTGACGTAGATCACGAAGTCAGCTGCCATACATCTGGCTCCGCCTGCAATATCACCAACCTGTACTGTGGCAGCCGCTACCAAGTTAGTGTGAGCGGAGAAGGGCTCACCTGCCACAGCCAGTCACATTACTGGATTGCTCTCAATTCAGGTAACAACCTCATAAGTCACTAGTTTATTGCTAGTTGCAATGTTTATGTTGCTTGTGTATGGTTTATCAGCGTTCTGTTCTAAAGAAAAAGGTTTGTCAGCTATACTTTTAGCTCAATTAAAACAATTACTCAGCCTCTCAAATAACTTTTCTTATTTCTTATGATGACAACAGCATGGCTGTTGGTTTAAGTAATTGGTAACACTTTATTTTACAGTCTCATTGTTGCGTTACATGTAGTTACCATAGTAATAACTTAAGCCTAATTAAAGGGATACTCCACTTTTTTTTGGAAATAGGCTCATTTTACAACTCCCTCAGAGTTAAACAGATGAGTTTTACCATTTTTGAATCCATTCAGCCGATTTTCTGATATTTAGACGGATATCAGTAACCAGACAGTTTCTGGTCTCATTGACTTCCATAGTAGGAAAAAATATATACTATAGTAGTCAATGAGACCAGAAACTGTCTGGTTACTGATATTCTTCTAAATATCAGAAAATCGGCTGAATGGATTCGAAAACGGTAAAACCCAACTGTTTAACTCTGGGGGAGTTGTAAAATGAGCCTATTTCCAAAAAAAGTGGAGTATGCCTTTAATCCTAAACCAAACCCTAATCCTAACCCTATAGTAGATGTAGTACTTAATATTACTCAATACTTAAATGTAACAAAGACATCTTAAAATAAAATGTAACCAAGTAATTTTTGTTGAACCTGTTTCACTCAAAAATATGCCATATTACAGAAATTAATTGGATTGCCAATTCCATTTTGATTCTATACTTCATATAAAATGTTGCCATTACTGATTCGCATGTTCTTTTGCTTCTTCAGCACCATGTCCACCCACTAACGTGTCCATCCAGTCATCCTGTGACTCGAACACCGTGTCCGTTTCTTGGGAAGCCTCTCAAGGCTCTGTGTCCTACACGGCTGTTGCCGAGGGCAGCGGAGGTCATAGGGTGACCTGCGACACCACCCAACAGACCTGCAATATTATCGGCCTGCAGTGTGGACAGACTTACCAAATTTATGTTGCTGGAGTGGATGGTGGCTGTGTTGGATCTAGGAGTGAAGTTCACATTCTTGAAACAGGTGAGACATAAAATGTCTCTTTTTGACACCCATTTGCAATATATAATGCATCTAAAGATCTCCCAGAACACCCAAGATACCCTAACACAGGTACAACTCAACGTATAAATCACCTTCTGCTGTCAGTGGTCTTAAAGGACTATATTAAAGGCCACTATACACCAAGCCCATGATCAGACAGAGTCAGGCCATTGTTGAGCCCAGTTTTTGTGGTGTGATCCACACCGTTGGCACTAGAAGTTGATGACTTTTTGGCCACTAAAACAGATCACTCTGATTGGCTGTTCAGTTTAGGAAACTGAGGCCCTGTTTACTCCTGGTATTAAGATGTGTTTTGGTTGATCGGATCACAAGTAGACGAAAGAGACACATTTATACCTATTTATGTTGTGCCCCTGTTAAAAGGGAAATAGAAAGATATGACATGGACACGATGTGGCTTCAGTCAAGTCCAATGTTGTAATGCATTTACCATGAACAGCATAATATTTACTCAGTATCACATTTAACGATGTAATTTTCTCTTTACACGACATAATAATGTCCCTCTAAGAATTACACAATAAAGAAAAACATCAGCTGGTCAGTAATGACTCCTTATTACAAAATATCTGAGTCAATCTTTAAAGTTAGTTACCCAAAAATATATCAAAGCATTTTTACAGCATCTTAAAACAACATTAGCACCACGCTTTTAATCTCGGGCCATGTGACATAGTTAGCATACAGGCAACACTGGATCAACACTTCACGGTTAGCCTGCTAAATGTGCATATATTAATTACTATAAACTATAAATGTACTCCCTACATGTTCCCTATGGTATTAGACACTTATATAAATCGTTCAAACATATTACAGCCCACTTTCTTACCTGTTAAAAGGGAAATAGAAAGATATGACACGGACACGATGTGGCTTCAGTCAAGTCCAATGTTGTAATGGACGAATGTAAGCCGCGCGTTCCGTACACAGGCTGAACAAGGCATAAGCAATTGTTCACAGATCCTCTGATCACAAACCGGAACTTAAACTTACAGCAAAAGAAAGTGAAACGTATATAAACAAGCAAACACAGCATATTGTGAATTAAAGTACACTACCCAAAAATGTTATAGAAGTTAAATAAGCATTTTAAACACATATTGTCTTTTTTTATCCTATTTAGCTCCTAGACTCACAAAGCAATGGATCACTGATCTACCGATCATACATGTACTTTCCCCTCTCGTTTTATAAAGAAATGAATTAAAATATTTAACCAAACAGTGCAGCAATGCAGTGACTTAAACATTTTAACTTTAACCTTAAGATATAAAATAAAGATTTTTAACTTGCACCTTTTTTATAAACAATATTATTTATCTTTTAACTTGCATCAACCCATTCAATGTATCATTACTACATCAATTTTATCATCCTTACATTTACACCTGCTCATGTCCACTTTCTACGACTTCTGTGCAGGTTTCTTTGAGGAGAGGGTTTATGGGGCAGTTAAAAGTATGGGCTTTCTCAGATCTTTCGATGTAATGGATAAAGTAAGCTTGAGCAATTTTCATATGAATGCGCCTGGAGACGACGGAAAAAACATATGAAGAGCAGCTGCTTTCGTTTTTCGTGTTGTGTTTTTCATCTTCAAACCAAGCCAAAGTCTAACCAATTAAGCCTCCAGTCTGGCTTGCACTTCAATTCAATTCAATTCAATTCAAACAACTTTATTTATCCCCATAGGGCAATTCAGTTTTAGCCTTCCAGTCGTTTTAAACAAGACAAGAAGACAACAATCAATCAAGCATTTAGAAACACTCAGAAACACTGTCAGTGACATCATATTGCATTGCATATTACTTCCCATAGTGTTTACGCATTAGGTCAGAAGGTGGAGAGACGACAGTCTTTTGTATCTATTCGAACACATTTGACCACATAAGTGTTTACACTACAAAAGCAATAAGGTTGAATGCATTTTCGACTACCTCTGGAAGTCGTCGAAAGTGGACAAGCTCAAAACTACTTAGACCCCATATACACAGCAAAATCCCCAGTGTTAGATTAACACAACCAACACCACCAGATCACCTTATTTGTTCATCTGGCTGTTATAACTCACATACAGCAGCCAAACAAAATCTAAAGTTAATGAATTAACGGTCAAGAGCTTAACTAAACCAAACACCGATCACCATAATGGCGTAAAAATTACGGTTTTCCTCTTCAGAAATTCTGCTTGTTAACTTCAGGTGTCTTTAATCGTTACTCATTAAATCAGTTATCAGTGTTCTTTAACATTCTGCTCAGAGTTGATATAATCAGAGAATGTCTAATTGAAGAGAATTGGCACTGGCTGGTTACTTCCGGTTTCTGGACTGGCTGCAGTAACACGTCTCTGTCCATGCGGGGGCGCTCGCGGTCGAGTGCAGAATGAATGGGAGTCAATGGGGTTTCACCCCCAGAAATCCACTTTTCTCAGGATGTAGTTTTTTGTCAAGTAATTTGAAAGTTGCATTCAAAAGGGAGGGCTAAGAAAATACACTCAGCTGAAAATTGCATTTTTAAGTTCACTTATCTGTTCTAAAAATCCGTTCAAAACTGTGATGACGTCACACAATAGCAGAATGCTAGCGTGTTCCGGCCAACAACGGCCTAACCTGTAAGAAATCAAAAGGACATAAGTACTCATTCATTCGACTTTTGGCCTATAACCTATATTGAACTTGCGGAATCAACAATAAAATCTATGTTGATTTAACGACAAGCAGGTGAAAGAGACACTTTTAGCCGTTTAGCCCCATAGACTCCCATTCATTCTGCACTCGCCCGCGATCACCTCCAGTGGAATTCTAATGGAACTACAACCAAGGTGATACACAACGGGGCTAATAGGAAGTGCCAAGGCTCTCCGTTAGACGGGCTCTGTAATTCACACTTTTAAGTGTTAATTTAACTGGGGATTTTGCTATATTTAGAGTCATCGGTTGCGATCCGATCAAACAAAATGCATCTTAGTACCAGGTGTAAACGGCCTGAGAAGCAAAACAAACTTGACTAAAGCAAGAAAACGACAAGTCAAGAGGGCACACAAGACGGCTTTTATGGTTTCCCTTTAAATGACAACTATAGACTACTGACACCTGCTGGTATGGAGAGTTATTTCATCTCGCACGGGCGCAGAATGTACGTCCTAGTTGGCTGTAGTGTTTGCGGTGTGTTTGGCCCAGACACAACGAACGTGATGCGACACTGCAGTCAGCTTTAAACGCTGCCAGTTCTGGATGTCGGTTTGATATGACTGGACTTGTAGTGACCTTTGACTTCTGTGTCCCCTTCAGCCCCTTGTGTGCCTCAGAATGTGCAGACAATCATTGAGTGTCCATCTACTGTTCTCAACATTACCTGGCAACAGAGAGGTCAAGCCCATCACTACCACGCTACAGTGAGAAGCAGTGATGGACAAGTGCTGGGGTGTGACTCTAACGTAACCTTCTGCCAAGTACCTCACGTTCTCTGTGGCCTGACCTACGACGTGACAGTGGCGGCCTATAGTCGAACCTGCAACAGTTCTCAAAGCTCTGTGCAGCATGTCACCTCAGGTACCTGTGAAAGATATCATATAGATATGCATACATAGATTTAATGTTTGGATGTCTCTAACATATGTTTTCTGTATTCCTCAGGTCCCTGCCCACCAGATGATTTATTAGCAGTCTTGGACTGTACATCAAACACCGTCTCTCTGTCCTGGGACTCTAGTGTAGATGGCGTCCTCTACATTGCAAAGGCCTTTTATTACAATGACGACCACAATTACTACACGTGTAACACTACAAAGACCAGCTGCGACATCCCTTTGACCTGTGGGAGAGATTATAATCTGACTGTAGTGCCAGTAAGGAATGGCTGCACTGGGGAAAATGCTCCAGTCCAGTATTTAATGGCAGGTTAGTCACTTTTAATGCGTCATATTTTTCCATAATCCGACACAAATTTGACTTTTGGGATGTGTGTTTGTGTATGAAGCTCCTTGCGCTCCCCTCATGTTGGGCGTCGAGATGGACTGCCTGTCTGATTCGGCTTGGCTGACATGGGACGAGTCAGCAGGGGCGGAGCTCTACATCGCCACGGCGACTGACAGTGATGGACAGGTGTACCAGTGTAACTCAACTGAAAATCAATGTACAGTTGAACAGCTTCAATGTGGAAGATTCTACAACTTCAGTATCACTGCATTTAACAGTCAGTGCGACAGCCACCTGAGCAACACGATGGAATCTGAAACAGGTGAAGGTTTCCAGTGTAAAGTTATAACATCGTGACATAATCGCCAGGGTTATGAGTCATTTTATGAGACAATTGAGTTTCTATCAGTCCCATGTTTAAGGTCAATGTGTATGTGGTTGTGTTTCCTATGAGTTACGTCTACCCACCATGACAATAATAAGATCTCTTTCTCCCTCTCAGCGCCCTGTCCACCTCAGAATGTGGCCACGTCAGTGGGTTGTGACTCTGGCATGGTGAGTGTGTTGTGGGATGAGAGTGTTGGCGCGCTGAGCTACACTGCGACTTTGGATCGTACAGATGGAGAGACCACCTGCTGCACGGCAAACTCCACTTCCTGTGAGGTCACTTCCCTTCCCTGCGGCCAGATGTACGTCCTGACGGTCACTGCTGAGGGACGGACATGCAACAGCTCTCAGAGCATTGAGGTCATCGTACGGTCAGGTAATACAAACTGACCATTTTTAACCCTGTTACCAATGAAAATTAATACAAAATATCAATCTAAATTTGATTTGTATTTACCGTAACTGTTACATTTGCATGTTCATTAAATCTTTATTGTTAGAAAATCAATCAAACATCAGAGTAAACTCAATTGATGTCCCATATTTTACTCACAGGGTTGCGAAGTTAACCCTCTGGGGACGGATTGGGCGGTACCACCCAAAATGGCATACTTTTACAAATGTGTAATTATCTTAAAAACGATTAATGATAGAGAGGTGTGGTCTTTTTTGCCGTCTTCCTCAAGATTCTGCTGAAAACAATGGTAAATGGTGAACACTTGCGTAATACAACTGCGTATAAGGCCAATGAAATCGATGTTGTTAGGAATATTCCACGCGCAAAGACCAATGGAAAAATTGCCGCTGAGAGGAATATTTTTCTTACCCAATCAGAGGAAGGTTACCATGATTATATATATATAGTATGAAAGCAATTATAGCAGTATTATCTTTTTGTTTTAGCACATTTATGATGGCAAGCAGTAAAAGATTTACCTCAGAACAAGCTCTGGAACAATTACTGGAACGTGACGAGGAGAAATCCGAAGCTAACAGCTTTTCCACAGATGATGAAATATTTTACTTTTGATTGAAAAATTTCAAATATCTGTCAAGCAAAGGGTTTGAACAATATATTTTTTGTTCAAAAACGGTTCACTATTGTTGTTTGAGGTGTGATTTTCAGTAATAAATGACAAAAATAAAATGTTCATTTTTGAAATTCTCTAGTTTATTGTACATTTATTGTACATGTTTCCTCATACTTCCTTTATAAATAAATTACATGCTAGCTTAGGGTCTTCTGAATTCATAGATACCAAACACATGGTGGTCCATCTTCATTACACATGGTTTATAAGCCCAAATGTAAAAATAGAGAAAACGGGCCAAAAATGGCTTAGTCCCCTGAGGGTTAAAGAGAAAAAAAAAAGATTATAAAAAGTCAAATGCTGCTCACCCCCAAGACATTTTTATTCTTTTTTAAAGAGTTTAAAACTCTATTTTGCACCATTTCTTGTGAAAAATGTTATATAGCCTCTGGATGCTCTTTCAGTAATTAAGGTGTATTTCAACCCACAGTTCCCTGTATCCCGGAGAATCTGGTGTCCAGTACAAGCTGCAGTGACAACGTAGCCACCATGTCATGGATGAGCAAAGAAATCGGTGAGCTGTACGTGGTCAGTGCCATTAGCAATGACGGGCTTCACCTCGACAGCTGCGCAGGGTTCGGTCAGTCATGTGATCTTACAATGCTGAAGTGTGGTGTGCCATACACTGCCACAGTAATAGCACAAGACAGCATCTGCAGCAGTCTACCCAGTCAATCTGCTCCAATCAGGACAGGTTTGTGTGATTGTATTGCAATATGCATTGTAAATGCTGATGAACCAGATCTTTTCTTGTTCCGAATCCCTCGATTTTACTGACAGTCACTTCTCTCATGTTCAGTGCCCTGTGTGCCGGATAATGTGACCGCTGATGTGACCTGCCAAGAGAATGGCCTGTCCGTGTTCTGGCAGGAGAGCGCAGGAGCCGGATCTTACACGGCTGTGCTCGAGGACAGTTACGGCCGTTTCACCAACTGTCAGAGCACGAACGACACCACCTGTACTGTTGACAGACTCGCCTGCGGACAGACCTACCATGTCAGTGTGATAGCATCAGACGGATACTGTGACAGCTCGCCCAGTGCCGTCATTGACGTAGATTCAGGTAGAAAGCAATGAGGACAGATTTACACAGACACACAAGTCGAATTCCCCCAAAAGATTCTGCTGTAAAATTATTCTCATTCTCACTGGGTCATATGCCAAGCTTTTTTCCGCCACAGAATGAAAAATAAAAAAGGTATTTGTAACTTTTTATCTCGCAATTCTGACTTTTTTCTCACAATTGCGAGTTAACATCTCGCAATTTAACATCTCGCAATTCTGAGAAATAAAGTCATAATTGCGAGATGTTAACTCGCAATTGCGTGATATAAAGTCATAATTGCGAAATATACAATCAGAATTGCATGATATAAAATTGCAGTTGCGTGTTATAAAGTCATAATTGCGAGATGTAAAGTCATAATTGCGTGATATAAGGTCACAATTGCGTGTTATAAAGTCAGAAATGTGTGATATGAAGTCGAAATTGTGAGATATAAAAAAGTTAGTCTTTTTATCCCCTTAGAATTGGCCTGACAACTCGCAATTGCGAGTTTATATCTCACAATTTTGAGAAAAGATGTAATTATTTGCAATTATTTGTTATAAAATCAGAATTGCACGATGTAAACTCGCAATTGTGAGATAAAAAGTTTCAATTCTGTCTTTTTTCCCACAATTGCAACTTTATTTCTCACAATTGTGACTTTATATCTCGCAATTGCGACTTTATTTCTCAGAATTGCAACTTTATTTCTCGCAATTGCGACTTTATTTCTCACAATTGCGACTTTATTTCTCGCAATTGCGACTTCATTTCTTAGAATTGCGACTTTGTATCTCGCAATTGTGACTTTATTTCTCAGAATTGCGACTTTATTTCTCAGAATTGCAACTTTATATCTCGCAATTGTGACTTTATTTCTCAGAATTGCGACTTTATTTCTCAGAATTGCAACTTTATATCTCAGAATTGCAACTTTATATCTCGCAATCGTGACTTTATTTCTCAGAATTGCAACTTTATATCTCGCAATCGTGACTTTATTTCTCAGAATTGTGACTTTATATCTCGCAATTGCGACTTCATTTCTCAGAATTGCAACTTTATATCTCGCAATCGTGACTTTATTTCTCAGAATTGCGACTTTATTTCTCAGAATTGCAACTTTATATCTCGCAATTGCGACTTCATTTCTTAGAATTGCGACTTTGTATCTCGCAATTGTGACTTTATTTCTCAGAATTGCGACTTTATTTCTCACAATTGCGACTTTATTTCTCAGAATTGCGACTTTATTTCTCGCTATTGCGACTTCATTTCTTAGAATTGCGACTTTGTATCTCGCAATTGTGACTTTATTTCTCAGAATTGCGACTTTATTTCTCAGAATTGCAACTTTATATCTCGCAATTGCGACTTTATTTCTCACAATTCTGACTTCACATCTCGCAATTGTGAGATATAAAGTCGCAATTATTTATTTATTTATTTTTTATTCAGTGGCAGAAACAAGCTTCGTTATGTTCCCTATAGTATGTGGAATTGAAATTTGAATAGAAAAAATACTGAATTGCACTTTAACACAGTCTGTCAAGGAACAGACCTACACGTTTTGCAATAAAACATTATCAAATTACATTAAAAAGAATAAAATACACTTCTGTGAATTTCAGCCATTCAAATATGTTTAAAATTTGATAATTCTTTTTGGTTTTGGAATTTAATTTGTAATTCAGTTCTGAAAGCCATGTGCTGGTACACAAGTCAAAAAGTTTAAGTAATAATTAATGTTACTGTAATGGTGCCATGACATAATCAAAAACTTTTCTAGGCCTGTAACATTTCTTTGAATTGTTAAAAAGGTCATGATTGTAGTATGCCAATTATATTCCAACTATTTAGTTATATAATTTAGAACTGTTCATATTACAATGTTTACTTCTGTGGAAAAAGTTCCATTAAATGTATCGAATCTTCTCTCTCACACTTAAACGATGCAACATACAATGTGGCATTCAATGTGCTATATAGATGGTGTGAAATTTTCCAAAAGTTAATTTTGGACCCTGCTTTTTGGTTCTTTAGTGTTTTTGATGTAGCATGCCATTTGTCTGTATTTCAGCTCCTTGCATGCCTCGTGAGATTCGGGCACTAATGGACTGTCAATCTGGTACGGCTACACTGTCCTGGCAGCCAGGCACTGGGGCAATGCAGTACATGAGCACAGCAGTGGGTGAATCTGGTCATGAACTCACCTGTGAAAGCAACAACACCAACTGTGAGCTGACAGGACTGGCCTGTGGAGAGAGCTACAACGTCACTGTGTTAGCAGAAGGACAGACCTGCAGCAGTGTTGCAACCATGAGGGAACAACTGAAGACGGGTGAGCAGAACTACTCAGAACACCTCCTACAATACGCCCACCAATACTTGAACAAACTCACAGAACAATCTCACAACCCCACAGCAGCACGTTAAAAACACCTCGGAGCACCTCAACAACACTGAATTACACTGGCAACTACCCACTACATCACCCAACAAATACCTAGTAATGCCCTAGAAACCGTCCACAATGCCATCTGGGAACACAGCAGTATGTTAAAACTTACTCAGAACACCTCAACAACTGTTTTAACAATTTTCTAGCAATTCCCACAATACCAGCATCTAGTAATGCCCTAGAAACCACCAGAACAGCCTTTCCGACACTTAGCCCCTATTTATTGGTTTTAAGAAGTGTTTTCATCATTACAATTGGACAACACTTGGGTCGGGTGGGGTGCGCAATGGACGTCTGGCCAAAATAGTGGGTTATTGGACAAATAGTGGGTTAGAGGGACGTGGGGCACGTGGCGCCACTCTGAGGACGAAGGCAGAACTGCTTCGGGGGGCCTCGTACTCCGGGGGCCTCCCATCGCGCCTCCGAGGGCGTCGGGGCACCCCAACCCTGCCCGCATGGGTCGGGGGGGCCAGCATGCACATCCGCTGACCACCGTCCGCGAACCAACGCCCCAAGGACCGTTTGGACGTTTTCAAAAGTCATGGGCGAAAATGCATTGGACCGGATTGCTTACATGGTGTAAACGCTCATGTGGTCGAATGCGTTTGAACAGCCACAAAAGACTCTTTACTCTCCGCCTACTGACCTAACGAGTAAACATAATGGGAAGCGCACTAACCTGACAGGATTTGAAGTTTGGTTTGAAGACGAGAAGTTCGGTTCTCTCACCATTCCTGATTTCTAACACACTCAGTGTGTTCAGTGTGATTTTACAGCGGTCAGAGAAGAATCGAAAGCTATATTTTTCTATTTTCTCTGGCCCTGTTCATTTGTAAATTGTGCAGGCTTATTTTGTCCATAGACCCTCTTCTTGAACAAATCAAGACAGAAGGGGTGGAAAGTGGACAAAAGAGACAGATTAAAAACACAAGGTGTAAACAGGAATGTGTCTCCCTCGTCTACTTGTGATCCGATGGACCAAAACGGATCTTAATACCAGGTGTAAACATGGCCCTAGCAATCACCCAAACCAATATTGCAACTGCATAGAAGTGCTCTGAAAGCCACTCAAAACACCCACAAATTGCATAGCAGCATGAGCATCCTAGCCACACTCTTAACATCCTAACAAACGCACAACAGCATGCTAAAATGGGGTGGTGATGGCGCAGATGATAAGACACATGCCTTTGGTGTGAGAGACCCGGGTTCGAATCCACTGTTACCCTTTTTCCACCAAAAAAGAACTGGTTCGGAACTGGTGCTGGTTCAAAGTTGGTTCGGAGTTGGTTCAACTGAGTTGGTTTGTTTTTCCATTGATTAGAGCGCCCCGGGAACGACGTCGTTACGTCACTGTGTACGTCGCCATACGTCTTAGCTAGAAACGCTTGCAACATTACTTTGGGATTATCTCTAACTCGTGTACCAAGAAGGCTTTAAAAACAATTGAAATATGTAAGTCTTTTAATCTTTTCGTTTGATATGTAATTTTTTCGGATAAGTTATGTAGCCCTGTAATTGTGTCTTTTTTTCTTTCCATTTATTTGTTCTATATTGTGACTTTGCTTCTTTGCTTATAATGTCTTCAATAAAAAAAATATGCTTTGTGTGAGGAATGTTGAAATGTGGTTGAAATGAAGTAAATAGAAACGCTTCCGTTAACTTCAAGCATAACAATTACACAGGCGGACTCCATCGTGTTTCTGCAAATGTTTCTCTTGGCTTTGCGATCCTTTATTATGGTCAGAAAAGATGTTTAGAGCACATCTGGTGCCTCAGCCCCTGACGTAAGCATGACGTGCTAAAAGAACGGTTCTAGTCCAGCAAAGAGTTGGTGCCGCTTTGGAACCAGTTCCCCTGGCTTCTTTGGCTGTCGAAACACAAAGAACTGGTTCGCTCACAGGCACTGGCTCCGAACCGGCTCTCAAAATGCTTTGGTGGAAAAGGGGCTTGTGAGACACCAATGTGTCCCTGAGCAAGTCACTTAACCCCTAGTTGCTCCAGAGGCGTGCGACATCTGACATATATAGCAATTGTAAGTCGCTTTGGATAAAAGCGTCCGCTAAATAGATAAATGTAAAATGTAAAAACACTCCTTAAAACCTTATCAGTCGGTTGTAAATGCCATGGAAACTACACTTAACATCCTTGCAATACTGTATTTTGCACCATGATAATGAATTTCTTTCTCTTCATTGTGAACTCAGGTCCCTGTGTGCCTCAGCATGTTGAAGTGCAGTACGGCCTGTCTATCGGCCAGCTGTCCTGGGACAGGAGCAGAGGTGCTACCAGATACACCACACAGGCTGTCACTGATCTGGGATCAGTGTTGTCCTGCTCCACCAGTGACACCTCCTGTGCCCTCTACAATGTGTCCTGCAGTCAGACATATGACATCAGTGTGACCGCACACAACACCGTCTGCCAGGGAGCTGCTGTATCTGCATCAACTACTCTAAACACAGGTGCCTTCATTTTGCCATTATCCCAACGATTTTAGTGCTTTATGTGTCCAACAACTGACTGTGTGTGCTTCACCAGAACCCTGCCCACCCCAGAACGTGCGAACGCATCTGAATTGCTCAAGTGATGTAGGGACTGTGTCTTGGGAAGAGAGTTTGGGGGCGCTGGCATACGTGGCTTTCCTGGAGGGTCGTAATGGTCAAAGCCTGTCCTGCTACACGACCAGCTCCAGCTGCAGTGTGACCGGGCTGATCTGTGGCACTGTTTATGACACCCATGTACAAGCAGTTGGAGGAACTTACAACAGCACAGACAGCGAGACAGTTCTTCTCACATCAGGTTAGGCAGGTTTCTATTTTAACGCCATGCCAGCTTCTATGGCTATATTCATGGCAAGAGCCATAAAGATTTTCTGAAAAACTAAATTTGGATTTGCTTGGTTTAAAACCTTTTCAAAAGGATCAAACAAGCTCATTAAATGGGTAGAAGTAATATGTTTAATGGATAGAAGGCATCTAACAAAATCAGGGACCATTCTGTAATGAATCCAATGGAGGCAAGTTGAACTTAGTGATGGGCGATTTCAAAACACTGCTTCATTAAGCTACGAAACTTTTACAAATCTTTTGTTTCGAATCAGTGTTTCGGAGCACGTATGAAACGGCCAAAGTCTTGTGATTTCAGTCAACGAGGCTTCGTTATGTTGTAACCGTTTCAACATTTCAATGGTTCACCGCGATATCATGAATTATGTGGATTCACTGAAATGTACCCCTAGTGGCAAACCATTGAACAACTGTTTATGGGTTTTTATACATTTGTACATGTTTTAATTAGACATTAGTATAATTAAAAGGAATAATAGTTGTTAAGAATCTCTAATTGGCTTGTTTAGCTATGCCACCCATGGAACAAACAAAGCAACCCAGATAGCAAACTGACATTGAATCAACGTGGAAATATGACATCGAAACAACGTTGATCTGACATTGTTTTGTTCATCGAATTAACGTTGAACCAACGTCAGACGCGTCATTCTTTCAAAACTAACGGAAAATCAACTTGAAATCAACGAGTTGTTTCAACGTTATGAAAGCAAACCAATTTTCGATTTGATTTCGTTGGTTGAACGTTAATTCGATGAGCAAAATCAACGTTGTTTCAATGTCATGAGAGACGTCGTTTCCACGTTGATTCAATGTCAGTTTGCTGTCTGGGAAGCCCTAAAAACTGATAAAAGAACACATATTGCACAGATACTTTTAATCGTATTAAATGATTAGTTAATTGCATTTGATAAATTTTACTTTCAAAAAAAAATTTGGCCTGAGTTTGTGTTGCATTTACACTGTTCTGACCAATAGTCTCACCAGCATGTGCTGTTTCCAGCTCTTTGAAACACTGAATCAGTTGATTCAAAGCTTTGTTTCTCCTATCACCAAGTTCAACTGAAGCCATGTGCTGATTTATTTAACAAAACTTAATCAAAACAATTGAAAAATTAAAAATAGACTCAAAATATGAAATTAACTTTAACAAAAAAACTCAACAACAGTAGTGAACATTAACAAAGTTAGACACCAGACAACTGGAAAATATCATAGACAGTGAAAGAAATGGACACAGCGACCCCATTGATTTCAGCGGAGAAGACTGAAGCCCGATTATTGCACTTCCTGTCTGATGTCTGAGCGACTGCGCAGGCTCAATCTGAGCGTGACGACAGTCTGACAGTGGTTGATCTTCTAGTAGCTGTGCCAAGACAAATCTGAATCACCTAATTCCTTAAAAACGTTGTTGAGATATTTTGTCCCGTTGCTTTAATGGACTCTCTATCTATGGGCTTCTCCCTTGACTTTATGCCTCCATGTCCCCCTGATTGCCTCATAGACAGTAAAAGATTGTCCGTGAGCTTCTCCTCCTGTCTATACGGTAATTTCTCTATTGTGCGACAGAGAGTCCCGTGGTTATGACGCAATCTTTAGCCTATTTTTACTAAAACGGCTTCTACGGGGCCGTGACGTAAGATACAGCCTTTTATACATTGTCGTGTTTCTTTAGAAATAAATAATGACAAATGAAGTCTTTGGATGCCTTAGATGTAAAGTTATTCGCTGTCAAAGTGAATGGGAGTCAATGGGATGCTAACAGCAGGTGATAGTCTGTTACAATGGAGGTTTCAGTTTCCGGCTGATGGATGACACCCTTGCTATATATACCCAAAGACTAATGACTTTAAAAGACACACCTGAAATCAATAAACCAATAAATAAAATGAATGCAGAGGAGCACATGATTAGAACAACCAATGGAAACAGAACAATAAAGCAAAGGGGACACATCATAGATATCTATATAAAGGCTAGATGTGTCACGGCGGAGTATTTATCGTCATCACCGGCGACCATCTTGTCACAGACAGGCTTTCTGGCGGGCTCTGATGTAAAAAATACTCTTATCTCGTTGAAATCTTGACGGATTTACAAACGGTTTGGTTTCTTACAAACGTTATTGACGTGGCTATAATTCTGGATGATATTTATACACGTATTATTCATAAGTATGCAGTATCATAACTACATCTCTGCCGTTTGTAACAAACCAGACCGTTTGAAAATCGGTAGAAAATTGAGCAAGTTACGATGATTTAAAAAGTACATGCACCATTAAAACAATGTTACCAGTGAGCGAGCTAGCTGTGACAAGATGGCCGCCAGGTGCTGACGTCGACCTCCATTGGCCTGCAGCGCGGACGAGATATCTAGCCTTTATATAGATATCTATGGGACACATGACATAAACAGGAGACATGACTTGGATAATTCAAAATAAAAGACAAGAAAATGTGAACAAAACCAAAAATACATACTCGGGTACCGTAGGTGGCAGTATGCACTTGAAAAGTCATAGTTGCAATCTATATATATATATATATCTACTGTATACCATAGTATAAGTTTTAAAATGTCTAGTAAAAAACATACTGCCCCGCCCTAAGTGTCCATTTCGACTGAGCAGACTTGTGATTCGCCGCTGTGTCTTTGTGTCTAGCCCCCTGTCCACCAGTGTCCAGCTCAGTCGCTGTCGCCGTGATCTGTGATGATGCAACAGCGTTGTTCAACTGGGCCTGGAGTGGCGGAGCTGCGTCCTATGAGCTCACTGCCATCAGTAACAACGGCTACATCGCCACCTGCATCTCTCAAGAGAATTACTGTAACATCAGCAATCTAGCCTGCGGACAGACCTACAAGGTCAGGCTCACAGCAAACAATGATAGATGTCAGGTTACAGAGGAGACTGGAGTGACCTTCCAAACACGTGAGTCGACATTTTTCTGTCGACAATGTAACTGTAGAAAAGGAATACAGCTCATAACTGAACTAATCATTGAGCTATTTTGTCCTTTGAACTCTAGGCCCTTGTGCTCCTTTGCGTGTGAACGTGGACTTTCAGTGCCAATCTAGAGCAGCTGTACTGACCTGGGAGCAAAGGGACGATGTGCTATACTACCTTGCTAGCGTCACCCTCAGCACAGGAGAAGTGGCCACAGTTTGTAACTCTACAACTGACAGCTGTGAAATGAGGGGGTTGAGGTGTGGAGAGGAGTACGCCTTCACCGTCTCGGCCTACAGTGAAGATTGCCACAGTGACGTCAGCAGCACTGTACACATTCAAACAGGTCCATCATTCTATACTTTAAACTTTATTTTTGTTATCCAGTAAGTAGTGGACAAATTTATGTCCGGCCTAGCAGGGCCGGATTAAGAGTTCAGGGGCCCCTGGACACAATGTCTTGTAGGCCCCCTCTTAAGCAGGCCAAATGTATATTTTGTCCAAGGACATTTTAATATGGAATTTACAGTTTACTGATTTAATGACTTAAAATTAACTTTGTTGAACTATTGGAGTAAAGTTCATAAATGGTTGTTCTTTCCTATAGGAATTTGTAAAACTATGTTGGGTGGACCCTTTATTTAGCATTTATAGTTTTACTGATTTACTATTCCTCTAGGGGGGTTCGGGGGCATGCTCCCCCAAAAGACAATTGTGTACATTTTAAGGTTAAATGCATCAATCTTGTGCTCTCTGAGAGATCACAATTAAGAGCTTCAACCCATGAACTGCTCGTTGAACAAAGAAAACGCATTGATTTGTACCAGGACAATAAACAGGGCTCAAACATATTTTTAGTTGAGTCTCAGTCTACACTACATTATCAATGGAGTTTTAGGATCCCAAACAATTATTATAATAATGTAATAATGATTTATACAATTATTCCTATGACGTAAAATCCATATAGCCTATAAATGTACTAGTATATAAATGAAAATGAATATTTTTGTCCTTATTTCTTCACTTGCAAGAAATAAACCCTTGAGCTTGTATTTAGGAGAAAAGACCATCCTGATCGCGTGAGCAAAGTGCACACTTTTCTTTAAATCACCCAGCACTGATGCCTATTCTTAAAGTCTTATAAACGCAAAAAGCCATGCCATGGTTTCGATTTTAGTTCGTTGGCAATATAACACGCTAGAGACCTATGTTAGGTTAAACATTTTACATCTCATATGTGTTGGGAAAAGGGAGAAGAGACTTCGGCAAAAGGCGGATTCGAACTCGGGTCCGAGCGCTGCGGATCAAAAGCTCAATTCAGCGTGTTACGACCTACACCACTTTAGCTGTGACGTGATCCGCGTCATTTTTCATAAAAAGACAGGCACTTAGTGCAAACATACGCTCTGTTTTATCAAACCTTCCCTCGCGGCCTCGAAACACTACCAGCCCACCGGGGAAACTCCCGACTCTCCCGATTGCCACTCCGCCGCTGGTGCCCATTGGCCCACGACATCTAAGTGCCCAGTTGGCCCAATGGTTAATCCGGCCCTGCGGCCTTGGAAATTTGTGATCTTCACCCTAAGATATTAAGAAACTAAGATGTAGTTTTCTTTGAATGACATCACAATGAAACCTTTGCATTGTCTCTTTCTTCAGAACCTTGTCAGCCAACCCAACTGACAGTCGCAGGATCATGTGATAACAACACAGTTCACTTGAACTGGAATCACAGCAGAGGTGCATTGAGTTACACAGTGCTTATCGCAAGCAACCTAGGATATGCCAACTCAGTCCAGACATCAGAATCGATGCTAACAGCGGAGCTCCTCTGCGGACAGACCTACACCTTCACAGCAGTGGCGGAAAATGATGCCTGTGACAGCATCCCAAGCACTCCCGCCCATCTTACGACTGGTACGACCCAACACTCATAAAGGCCGATCTTACAAGTGACACAAAAATTGCCACAGAAAAGGTTTCTGACATTTATACAAAATCAATGCTTTTCTTCTATAGCCCCGTGTGTGCCATACAACATTGAGACCTTTGCAGAGTGTGAGACTAGCCTGGGTGCTGTCAGCTGGGCTGGCAGTGATGGCGCAGAAACTTACACCGCCATTGCCGAAGGACAGGATGGCCACACGCACATTTGCATAACAAACACAACCTTCTGTATTTGGGAGGAGCTGCATTGTGGGGAAATTTACGTTGCCCGGGTCATTGCCAACGCACAAATCTGCAGCAGTAATCCCAGTAAAAGCACAATCATCAACATGGGTGAGTTGCTGATGAGGTCAACTTTAAATGAAACTACTTTCTAGAAATGGCTAATCAATATTGCCTGCGTTGTGTACAGCTCCATGCATCCCCCAGAAACTGGTGTCCTCCTTTGACTGTGAGGTGAGAGTGGGTTCCCTCACCTGGGAAGCAAGTGAAAATGCTTCGATGTACCTGGCGTCTGCCGAATCTAGCAGCGGTCACCGGGTCGAACTCACCACCAATGACACAAATGCACAGTTCTCGGAGTTCAACTGTGGTCAGCTTTACTTTCTGACTGTCCTAGTTGTGGGACATGTATGTAGGAGCCCCCCCAGCAACGCCTCAGTACTGCAGACAGGTTAGGACTTTCTTACACGCACCCAATCCCAAAAGAAGTACGCAACTCTTTTGAGCTCTTGACAATGCCACACTTGTTGAATGACATGGATTATGTCATTGTGTCTTTCTACAGAGCCCTGCACTCCCACATCCCTCTTTGGCTTTAATGACTGCATCTCCAATATTGCTACAGTATCTTGGGAGCCAGCTGATGGTGCAGAATACTACACCGCAACAGTGCAAGGCCCAGATGGGCCTTTAGGAACATGCATGTCCTGGACGGCGAGCTGCGGCATGCCCAAACTGTCTTGCGGCAATACATACAATGTTAGCGTGATTGCCTCCAGTCGCCAATGTAACTCAACACCCAGTGCGCTGAGCACTATTAACACAGGTAATGCATGCTAACCAACTTCAACATAAATGTTAGACACAAATACACACTCCTCAGCACAGGTGTTGTTCTGGTAATATCATGTCTGCACTGTCAGAGCATTTACTTGTTTTGATCCCAGTACCTGGTAATGATATTATGGTTCATTCAATTTAATATGCATTTACAGTTTTTTTTCAGTAAAGTCAACAAACAAGAACAACTCTCTCTCTTTCGCAGTGCCCTGTGTTCCTACGGGAGTGTCTGTGGTGCTGGACTGTGCCACTGCTGAGGCACATGTGTCCTGGAACGCAAGCATGGGGGCGCTGTCCTACACTGCTTTTGCCTGGAACAGCCAATTCAACTTCATATCCTGTAGTAGCACTGGACCTGTTACACATTGCAGTCTTAGTGATCTCATCTGTGGAGATGATTACAGTATTCAAGTGATTGCTGTTGGAGATGAATGCACCAGTTTGCCCAGTCAGACAGAACACTTCTTCACAGGTACAGTTGCCTAGTTTTGGTTTTGTTGTTCTAGATCAGGGATGGGCAACTTCAGTCCTGGAGGGCCACTTAGCTCCAACCCTGAAAAAATCCCTTGCCTGTAACTTTCTAGTAATCCTGAAGACCTTGATTAGCTTGTTCAGTGTGTTTGATTAGGGTTGAAGCTAAACTCAGTAGGACAATTGCCCACCAGGACCGAAGTTCTCCACCCCTATTCTAGATTAAAGAAATTGGTTCTGTTATTATTTTTCTCTTGTAACATTATTTTTCTGTTGTTTCCTGTAGTTCCTTGTGCCCCAGAAGTTACTTCTACACACCTGGACTGCTACACTGACACTGTCCTGCTGCAGTGGACTCCCACCAATGGGTCTGTTTCCTACACCGCTGATGCCAGGACTCCTGGGGGGCTGACCTCCACCTGCTCCAGCAACTCCACTAACTGTGAACTGAAGGGACTAGCTTGTGGACAAACATACAATCTTACCATGGTATCATATGATGGACATTGCCACAGCCAACCTGGCACAGCCCTGGCAGTTGCGTCGGGTATGAAAGAGGAAATTAATTAAAATACATCACCTAGATGTAGCAATGTAGTCAACTTTTTTTAAGAGTCATTCTCAGGGATGTCCATATGATTGGGTACTAGTATAATTAAAGGGTTGGTTCACCCAAAAATTAGAATAGGCCTATGTCAAGAAAAAATTGAAGACTGGAAGTACGTCTTTTGGTAGGGATACGGCTCTTCCCAGCAAACAAATTTGGGTTCTGGGAATGTTCTGGGAACGTTAGTTTTTAGAACTTTCCCTTAAGGTTAGGGGAACGTTCCTGGAACATTCTCCTTACGTTATAAAAATGGAACCTAAAAATAACCTGCATGGAACATAACCTATAACGTTCTTGTTTGGTTCCCCCCAAAAAATAACCTCATGGGACCATTCGGGAACGTTAGGGGAACGTTCTGTGTTTGCTGGGATTCTGGTTAGCTTTTTACAATGGTGGGGTCCGATAGATACGACTGGACCAAATCTCTCCGCAACCTGTCTGAAGTCACATATGACGATGTGGTTCGGATGGTAAATGAAAACTCAAGCGCAAAAGCTGAGGTATGGCTGTCTATGTCCTGATGCAAAGCAACTTTTCATTTTTACAACTAGCCATTAGCCAGTAAGGTAAATTGCTGCGTTCACGTGCTATGGAAAATAGGATATTTTCCACTTGTGAACTGGTATTTACCAGTGTGTTGCATTCAAGTGCTTTTGTTGTCGTAATGTGGTAAAAAGATGGAGATCCAGACCTGTTATGTAGCTAAAACTATTTTAGATTGCTTAAGTCATCTCCAACGGCAAGAAAATGATTTATCGAAACTCAAAAGGTAAATAATATGCTAATATATTTTATAGATCATGAATAGGATATATTTTTACCATTCACGACTCTCGTGGTGGTCTCCGCCTTTTTGAAAAGTTCAAAGGTTATCTCATCTCGGCAACTCGTCCATCAAAATATTCTACGAGTTGCCCAGTGGAAAATACCACATGAGAGGGTGTTCATGTGCATTTTCCACGTCGGCTTTTGGTATTTACCATAATTACCATAGCACATGAACACAGCAAATGTTTCTATGGTAACAGCGAGTTGGACCTATCAGCAGACATTGCTACTACGCTTAGGATTGTGGGTAGTGTAGTTTTTTTTCATAATATTGCGGATAAAACAGGTTTTTCTTTAAACAAGGTTGATTTCATAAAAACGTATAGCTTCAACAGGAGCAAAAACCTTCGTTTCACAACCTCATAGCTCGTGGTCAGTCTACCTCGGATGGTTTAGACTGAAATTAGGGCTGATAATCTAAATCCTTACCGAGAAATACTGCTGACCGGAAGTTCTGTATCCCGACTCCGCGTTCTGGAAGCAGGAAGTGTGACATAGGACTATTATCCCATAATTTACTCACCCTCAATCCTTTCTTCTTTCAGCCTAACACAATCAGAGTTCTGTAAAAAATATTTACCAGTATCCTAATGAAATGATTGTATGTTCATAGTTTTACTGATTTCTGTAGTTTTGGGACATCTCTTTCTGACCTCTCTCACTCTCTCGAATAGTTCCCTGTCCACCTCAGAGAGTGGTGTCTAATTTGCTCTGCTCGTCAAACTCTGCCCATGTGGAGTGGAGTCCCGATACAGGGGCAGAGTCGTATGAGGTTCAAGCCATCACCACAGGTGGCCAGATGACAGGATGCGACACCACAAATACTTCCTGTGTTGTGCCTGACCTTGAATGCGGTTCCATTTACAACATCAGCGTGCTTGCCATTGGCCACAACTGTAATGTGTCAAAGAGTGCGATCACCACACTGCATTCAGGTAGGTGACCTCTAACAAAGCAAAGTTTTCCTCATGAAAGTGACAGCATCTTCCACCGCAATTCTACAATGACCCAAATATCAATTTCCAATTTGTCCCCAGTGCCATGTATTCCCAACCAGATTCAGGCAAACCTGAGCTGTGAATCTGGTGTGGTTGATGTGTCCTGGCAGCCTAGCCAAGGAGCTTTCTCTTACTCTGCTGTCGCTCAGGGCAGCGCGGGCTTTGCGTCATCATGCAACAGCACCAGCACCACATGTGAGTTCACTAATCTACTGTGTGGACTCACATACAGCTTCAGCGTGACTGCCTCCGACCACTCGTGTACCAGCGCACAGAGTCAGAGCGTAGAGCTGGACACAGGTAGGATGAATGTACACACACAATTCACAATTCCTTTTCCATTCCTATTATTATATTTATGAACTTCTTGTTTGCGATTTAACAGTTCCATGCAAGCCAACGGGAATCATCACTGAAATGGAGTGTGGCAGCCACACAGGTGTAGTGTCATGGGAACAAGGGGAGCACGTTGCCTCCTACCTGGTCGTCGCATCCAGTCCAGATGGGCACCGAACACATTGCAGCAGTCCCAACTCCAAGTGCACATTAGACAGCCTACATTGTGGCCAAGCCTACAACCTCACAATCACTGCCCAGGACAGCCACTGTGACAGCAGAAATGCCCTTTCAACATTACAGTCAGGTTAGGAAATCCCCCCTAATACTCTTTCATCAACATGCTTCCACACAAATGAAGAAAATGACTATTCAATACTAGGGTTGGGAATCGAGAATCGAGTATCGATTGGAACCGAGACTAACTTTTCGTTTTTCCCGGAATCGTTCAAAAGTAAAAATTCCGATTCCTAGTTTCGATATTCACAGTCCGCCGAGCGGAAGAAGAAACCGCTGAACAACACCAACGAAGAAGCGTCTACCGGAAGTGTTGGCATAACCGCGCGAGTCGAACATGAGTAGCTTACTTTGGCGATCCAAAGTGTGGCTTCACTTTTCTAAAAATAACGAAATCTCTGCAAAATGCAAAATTTGTGACAAAAGGAGTATTTTTACAGAAGGACTATTTCCTTCAGAAAGACCGTTGGTTAGCAAGGTTAGCAAAACTTTTTTGACCCTGCCTCTTAAAGAATCGGAATCGAGAATCGTTAGGAACCGGAATCGAAACAAGGAATTGGAATCGGAATCAGAATCGTTCAAATTCAAACGATACCCAACCCTATTCAATACCAGACCTGTGCCACCATCAGATCTACAAATAGTAGGGCTGTGTTCGAAATCGCCCCCTGTACCCTCATTCACTATCCCCTACATTACTCCAATAAAAAGGAATTTATACCAGTTTGTTATTACGCTGTAGCCACATTGGATCAACGATTTGTAAAATGGATGGAGGGATGATTCATCTTCCGGCGAGACACAGGAAATCATTTGGCGCCACTAACATTGCATTATGGGTATTCTCTAGCCGTTGAGTGTGCATCAGCTGTACATTCATTAATGAGGTGCATTATGGGACTTAATGAGTGCACTCGAGTCGATAACGTCCACTATGGTTTTGGACAGCACTACAAATGGCTGTCCCCTCATATAGTGTCCTATTTAAGTCTATGGGGGCGAATTCAAACACAGCCCAGCTTTTCTGATGTAATCAGCTGATGTTAGATATCTGTCTTCGTTGACAAACCCAAATGAACGTATCCGTGTATTAATGCTTCATCTTTCTCCTCTTCCTCAGTTCCATGTTCACCTGTCAACGTGCAAGCATCTCTCGTTTGCCTGTCTAACTCTGCGGCTGTTACGTGGCAAAGTACCAGCGGGGCGCTGTCCTACCAGGCTGAGGGCATCACTGTAGACGGCACCCACGCGGCCAACTGCAGCAGCGGCGACGCAACTCACTGCAACCTGGAGCATCTGCTCTGCGGACGCACATATAATGTGTCTGTGCTGTCCATGGACCATGCATGCAGCAGCGAAAGGAGTTTGTTCACACAAGTGCATACTGGTGAGTAGCACACTCAGACTGTTAAAATGATTTCTAAAGTAAGCCATTTGTAGGTTGAGTTTTTGAAAAGTGTAAACCAGTTAGCACCCTGTCACCCAATCAAACACACCCGAACCAGCAAATAAATGTGTTTGCGGTTACTTGGAAATTACAGGCAGGTGTTGTTGGAGCAGGGTTGGAACTAAAGTCTTCAGGAAGGTCGACCACTCTGGTGAAAGTGATTTCACCAAGTACCACATGTTCCTGGATCAACTTTCCAATCAACCAATCAGATTTGAGGGTGAAGTTTACAGTTTATGTCAAGATTAGGCTTATAACCAGGGTGAAGTACTTAAACATCAGTGTTATTCAGCAATCATTACCCTATGATTTTAGGGAAAAGTTATGGGTAGGGTTAGGTTTAGTGGTAGGGATTGGGTAAGGACTACATTTTGGGACTGGAACGTTGATCCAGGATCAACAAAATATTTTAATCCAGGACCATGTCTTACTTGGCAAAATCCCAGTGACCAGGTCACTCTCTAGTACCCCTTGCTGGTTCGGAGCCAGAGCCTAGTTTCAAATCGGTTCTTTGTTTTTCGACCACCAAAGCACCAGCTCCGAACCAGTAAAAGTGGTTCTAAAGTAGCACCAAATCATTGCTGGTCTAGAAGTAAGAACCGCTTACGTCAGCGGCTGGGGGCGGGGTTACCGTGACCAACAAGACGAATAGAAACTTGTGACCGCCATTTTTTTAAATAGCAGCTAATCATGCTAATAGCAGCTCGATTGTAATCTCCGTTAATGCAAGTTACGGCGAGCTGCACGGATGTGCTGGATTCGCCGTGTTTGGATACCGATATAGGTTTGCAAAGCCATGAGCACAAATAGTAACGCAACAACTGCCAATGTCGATGGAAGGCTTGTTCGAGATGCATCGGAGCTGCGGGAGTGTTTGGGAGTTTACGACTCCTGCTTTTGAATCAAATCTTTTTATAATGTTTTTTCGAATCGCTCTCGCAGTTCGAGATTCGCAGTGCCGAACCATCTCGAGCAAGCCTGGTGTGTTTGTGTGTGCCGCTCTAGCGTTGCTGGGCAACATGAGATGTATACGGTGACGTAAGATCTGGCTCTGTGATGCTCTCTAGCTTGTGGAAAGGCAAACCGGTTCTTTGAAAGCTCGTCAGTCGAACCAACTCCGAACCAGCACTAGCTCTAGCTCTGAACCTTGTTGGTGGAAAAGGGGGTATAGGAGAAGGGTTGGAAACCCCTAGTGTGGCAGTACTGTGGCACTTTCGAAGCAGCCTTTTCTTAAAAAACATAACAACATGTAACATCCACTTCCACTTTACAGCCACCATCAAGAACAGATGTATGAAATGTGCTTTTCTTTTTTTAGCGCCCTGTCCACCTCAGGCCGTTGATGTGCAGGTGAACTGTTCTGCTGGCTTCATGACTGTCACATGGGCAGCCAATCCAGATGCAGAATCTTTCCATGTGAGAGCAGCGAGCAGTGGAGGAGATTTCCTGTCATGTGATTCCACTGGCACCAGCTGTTCAATCCCTGGCTTGCCATGCGGACAGTCATATTCTGTCACTGTGACATCTGTCAGGGGAGGCTGTGCGAGCCAGCCCAGCACTGCCGTCAACGCTACCTCAGGTAACTTTCACAACAACAACACAAAATGACCACTAAACTATTGAGGTAATAAAATCAGGTAATAAAGGTATAATCAGTCAGGTAATAAAATATAACCTTCTGAATTAATTTCGGTTGGATGAGATAAATCATTAACGATGGAAATATTACCGTGTTTAAAACAAGCGGCAACCTTCCGGGCTCTCTCTCGAATCCAACACAGAAGTGACTTAAACTGCAATTCATTGACTGACCTCTAGTGACAGGCTCCAAAAGAGAGACAATCCAATATAATCCCCATGTTAAAATAGACTAATTTTTTTGTAACTCATCCGTTTTTTATTATATTATTTAAGGCAGGGGTTCTCAAACATTTTGGTGCCAGGGACCCCTTTCAGGGGAAAAAAAATTCCAAGGACCCCCCTCATATTTATAACAGTTATTGAGCACAAAGTTAATGTGTGAGCGGCAAATGAAATATTTTTGCACAAAATGAATGGTCTCCACCCAGGGTACTATGCAGGAATTTCTAAATAGCCTACTGAGGTAACGAAAGTGATCTTGCTAGGAATCACTTAGTTAGGATCCCTCACTTAGGAATTTTTGATGTTCTTGATCTACACATGTGCATTTTAAGGTGTTTTAAGGCCCCACAATTGGATAACTATAGATTTAGTAGAAGCATGTCAGTCAGTGGCATACATTTTTTTTTTTTTTTGTCAAGATGTCACGAAACACAATCACATATTCCAATCAGGAATGGCCTTAAAAGAGAAATGTTTCAATAATTAGGCCTATTCTGCACACAAATAAAGCCCATAAGCCTATAAATACAATGATAATGGCATTATGTTTAATAGGTGCGTGCGTTGTTAATTTGAGCTACTGTAATTAGCTAAAAAAAACATACAGTAGGCTATATGTTAAATATATGAATCCATAATGTTAATCTCATGGGCACAGTATGTTTCTATTGACCTGCTTTTTCCTTTTTTAAAGTTGAGCTTGATTAATACTTTGCAAACTGATTGTTTCAGTCGTTTTTTAAACTTTTATCTAAAACAGCTGTTTAGTTTATGTTAATTTAAGGCCTATATCTTATCTCGCACTTTATGACCGTTGACTGAAACGTCGTGCGGGGAACTTTGAGTTCACTCCGACTCAAACATTTTGACATTGACGAGCTATCGTTGTTAGTCTGCTGAAGCACCTCAGACGAGAAGGTCAGTATCATCGCGATGTGCATCCTTGCAACCTCAGTTGTGGGTACGGCCCTGTCACTATGCACTTTTATTTTGATAATGATCAGACTTCTAATGTCAAATCTACAGTAGCAGTGCTAGAACTGACTATTGTGCGCGCACGCGAGACGCCGGCGCGCAATTACATGGGAATTTTTCCTCAGCAGTGGAAACAGGAATACTCTTATTTATGGTCATAGATAAGACAAGAGTGCATCATCCGAAACGGTAAAGTGTCCATTTTTTATTTGTGTATAGGCTACATTATAAATGACTACAAAATGTCATGCCTTTTAAAAATACAGAAAAGAACCGGATGCGGGTTCATGCCGTCTCTCTGTCTCCTTTCTGGCGCACGTCCCGCAAAATCAACAGCAGCGAATCTACTTGACGCAAAGACATAGATTATCTATCTATAGAAAACTTTAAGTGTCTACTTTGTATTGTTTTATGTTAAATGCTTTATACAAGTTACTTAGGAATAAACAGCATGTTTTCAGATGATAATCAAAACATGACTCATAGCATGGAAAAAAACGTTAGGTTGTAAATTATTTCGCGGACCCCCTGGCTTTAGCTCGCGGACCCCCAGGGGTCCGCGGACCCCACTTTGAGAACCACTGATTTAAGGGATACTCCACTTTTTTTGGAAATAGGCTCATTTTACAACTTTTTTTTACAAGTTTTACCATTTTTGAATCAACTCAGCCGATTTTCTGATATTTAGAATAATATCAGTAACCAGAAAGTTTCTGGTCTCATTGACTTCCATATTAGGAAAGAATATACTATAGTAGTCAATGAGACCAGAAACTGTCTGGTTACTGATATTCTTCTGAATATCAGAAAATCGGCTGAATTGATTCGAAAACAGTAAAACTCAACTGTTTAACTCTGGGGGAGTTGTAAAATGAGCCTATTTACCAAAAAAAGTGGAGTATCCCTTTAAGCCTTAAAGTTCTGCATAATTAAGGGCGTGGCCACTTGAGTGACAGGTGGATTTCCGCCGCCGTCACTACTAGCCGTTTGTCTGATGTCTGTTAGCGTCACGTCACCTCAGCTAATCCTCCTCTTTGCCCATTTTTCGTTTATCTGGAAGTGACGCGCTGCCAAGATGGCGACGGCCGGCTCCGCCCATTTTGGGCTTCAGAAACCTACGGGTGACACCTACGTATTTTTTCCCACCACCATGTCCCTTTAGGAGCTCCGTATGTACTCTACCATTAAGACAAGTTATTTCACTCGGCGGCCATCTTTGAAACGCCTCTCGGGCAGCAAGGGCAGCTCTTATCTCTTCGAATTGGGAAATCAGATTCTCTTTTCACCAATGAAATCAGCAATGAAATCTGACAACAACTGTCTTATAAATTTCGTTTCTAAACGCTTGAATCATGACAGAAAACAGCTTTGTTCATGCGTAGTGGAAGCACGTCTGACTGTTTCTATAGGAACCAGAGCTTGTAACGGCTGCAGTGATGCGATGACTTTACCAATCACCGATTGGCTCTTATTTAGTGGGCGGGACTTGAGCATTGCACTTTTCCCAATACAAGTGACACGTCTTGTGTAATTGTATATTCTTTGACCATATGTACTGTACTGTCACAGAACGCTGTTAATTTTTTCTGCAAAGGATGCCTTTGTGGAAATGCCCATTGATCCTAGCAAGCTAACATATTTTATATTTGCATGTCTTTAGCTCCTTGTGTTCCGCAAGGGGAGGCCGGAAACCTGGACTGCGTTACGAACTCAGCCTGGGTGACGTGGTTACAAGCAATGGGGGCGGAGTCTTACTCTGTCCTGGCAGAGGAAAGGGGCGGAGCTAACTCTAGCTGCTCAGCCTCAGGTCTGCACTGCAATGTTCCCGACCTGAAGTGTGGAGCCACCTACACCTTCCACATCACTGCCATCAATTCGTTCTGCCGAAGCGGACCCAGCAACACCTTCCAGATTCAGACAGGTGCAAACACACTCAAAAACCCTAGTCTTTTTTTATTCTAAATTATATTTACGGTGTATTTATAATCCATTTATTCACTTTTTGAGCATAGACCTGCACACTCTAACTTTGATTTCTCAGTTTGATATCTTTTCAAATAGTACACTTGTCAGATTATTGCTGAACAGAACTTTACGTGTATTATGAAAAATTCACACAAAAAAACTATTTTAAATTTTTATATGAAATATATACTTTCTAAATCACGCTTTACTCTAAAACGGCAAGAAAATCAAAGCCATAAGTTGTGTTCCAAATTTGAGCTTGATATCTAAAAAAAAATGAGCTTTCAGTAAGATTTTTGTTTGGCTGCAGTACCAACAGATTTCACTATATAAAATTAATCTCACATTAATTTCCAATGTGGACATTTTTGACCGTGAGATGCACAAGTGTGACTATTTTTTACAGGACCATCTAATGTTTTCAAATCATGTCCATTGTAGGGGCAGATACAAGCTCACACATCATTGATCTGCTGGCATAATTTACTCATCACCGACTCATGTCCCCTTTAAGAAGACATTCATGAGAGTTTGGGGGTGGATTAAAGGAGTAGTTCACTTTAAAAAAAACTTTTGCTGATAATTTACTCACCCCCATGTCATCCAAGATGTCCATGTCTTTCTTTCTTCAGTCGAAAAGAAATTAAGGTTTTTGATGAAAACATTCCAGGATTTTCTCCATATAATGGACTTCAATGGGGTCCAAACGGTTCAAGGTCTAAAAGACAGTTTCAAAATGAACAAATCTTTTTTCGTGTCATTTGGTTCATTCAACGAAAGAAATTAACGAATTGGCTCGGGTAAAGATTTGTTCATTTTGATGAACGAGTTCGAACAGAAGAGTCACGAACGCTCATCACAGAACAGAGCAAGACGATCATTTGAGCTTATAAAACTTAAACTTTGTTATTTATTTATTAAATGAGCGATCGTTTCACTTGATAAGACCCTTATTCATCGTTTGGAATCGCTTAAAGCCATTTGAACAGTTTGCACTGAAACTCTTTTGGACCTTGAACCGTTTGGTTCCCATTGAAGTCCATTATATGGAGAAAATCCTGGAATGTTTTCATCAAAAACCTTAATTTCTTTTCGACTGAAGAAAGAAAGACATGGACATCTTGGATGACATGGGGGCGAGTAAATTATCAGCAATTTTTTTTTTTTAAAGTGAACTACTCCTTTAATTTGCATGATCATTTTTTTGTGTGTGTTCACATAGCAAGTGCCAAAGCCTTTGTACCATTAATAAAACATTATACAAAAACAAAATGTACAATTTTTTGGTCAAAAATGACTGAAAAGCACCTGAGGGTTAAAAATGCTTGTTACCCGAGTCCTGTCCGAGTCCGTGCCGTCTGTCAGCCACAGATCTCTGTCTCTTCTGTCCGCAGCTCCATGTGCCCTCACCTCCATCACGGCACATTCGGACTGTTTCAGCGGCCGTATAACCGTTGGCTGGCAGCTGAATGAAGGATCCTCCTTCTATGTGGCCACCGCTGAAGGTCATGACCAGAGCATTCTGATGTGCAACAGCACAAGCACGTCCTGTGACCTCACCGAAGCCAAGTGTGGAATGCAGTACACCATTATAATCTCGGCGTCCTCCGACAAATGCAGCAGTTTGCGGAGCCCCCCTCTTAAGATGAAAACGGGTACGCATTGAGACGCATTTCATTTGTGTGAGATTTGAGAGCTCATAAAATATACAATTCACACCCACTCCTGTCTATTTAATTCTCTTACAGCACCTTGTGTTCCTCAAAACGTAACAATGAATCCGGTGTGTGACTCAAACGGCATGGTGGCGTCATGGTCCCCCTCTCCGGTGGCCGAGTCGTACTCGCTCACGGCCAGCGGTGGCGACGGAGATGTGCGAACCTGCAGAAGCACCGCCAACAACTGCACCCTGCTCCACTTGCACTGTGGACAGATTTACAACGTTAGCATAACCGCTTCGGCTGGAAACTGCACCAGCTTGGCCAGTCAGCAGGTCACCTTCCATACTGGTGAGACCACGCATTGACTTTAAAGGCATAGTTCACTTCGAAATTAATTTTTGGTGTGTTTTATCTTACCTCAAGGGCATCCAAGATGTAGGTGTCTTTGTTTCCGCAGTATTTTAAATTTTGATATTTTTAGGTCAAACCGTTCTTGTCTGTCATATAATGGAGGTCTATGGTCACCACCTCAAAGTGCATGCACTGAGAAGTCCAAATTAAACATGATTTAATGACTCGTAAATGTAAGTACACATTGATGGCCTAAGACACGAAACGAGCGGTTTGTGTGAGAAAACCAACAGTATTTATATCGTTTTTACCTCACAGACACGTCCAAGTGATCCGAGAGCGCTTTGTGGCGGTATAAAAACGATATAAATACTGTTGGTTTTCTCACACAAACCGCTCGTTTCGTGTCTTAGGCCATCAATGTGTACTTACATTTACGAGTCATTAAATCATGTTTAATTTGGACTTCTCTGTGCATGCTCTTTGAGGTGGTGACCATAGACCTCCATTATATGACTGACAGACAACAACGGTTTGACCGAAAAATATAAAAATTGAAAATACTGCGGAAACAAAGACACCTACATCTTGGATGCCCTTGAGGTAAGATAAAACACACCAAAAATTAATTTCAAAGTGAACTATCCTTTTAAATGAAAAGCATTACGTCATAAGACGTGAAACCTGTGACACGCTGTCTTCCTTCTGGTGTGTATAGTTCCCTGTGAGCCGCAGAACATGAGCGTAGCCGTGCAGTGTGACACCAGGACTGCCGCACTCTCCTGGGTGGAGAGCCAAGGTTCGCTGAAGTACTTCACACTGGCCCAAACCACGGATGGACACACACTTCACTGCGACACCACGGGCACGTCGTGCAGCCTCACAGGACTGACCTGTGGGACATTGTACAACTTCACCGCACAGGCTTCAGACGGGACCTGCAACAGCTCCCTCACTGTGCCCATCCAGAGCGGAGCAGGTACTGAATACGACCACATCGATTTATCTGAAGAATATACAATATAAAACCAAAAACATGTTTTACTATGATATTCCAACGCGTTCTCATCCCAAAGCGCCATATAGGACGCTTTTGCAAAAGCGTAAATATCCAACGCACATGGCACCCTTTAACGTCTAATGAGACGCTTCGGTTATGGTTAAGTTTAGGTAAGGTGTAGGGTAAGGGTTAGACCACTAGGGGGCGCCTTCTGCCCAAATATATCTGCGTCCCATTTCACGTTAAAGGGTGCCATGTGCGTTGGATATTTACGCTTTTGCAAAAGCGTCCTATATGGCGCTTTGGGATGAGAACGGGCTCGATATTCACATTACTACAAGAAAATATGTTGCATAAAGAAAATGGCATTTGCTTGTGATCTCTGGTTTCAGGACATTTTCAGTCAAGCACATCATCTGCATATTTGATTGTATTTTTTTTTATATATATTTCAATGTAATGATAATTGGTATAATTATTTGGTTACACTTTATTTTACAGTGTCCTTTACATATGTTACATGTACTTACCATAGTAATAACATGGCTAAGCCACGCCCCCTCCACTCACTCAGTCACAGTTGGAGACATTTCACAGGAGGCAATTGGTGATTTATGGATTATATATCATCTCGAAATCACCAAAAGGGCCTTATAACTATGCATTGGAGGGTTACATTAATAATTTTACTGTTGAAAAGCTTCAGCTCCAGTCAGAGATGTACAGGTCACAGTGTAAACGTGATAACCCGCATATCGCTGCCATCACCGTTTGGTGCTACAGTATTTACATACATCATTCAGCACAACATTGTTGTTAACATTTGTTGTCTGGGTTATTTACAGATATACGTTAATTAAGCTAATTGACATGATGTAGGCTACAACGCAGCTAGAAGCTAACGTTAATGTTTTCTAATGTTAACGTTACGATCGAGATTTTAAAGATAACATTCAAATACGATGTTGACTTATTTAGAACAGATGTAGACATCCTTGTTTAATTTATCCATGTTTTATCCAACCGAATAACTTAATCCAGCGCAGACATGTATCTCGGTTGAGATGTGGCTTGGGAAAGGGTAAAATAACACACACCGTCACCCAGCCTCTCGGGAACCTCGTGTCGGAGCTGCATGAACCCCACACACACCGTTTGACCAGTTTAAACTTAAAATAACAAGAAAAAATGAATGAAAACTTACTAAATGCAATGCATTTCACTGGACGTGGAAGCAGAGATTGTCCGAGTGTATTGGGTTAGCTGCGCACTGTGATTGGCTCATCGCGTTTGAGGGCGTGGCTTAGCCATAGGTCAATTGCCAAATCCTAACCCTATAGTAAATCCATATTACTCAGTGCTTAAATATATAATTACACTGTTACAAACAAACACACCTTAAAATAAAGTGTAACCAATTATTTTACAGTACGTTATACTGTATACTTTCAATAGTACTTTTGTGAGTAAGTACACTAAGAACTGAGTAATGCAATGGGTTAGTACCTAGTTATTACCAGTTATGATCCACAAATAAAGTGCGATTTAGCTTTATTTTTATTCCAGTTGTAGTCATTTTAGTACTTAAAGATACAACATTTCTAATTTGGTTTGTCATCTACTTTTTATATTTCAGCTTTATTTTAATGTAATAGTTTTGCTATTGCGTGAGCTTAGAATTATAAGGTTCTATCTCCACTTTTGGTCGAAATTGAGTTTTTGACATAATCTGATTTATTAGGTGTTTATTAATGCCTGTGTGGTGTTATTTTTGTAAAAAAAAAAAAAAAAAGATTAATAGATAAAGCTATAATAGAAGATTATACTACATAACAGTTTTGCCAGCTGGGATGTAAAAACTTTGATGCTCAATATCTCAGAACTACCCTAAACGGAGATAGAGCCTTATAATTCAGCTCACAATTGGTTAACAGTATTAACACTGTTATTAATGAACCCTCTCCTGTAGTCCCCTGTCCTCCTGCCACCGTGAGCGTGAGAACCCATCTGATGGGCGATGCCACCCTAATCAGGGTCTCCTGGGGTTTTGTGGACTGTCCTAACGTCACGTACCTGGTGCAGGTGACCGGCCAAATCCAAGACAACCAGCAGTCCAACATGGACGTGTCGTCCTATTGGACAAACCGCAACTACTTTGAGTTTCCTGTGCCCTGTAGCACCTCTTACAATGTGACGGTGTTAGCACGAAACTCAGCGGGGATCAGCAGACCATCTCAGACTGTTACTGGTGTCACAGGTACCAGACGACAAGTCCATTTTTATTTAACCTCTGTTAAACGTACAGATTTTAAGAAGAATGATGCCATATCAATATCTTCGTCAAGCCAAGATACTAAAGAAAGTGTTTCTAAAACATGTATAGATATACTTAAAGGAGTAGATCACTTTTAAAAAAACTTTCGCTGATAATTTCCTCACCCCCATGTCATCCAAGATGTCCATGTCTTTCTTTCTTCAGTCGAAAAGAAATGAAGGTTTTTGATGAAAACATTCCAGGATTTTCTCCATATAATGGACTTCAATGGGAACCAAACGGTTCAAGATCCAAATGAGAGTTTCAGTGCAAACTGTTCAAAGGGCTTTAAACGATTCGCCTTGCTCTGTTCTGTGTGACTCTCCCGTTCGAACTCGTTCATCAAAATGAACAAATCTTTTTCTGAGTCATTTGATTCATTCAACATACGAAACGAACGAACTGACTCGGAAAAAGATTCGTTCGTTTTGATGAACGAGTTCAAACAGGAGAGACACACAGAACAGCGAAAGGCGAGCATTTGAGCTTATAAAACTTAATTTTTTTTGTTTATTTATTAAATGAGCGATTGTTTCGCTTGATAAGACCCTTATTCATCGTCTGGTGTCGTTTAAAGCCCTTTGAACAGTTTGCACTGAAACTGTCTTTTGGACCTTGAACCGGTTGGTTCCCATTGAAGTCCATTATATGGAGAAAATCCTGGAATGTTTTCATCAAAAAACTTAATTTCTTTTCGACTGAAGAAAGAAAGACATGGACATCTTGGATGACATGGGGGCGAGTAAATTATCAGCTAAAGTTTTTTTAAAAGTGAACTACTCCTTTAATATAAAAAACAGACCTTCTCTGTCAAAGAACATCCAGCATTTGAAGATAACTCGACTTTGTGTTCTCCTTCAGTGCCCTGTCCTCCGATGAATGTCACCTTCACGGGTGATAATTCCTCCGCCACAGTGGCCTGGAGGTCATCGGTTCTCACCACAGGATTCAGGGTTTACCAGCTGCGTCCCGGCGTCCAGGTGCCCGTCTGTCTGACCTCAGACCTCAGCTGTCAGGTGTCGGGCCTGCTGGCCTCTGATGTCGCGGTCACAGCCTGGAACAGTGCCGGAGAGAGTCCTTCCTCTAGAGTCGTCACTGGTAAGAAGAAAAAAAGACATGTTATTCATAACAAAATTCGTTTTTCCCGGGTTTCTCACGTTTTTCAGCCCTATCTCCCGGACCCCTCCTGGTTTGTTATTTCTCCCGGGAAACTCCCATAATCCTCCTTTATGAATAATCGGACCAATATGTTTGTCTAATGTTGACCAGTTGCATTATATTCACACTATCCACACACCGTATACAATTCAACCCGTTTGTCATCTCAACCTGGCGACCTATAACCCAGTCGTGGAAAGCTCAACCCGAGCAGAGAAAATTTACGGATGTGCATGAAGTTTGTCTTGAATGCTGCTGTCACTGGTGCAAACTCTTATTTATACAAATTATAAAGAATACTTGACAAATATAATTTTTCTGCAGCCAGTAAGCCCCTCCCCTATAGGCCCCTGTTCGGTAAAACTGAAATTCGAGTATTCAGACAGACCACGCTATAATTATTTTTAATGAACAGAGAAAAATATAAATATTTTAAATAAGTGTATATTTGACATGTACATCTTTATTTAATCTTGCATGTGCAAAATGTACGGAGGCGTATTGCATTCACTTGAAGAAAAAAAATCCACTCTGTTTTTCTGAATTAACGAGTTAATTTTTCATGAGAAAAAAATTTTTGCTCTGTTTTTCTGAATTAATGAGTTAATTTCTCATGAGAAAATTTTTTTTGCTCTGTTTTTCTGAATTAATGAGTTAATTTTTCATGAGAAAAAAAAAAATTTGCTCTGAAAAAAAAAATTCCATGAAAAATTAACTCTTTAATTCAGAAAAACAGAGCAAAATATTTTTTTTCTCATGAAAAATTAACTCATTAATTCAGAAAAACAGAGCAAAATATTTTTTTTCTCATGAAAAATTAACTCATTAATTCAGAAAAACAGAGCAAAAACTTTTTTTCTCATGAGAAATTAACTCGTTAATTCAGAAAAACAGAGCAGATTTTTTCTTCTTCAAGTGAATGCAATACGCCTCCGTAAAAATGAAATGATGTATTAACACAAATCTTTTACAGGCCAAACCTCAAACCGTCGGAAGAGAAATCTGAAGTATGCGAGGATGAATGCAGCACTGTCTCCTGGTGAGATCAACACACACACACACACACACACACAGCTTACGGCACAATAATTAAGAGCCGTTTGGACACACAGAGCAATATATAAAAAGTATTGTATAAAATATACAGTGTGATAACAGTTTCTATAGTAATAACAGTAAATGATGCATAATTCCACAAAACTTACCTAAGAAACTCTGTTCCTACACGTTGTACATGTTGTTAATTACAATTGCTCAGTACTTAAATGTATAAATGTGTAATTACGCCGCACAATTACACAGGAAAAAAAAGACACCTTAAAATAAAGTGTAGCAAAATACAAGACTTTAAACATTAGTTGAGGATGAGAATGATTTTCATAAAGTTTAAGGTGGGTGACTCTCACAAAAACATATTCAGGGCATATTTCCAAACTGTAATTGTCATGGCAAACATTGATTTGTTATTTGTAGCACTATCTTGTGGCGGTTTGGTGTAACAACAAACTGAACACTGATAACTGTGAACTATTTTCTTAGTGGTTGGTTTGGATCATGTGACTTAGACTTTGGTTTGGTTAATCAATAAATAGCCATAGTGTTCAGATTCCCTCCATGAGGTTGATCAAAAGATCTCGTTACGTTTTGTGCCTTGCCTTGGAGACCCATTGCTTTTATTTACAAAAAAGAAAAGAAGAGGAAAGAGCATAAGAGTAAAAACCTCAACTTTAGTCCTGCGTCTGACCTTTTCTGGCTCCTGTTAGCTATCTGTCAGTTTTGAGTACATGAAACACGCATTTGGGACAGAATAGTAATGTCTGGATGTTTCTGTTTTTCACATGTGCATTGCACATCCTCTTTATTGAAAACTGTGATACAATGTTTAAAAAAGTACAGTACACCCATGAATATATAGATACAGTATATAGATATAGACAATATAGGTATTGCTGTGGTGAAATGTTTTCTGGACATGTTCTTATAGCATTATATAGCAAACTGAAGTCTAATCAGATGCTGTTGCCTCTACAGACCCCCTGTCCATCCCTGAGGTGAAGGCTGCTCATGTGACAGGACAGTCCCTGCAGGTCGAGTGGTCTCATGTGACAGGGGCGGACTCCTACACCCTGATCCTAACAGAGGACACCCCGTCTCTGCCTGCCGAGGAGGTCCTGTCGGTGTACAAGACCGAGATCGCCACAGTTGCTGACCTAAAACCTGCAACACGTTACTGTGTCATCGTGTCTGCCAAACACGGCAGCATCCAGAGCGCCTATTCCCGGCCTCTGTGTGTCACCACGGAGTAAACTGGCCTCCCGCCGGGTCGACTGTACAGGAGTGTAGATACCAAATCAACAGAAGCGGCATTCAGTTCTCCTAAACTAGCGTCTTCTCTTTCTTATGTTCCATGATCACTATGAAAAAGAAAACAAAATCAGCCTATCAGAAAATATCATTTAAAATCATAATCCTTTCTAATGAACAAATGACTAAATTTCTGTGATGTTGATTGAAAAGCAAAGGCAAGGTCACTTCAAATTTAGAATAGATGTGAAGAATCGCTACATTGATTGACCGTAGAAGGAACATGTTGTAACTCCTAGTTTTTATTTATCTTTAAAAGTACTTTTCTGTAACCAGATCATACAATGATTCATGTAGTTAGATCAAATAAATGGTTAATTTATCAAGCATTATTTTTAAACTATACATTGTATTTTCTATCTGATGTATAGCTTTGTTAACAATCTTCTGCATAAGTACTTTTATACAAAAAGCCATATGAAAGAATTAAAGTCTGTGAATGAAAACGTCAAACATTTTGGTTCAAATGAAGAGACAAGCGATGTACTTCATATTTTCTTTTAAGCCCCTGTTTCTTTTCTTCTTTTAAAGTCATGTTGCATGATTTTTCTTTAACAATCTGAAATCAAGATATCACCCCATTCATGCCTTGATTCGAAATTTTTGACTTGTCCTGGGTTTTTCAATTCACTGTGTCCAAGAGCCGCCAAAATGTTAAAAGTGGTTGCGGCCACTTTGACTAAAATGCCTATTACTTGTGAACAGAATTATGTTTTTACTAAACTCGACACACATAAGTTAGGGCTCATTCTGTGGTCGCATGAAAAAGCATGTGGCGACTGGCCGTCTGGTGGCACTATAATATGGAAAAAAAAACATAAACATGGCTACAACTACACAACCCTAAGTCTGATATACTTGAAAATGCAGTGTCTTTGTCCAAAGTGCCATGATTGTCTATGAGGACATTGGCGCACCTCAAAAAAATGGCCGCCATTTTTCAATGAAGTTTGAGTACCTATAGACCTCATGCACCAGAGAAACGTGGGCGCCGTCATCTTTAGAATATTGTCTTTGAACTTCCAGTTTTACGGTCGCTCTGTATATTTCTATGGCATCGCTGTTGAGGAGTAATAGCTGGTGAAGTGGATTTACTTATTGTAGAGTTAACAAAAGTTTTTTTGAAAGAAATCAACCACTAGGGGGCACTAATGAGTTTTACTTCTCAAAATCACATGGTGTTACACATATACACACAATATGCATATCATCTGTTAGCTCTCCCCATACTGAACAAATTTGCCTCAAGGACTAAATTGATTGCCTCAATCAAATTGTTCATTGAGTAAATGTGATTATCTGACTTTTGCAAACCACTGCGGCACAATTCGGACTCTCTATATGGATAGCTATATCAGGGTCATTTAGAAAAAGCCTATAAATCCTTAACAATAACTCTAAACTTCGTGATATTAGCACATGCGACATAAGATTCTAAACAAGCATGCAAACTTTTATTGAGATTGGATCATAGGTGGCTCTATGACTGATAAAAAGCTTTAAAAACCATGTATTCCCTAAGGTAAATTGCCTGTATTGGCTGTAAATGATCTTTTCCATATATGATCTAACTGGTAACATGCTTGCTAAATAAAATATAATATATTTTTACGCATGTTCTTAAAGGCCTGATTGAGCTTGAACCAGTTAATTGCTGCTTAAAGCTATATTTAAATCAGTTGTGTCAATTTAATTAGCGTATAAATCTCAGCAATGGTGACAAACAGATCACCTCTGAACATAAGCTCATTATTTATTCATACAGCAATGCATGATGAAAAGTCATATATTCCAAAGCATTTGTGAAGAAGACACAACACACACAACCTTGAGGCGGATGGGCTACAACAGCAGAAGACCCCACCGGGTACCACTCATCTCCACTACAAATAGGACAAAGAGGCGACGATTTGCAAGAGCTCACCAAAACTGGACAGTTGAAGACTGGAGAAATGTTGCCTGGAAAAACAAAAAACCTTTTGTTTTTACCACAAGCATCCTGGTGACACACTTAGTGATACTGAACTGGGCTGAGAAACGGAGCCCTGATTGGTTGGCTATAATTTGGATTGAAGAAAATAGAAAAGCGGCGCTTTGCATACCGATTGGTTTATGACTTCAATGTACCGGGAGAGTGAATTTAAAGAGCCCCTATCATAGCATTTAAAATGTTCCTATTTTTGTTTTAGGAGTTCCCAAAAACAGTTTAACATGCATGCAAGGATAAAAAACACTTTATTTGTCTTATAATATGCATTTATTTTTAACTGATTTGCTCACCGACTCCCAAATGATTCGTACAATGACTCATTTTTCCAAACCACTCCTTTGCGTGACGCTAATCGGCTATTCGGTAAATAAAACATATTGATAAAGCACTGCAGTACTACAAGACGCTCTATTCTTTATGACAACTCCAATAACAGCGACAAACATTTCACATATTTAAAAAAAATTGACATTGGAGACCTAGAAGCTGCGCTGAGCTTAACTTACACACACACACACGCGCGCGTGCGCACACACATATTCCCTCCTCGTGCCCCGACGCTACAAAACCGTTCAAAATCCATAAAAGCAACAATTATTAATAATACTTACAGGTTGTGATTCGAAGGAGGAAGCTGATCCATATACACTGGGTAAGTAAGTTACTGAGCCCTCCTTCGGGAACAACCGCTTGCGAATCCACATTTGAATTCATTTATGTTTTTGAACTAACGTTATTCGTCAATAAAATGATGAGAACACAATCGGGCTATACTGTTGTGGTATCGTTGCAAATATGAACTCTGACCACCGATTCTTCACATGCTCGTCCCTGGTAAATGAAAACAAAGTGGCTGAACTATCTTTGCATTGTAGAACACAGCGTCTTCTCCACATGATGCGATGATGAAGTATTTGAATGTGTAGAATTCAAGTTTACACTTCCGTCTGCACGCACAGTAACTGGGCGCGACCAGTATGTCTCTACGTCACGACGAACCAGCTAATGACTCGTTTCAAAAACAATTCATTTCATAGACTCAGAGTCGACTCTCACTTTTGAAAGACAATAACTTTATATACGGTGCACTTTCAGATATAAATCTTTGTAGGATGTTTTCATTCCCTTAGAGCTATAGTCCACACCATATGAACAGTCATTTTCAAAAATCCATGATAGGGGCTCTTTAAACTAAGCATACAGAGCCATCTCTCTCTCACGGTACTTTAATGTCATACACCGATCGGTCTGCACAGGGCCACAAACTGTCATGTAAATATCTATTGTTTTAAATAATGATTCTTTAATTTGATTCTTCAATTTTTCACTTTGACTAGCAATTAAAAAATAAAAAAATAAAAATCAAGTAGGCCTATGTTCATTGAATATTCGGTAGCCTATGTCATCTAATCATTAAATAAATTATGTACATAAATAACATTTGTAGGCTACACATAAAATAGTGAATTAATTTGTAAAGTATCTCTCGTTTTATACATCTATTAGGCTAAGTTATAAAAAGATAGTGTGGGGGAAAAATATGGCAAAACTGTAACACTTCATTTTAGTTAAATGTAATTAAAGAGACACGATAAAACAATAGCTAGGCTATCTACTCGCTTACAAATGCCAAAAATCATTCAACCTAAAATGAGCCATCAACCCCCAAAATTCGTATAGTAGTCCTTTACACAATGATAAGAAGAATATGGGGGAAATAATTAAGAAAAAAAAAATCACAGAAATATCAAAAGCAAACATTTCCATTAACTCTAATCCGGCCAAAATAAACCTAACGTCATGACGCACATTTTATTTTGCGTGATGATGTCATCGGCGCGCGTCCCAGCCGGGTTGAGTATTTTTGGACAGGACAAACGGTGATGATTGTGTACAATAAAATATCATACAGCAGTGTGCTAAAGTGTCCCGTTTCACCGCAAAACCGGACAAGTGTAAAGCACGCGAGGGACGTGAGTGAGTGAGGATCGCGGGGAGTTAGTTGACATACATAGTCTGTGGGAAGGTGAGTAGTTTGTTTATGTTGACTGAAGGCAGAAAGTTGAGCTAGCTAATATAGGCTAACCTCTTTAGAAAATAATGAAAAAAGTGAAACAAAGTTAAACATCAACTAAATAAAGATCAAAATCCCACTACTGCAATCACAAGGGCACTTCTTAACTCCTTTCTGCTCTGTATGAAGTGTCATTAAGTTTTTGTGGTTGCTTAAGGTTATCATTTCTGTCAAATATCTGCTTACCAACTTATTGTTTTGTAAACATTAAAACTAGTGTGTGTCGAGGAACTTTATGAGTAAGTTTATGAAGCTTTAAAGATTGTATATTTTCGGTTCAGGTTTAATGTGGTGTGTCATTGGTTAAAAGACTTGTAGGACAGCAGGAACACATGAGTAAAGTGGGCCAGTTTTGTTTATGCTAACTAGGAAGACTGTTGGATAAAATCAAGACAGCAATAAAGCTGGAGGCAGGAGTCTGCCAGGAGCTCCAGAGAGGTTTCATTATTGAGTAATGCTTGTTTCAGGGCAAGGTTCATTAACCTCAGTGATAGAAATGACAACCACAGCTGTGGGTCTCAAGATGTCACTTATCGTGGATATTTTAAACTTTACTTTCCCAGCTTTCTTTCATAAGGTGTCGCAGAATAACTTCAGATAAATGTGGGCGGCTTATTTATTTTGAAATGATGGTACAAGTGTCCCTGATTTAAAGTAATGCCACTATGTAAGCACCCATTTAAAAAATAAAATAAAATAAAATAAATAATAATCAAACAGCATCCTGAGCATTGGATGCCCTGTCATAAATTTGAAGACAAATAATGTTGAACCCCTAAATTATTTAATTGTTGGTCTAGTTGCACATGACAAATAAAGCTTCAAAAAATATATATATATATTTTAAATTTATGTTATGCATATTTTTGAGTCGGGAACGATGGATTTAAACAAGTTTCAATTGTTAAATAAATATTTAAATAAATATATTCTTAATTTAATTTATTGGTGGTGAAATCTTAGCAAAGTAACCCTTAGAGGCTCTACAGTGCATAACATGTTATTGTTTTGTGGTCGTGTAGTTTATCATATTATTTTAAAATTATTGCATCCTAGTGGCCAGGTATTTTGTATCTTTAGCAGCTGGTTTTACTTTTAAAAACAGAATAACTACCAGTATTATACAAGTATACCAGTAATGCGTTTAATACAATAACTATCTAGTTTTCAGACATTTGTTCACTTTCACCTATTATTTGATGGTTTAAATCAAGAATTTGCATGGTTGCACCACCTGATGAATATCAACTCACAACATTATGACATTAATAACGCCAGAATATGCTGAATACTGATCCCCCAATCCAATTACATATAAAATGTATTAATAATAGAATTTTTTTAGTCAACAGACTTTATTGTAAAGTAGTAAATTGAACAAAAACAAAATAAATCTCATGACATCACATTAAGATAAGAATGAAGGAACTGGATCAATCAATTGTGTCAATCAATCAATAATCAATTGTGATTGAATAACAAAGTTATGTTTTATATTGATACAAAAAGAAGAATCAGATTTAGCCAGTAGTTAATTTTAAATTAAAATATCAACAAAAAAAAAAAAATGCATTCCTATTTTTACATTGGTTGTACCACCTGACATGAAAAGTGTACCAACCTACCCATACATGAAAATAGCTATTTTTATCAGTATTTGAGAGAGATCTACAAACCTTTTCTCTTTGAGTGAGAATCAGCTGGTCTCCTCTGGAGCATTATCATTATCAGCATTATCATGCTGACTGTTATTTCACTTCATAATAAAAGACCCATGATTGCAGTTGTCCCTGGCAAAACTTTTTTTAATGGTCTTAAAAGCTTTAAAGCTACTGATATTTTCAATTTGTTTATATGAAAGGTTTCAAACATAAAATGATGCCATAATACTTTATTTTGAATTTCTTTTTAAGGCACAATTTTAAATAATTTTCTTAGTCTGTACATTTGTGTGGACGGTTGCGCCACCTGACATTTTGGGGGGTTTAATTTCAAACTAGATGAATTTATCTAATTATTTTAAAAGTTTAAAATAATATATTATTTCATTTCATGCACTTGGGACACAACAATATTTACATCATGTCATTGACCAAAATGCAGATGAAAGTTTTTTGGCCATGAACTAAAAGATTTTTAAGCTATTGTTAAGTAAAACAAAAAAGAAAAGAAAAAAGTAAATAGCCTACTTCAAGAAAAGTTTTAAAAATGCTGTCCTCTTTCCTGTTTGTGTCTATAGACGAATCCGGCGAAACTACCGGAAGTAAGCGGGCGCCATTACTGAGCTGTTGCTGGGTAGCGTTGCGCCATTGCCTCCTATTGTTTTAGTTGCAACTTGCGTCCACTGAAATAAACAGCCCGCGATTTACGACTGTCACTAACGTTACAACGTTACCCCTTTTATAATGTTGACTGGGTAAACAGTTTCCATTATAAATTGTTTCTATGGTGGCAGTAAAATTTCAATTTTGAAGAGAAAACATTGTGAATACCCCGGGTCGACTGCCCCTGTCTGGAACCGTACGGTTTACAAAGATTTCCTGGGTGAGTACAAGACGCGGACATTCGCGTATAATAACAATTATTTAATGACATAAGTAAAAAATATAATAAATATGTGATATAGTGATCAGCAAAATCTCCTCTCTTGCTATTTTTTCTATTCAATTAACATGCTATGGTCATTAAATGGCTTTCCTGAGCTAAATATAACATTATGTGACATAATTGTTCTCCTGCTGTTTTATTGACCTCTTTCCATGGTTTAAAAACACTAATTGGTCGATATTATGTATACTTTCTAGCTGTAACGTTACCTTACCCTTGCCCGTTGCAATGTGAAAATGAGATAAATAATGGACACAAATGGAAAACATTAATTTGTTTATTTGATTTCATTTATTTATTTATTGTTGCCAAATGGACAGATCTTTTTATAGTTTCCTCGTTAGCAAACGTTAGCCTAGCTAGCTTGCCAAGCTATTTTCATAAATAATCTGTAAGATCGTTTGTACCTTCATCTGTGACTGGAGGCCACTGTCTAACATCATCAACCCAACAAGTCATTCTGCCCGGCTGTAGCTGTCATCGAGGGTGCGTTCGCGTTATCACCGAGGTTTGTTTACATACCGGTGCACATGTCTATGCCGGTGTAACAGCTCAGTAATGGCGTCGCCACAAGATGGCAGCCTACACAGAACGCTCGTCGGATTCATCTATAGGACATTACACTCTAAAAATGCTGGGTTGTTTCAACCCTAATTTGGGTCAAATATGGACAAACCCAAATGTTGCCTTAAAAATGTAATTAAAACATTTACAGTTAAAAGTGAAAGTTGGGTTAAAATTAATTAACCCAACATTTGGGTTTGTCCATATTTGACCCGAATTAGGGTTGAAATAACCCAGCATTTTTTAGAGTGTATGTTAATGGGAGGCTAGCTGTTCAAACTACGCAGCTACTAGTCAATTTTAAAAATGTGTGCTGTCTGATTGCCACAAGAACGTTCCTATCAAGAGTTAATATTTAAAATATTACATTTAGAAGTTGATGTCACACTTAAAATTCAAAATTCACTTACTATACAGCCTGCATGTTGAGGAATCTAATCTCAGTCTTTCTCTTATTGTTTTGCAGTGGTTGAGACTGCTCTTTTGCATCTTGCTGCTGTCATCTTAAACAATGGAGGAGCCCCATGTTCACTGCATGTCCTGCATAAGCAGGCGATGCATGGTCAAGCCTGAACCCGGCACCTCCTGTGACCTCATCACCTGCCCTCTCGTATGCGGTGCCATCTTCCACAGCTGCAAGGCTATTGAACACAAGCTGCTGTGCCCGCTTGAAAGGGTGCCATGTCTTAACCACAGCATCGGATGCCCTTTTACCCTGGCCCGTGGCCAGATGGCGGAGCACCTCGAGGTGTGTCCTGCAGGTGTGGTGTGCTGCACCATGGAGTGGAATAGGTGGCCAGTGAATTACGAGGACTATCGTTCGTATGAGCGACTGAGTCAAGAAGCAGATGAGGTGGAGCAGCTTGACATGGCGCTCGCCCTTCAGGACCAGCGCACCATGCTAGCATCACTTAAACTCGTCTCTCTGGCTCCCACTTGTGGACCAGAGAAAAGGACTCAGGCAGTAGGACAACGTGAAAAGCCTGGTCTAGTCTCAGTTGCTCAGGTGGAGGACATTGAGATGGAGCCTACGGCTGGCTGTTCAAAAGACAAGATTTCCAATGGGATCAATGGTCTAAAAGAAGAACATTACGGGGGGCTCTACCAAACCACGGTGGAGACGACCAAAAGCCTGGCCGCAGCTCTTAACGTCCTGATCCACCTCAAGTCTTCTGAAACAGACTGTACAACTACTAATGCGTCAGTTGCACTTCCAGAGCGCAATGGGGAACGGCATGAGAAGGTGAGGGTGAGAGAAGACGCCGCGTTCAGCTGTGATAAAATTGCCAGTGGAATCAATGGCCTAAAGGAGGATCTCCAGCCTCAACAGCACCAGAAACTCATGGAACTTGGCAGGAACTTGGCCTCTGCGCTCGGTGCATTAGGAGATGTTGTCAAAGGCACAGAGACAATTAACGAGAATGGTAAGCAATCAGAAACGGTGGAGTCTGTTGATATGAAGGACGTTACTTCGGAGGTTGATGGTGAGCCTGGGGCTGTTGGGGGATTTGATGGTGGAGAAGCCACTGTAGCTCATGAGGCAGCAGATGAGTGTTGCCCACTCATGCTAGGGGACATAGATAGGCAAGGTTTCTGTAATGGTTCCCATAGTATTGTAGATGAAATGATGGAATCGACCACAGAACACCATCAAAATCCAGAGTCCCGAGGTTCTCGAGAGTTTGTCGGTCCTTTAGTTCCTCATAGACCAGAGATCAGACATGACCAACACGCTTTCTTGATCCAGGAGGCCTCTGGATCACAAGCCCCATTGCTGCAGCAGCCTATACATGCTCAGACTTTGACCGTCCAGAGGGACAACGTGCTACCTGTGATGGCATTAGACTTTGAAGATAGGGCTTTTGAGAGGAAACTCCAAAACCTTCAGTTGCTGCGCAATTTTATGCCACTTGCACTTAACGGACGGAAGGGGTCGTTTACCGAAGGGTTTCCCTATAGGAATCCACGATGCAAAATGGAGGACAAAGCTGTGGACACATCAGATTTAGATCAGGAGCCGGTGGACGACCCCATGGGACTGGGCGAAATTGACTTTACGGCGGCAGCTCTTCTGTTCTGCCTGGAGGAGTCGCCACGGGCTCGGAGGATATCCGACACGGTCTATGCGTTTGGCGGTACGCGTGTTGACTTCGGCACCCAGACGTTTAGTTTCCCTGCTGCCATCTTGGCAACAAGTACGATGGTGGGAGAGGTCGCGTCCGCTTCCGCTTGCGATCGAGCCGCACCTCGCCTTTCACAGCCAAGTCCGTTTTGCACTCTTCGGCTCGACCTGACGCTGGAGCAGCTCGTGCCTCGCCCAAGCTGGGCTCCACGAGAGGGCTCCATGTTCACCTTTGAGTGCGGCCAGCTCTTCCGTCGAGAAGAGTTCCTCTCGCATTTCCGAAATGTTCATGGAGATATCCACTCTGGACTCAATGGCTGGATGGAGCACCGTTGCCCGTTGGCGTATTACGGCTGTACGTACTCTCAACGAAGACTCTCCCCGTCCACTCAAGGGTCGAAGGTTGTCCACGACCGCCACCTCAGGTCATTTGGGGTAAAACCCCTCTCAAAACCTGTAATAGTACCCAAGTGCGATCACCTTAGTGGTTTGCCGTTTGAAGTACTTCAACACGTAGCCCGATTTCTGGATGGTTTCGGCCTGTGTCAGCTGTCAATGGTGTCTCGTACGATGAGGGATGTTTGTGCCAGTCTGCTACAGAGCCGTGGCATGGTGGTGGTTCAGTGGGAAAAGAAGCAATATTTGGATGGAAGACGATCCTGGCAGATAAAAGACAAGGTACAGTAGGTCTGAACAGTGGCCACTAGTGTTGTCACGATACCAAAATTATTGTTTCGAGACCGATACCAAGTCAAGTATTGCGATTTCGATACTTTTTCGATACTTTTCCTGAAAAGGAAAGTATTTCTTACAAGGCGTTTCATATGCACCTCCTTTGCATAGGTCTGTGTTATTTAATGCTGTAATAACCTAATATAAATAAATCTCTGACATGCACATGCTCTGAGTATAATCATATAGCCGATAGATCATTTTGCTGATGTTTTGTATCCTTTATTTTAGTAGCTTGCAAATTATTTATGCTATCTTTGAAAGTTGGGGGGAAAGTTGTACACCTAATAGAAAAATAAATGAAACATCTCCAGTTAACTAGCAGATAATTCATTTAGTTCGCTATTAAATAGGAGATCTAGCGTTAAAATCTGTTGTTTTTTTTTTTTAAATCAAGCACCGCTCTTTTTCGCTGCTATCAGTTGGATACAGTGTCTTTTGCGAGTCGCGCACCGTCTTCACACGGACGCGCGCTTCAAACTATCGCCGTTGCAGAGACCTCTGGATTGTGTTGCTAATAACTTGCAATGTATAACTATCAGACCGGCCCTCGCGGCCTCGAAACACCACCGACCCACTGGGAAAAGATCCGATTCTCCTGATTGCCACTCCGCTACTGACAGGCGGCGACTGTATCACTGAAATACGTCTCTTACAAATCTGGGTCGCGGTCATTCATAAAAGTATCGATACTAATAAATTTAGGTATCGTGAGGTTTTTAATTCCCGAGTATCGTGATACTTTTGAAGTATCGGTGCACCGTGCAACACTAGTGGCCACATGCTAATCATGTTAGTTTGCACATGACTGACTGAACTCAGTGGAAGAAACAGTCTGAGCAGGTAACAAGTCTTACCACCAAATTGTTAAAGGAGTAGTTCACTTTTGCTGATAATTTACTCACCCCCATGTCATCCAAGATGTCCATGTCTTTCTTTCTTCAGTTGAAAAGAAATTAAGGTTTTTGATGAAAACATTCCAGAATTTTCTCCATATAATGGACTTCAATGGGTCTTATCAAGCGAAACGATCGCTCATTTAATAAATAAATAAATAACAAAGTTTAAGTTTTATAAGCAAAAATGATCGCCTTACTCTTCTGTGATGCGCGTTCGTGACTCTCCTGTTCGAACTCGTTTATCAAAATGAATGAATCTTTTTTCGTGTCATTTGGTTCATTCAACGAACGAAATGAACGAGTTGACTCGGGAAAAGATTTGTTCATTTTGATGAACGAGTTCGAACAGAAGAGTCGCGAATAGGGTTGGGTATCGTTCGAATTTGAACGATTCTGATTCCGATTCCGATTCCTTGTTTCGATTCCGGTTCCTAACGATTCTCGATTCCGAAGAGGCAGGGTCAAAAAAGTTTAGCTAACCTTGCTTACCAATGGTATTTTTGAAGGAAATACTCCTTCTGTCACAAATACTCCTTTTGTCACAAATTTAGCATTTTGCCGAGATTTCGTTATTTTTAGAAAAGTAAAGCCACACTTTGGACCACAGACGTAAGCTACGTCTTGTTCGACTCGCGTGGTTATGCCAACACTTCCGGTAGACGCTTCTTCGTTGGTGTTGTTCAGCGGTTTCTTCTTCCGCTCGGCGGACTGTGAATATCGAAACTAGGAATCGAAATTTTAACTTTTGAACGATTCCGGGAAAAATTAAAAGTTAGTCTCGGTTCCAATCGATACTCGATTCTCGATTCACAACCCTAGTCGCGAACGCGCATCACAGAACAAAGCAAGGTGAGCATTTGAGCTTATAAAACTTAAACTTTGTTATTTATTAAATGAGCGATCGTTTCGCTTGATAAGACCCTTATTCATCGTCTGGAATCGTTTAAAGCCCTTTGAACAGTTTGCACTGAAACTGTCTTTTGGACCTTGAACCGTTTGCTTCCCATTGAAGTCCATGATGTTTTCATCAAAAACCTTAATTTATTTTCGACTGAAGAAAGAAAGACATGGACATCTTGGATGACATGGGGGTGAGGAAATTATCAGCAAAAGTTTTTTTTAAAAGTGAACTACTCCTTTAAGTGGTTACGTGAGTAACTGTTCTGTTTTCTTGCAGGTTTGGCGGTTCAGCACAGCCTTTAGCCCGGTTAACAGGTGGGAGTTTGCGGACATCACTAGTATGGCTGACCACCTGAAACGATGCCCATACAATGAAGTCCTCCGCCAAGTGGAGGCGGTTCCTCTGCCCTGCATGTGCACGACCAGAGAGCTGACGCGCGACGGCAGGTCGCTTCGCTCCGTTCTCAAGCCAGTGTCATAAGTTTGCAACTAAAACACTACAATATCTAACCTCTTCAATCTACAATATACTATCACTGTGTAAATAAAAGGAAACAAAATATTTTTTTTGTTTTGTTATGATGTTAAGATTATTTTTGTATTAATATATGAAAGATCGGTGGTGTCTGATGCAATGGTTCGTCTACTAAAATCACACCCATGCTTTATCTAGACTAATGCTTTAAGGGAGTGTAAACATGGGTGAAACAAGTGCGGTATTATGAGCCTCAACCTGTCGAATAGATGCTTGATTTATTTGTCTTGACACACCAAGGTAATCTCTGGTAATGATTTCTGGTTCCTGTCGATACATATCCACACTATAGGATATTTGCATGGTTTGGTTAAGATATCGTTCTTTCTTCGATTGTGTGTGATTATCTCTGGACAGATAAGTTCTGTGTTATGCTGACATTGCAGACAGGCTCAGTTCAGCCTGATCTGGGAACAGCTGTCATGCTTAAGAATGCAAGGGCTTGAATCTATATTGGGTTGCAGAGTAAGAGAGCTGCCCTGCTGGGATTTTTTTCTTTTTTTTTTTCGCATTGTCATTGAAAAGAGGGTTTTCATGTACAGCAATTTTACCTTGAAGGCTTCATCCAGAAATTGCACCAGTGAACTACAGCTGATTCAATCACACTCGATGTGTACTGACGCATCCATACTAAAACACCTTGAACAGTTTTAGTTCATTCTCCAGTACTATATCACTCAATATCAGCATGCCAGGTTAGCATGCATCAACATTTAGAGTATGTATCAAATATGGTCCTGTATCCTCACTAGCCTGGAGCAAGACACTCTGTTATTGTGTTCCCCATTGAGTGAGTGAGGGAAAGCTTAGGTAACAATATATTTAAGTACAAAGAAGAGCTCTAACTTAAATATATGTGATGTGTGACATATTATAACCTGTGTGCTGTGAGCATTTGTCGAAGCTAATATTTATCGGTGTGATCTGCAGCTAATGAACCACAGAAGTGTTTATTTTCATCAATAGAAGGTTTATGGAAAGCATGTCAGGAGCTGTTTTAGGCTTCTCAGCTTGACTCACCCAAGGGTGTGTGGTTGCATTAAAATGAAGTGATGATTTATTTTTTATTTTTTTTGTTTATGCAGTCCATATATTGTATTACTGAAGCCATGTTTGACTGTTTAACATCTGAGGAGGAGAAATTACCAGTGCAGCTGTTGGTTGGAATTGCATATATTTTATTATCTTTATTCTGGCTCAATGTCTTTCTATATTTTTTAACTGTATGCTTACAGACTACATCAAAACCTAACTTTTAACTGGTTTATACTCTGGAGATGATGTGCTGCTGTCCCCGAGAATGTGTTGGCACTTTGAAGTTTATAATAAAATAATTTAATACAATTAATAAAGTACCTATTCAGACGAACCTGGTATTTCAAGTCTAACTCTTGTACAATTGCTAAAGCAAAATGAACTGTGAGATGTGGCCTTTTGTTGAAAATCCTAAAGATTTGCTGAATACGTTAAGGTGCGAACAGGGTAAAACAAACAAATAAAAAATAACGTCACAATAATAATTATTTTTACAGAGCAGAGATTTTGTATTTTGTAAAAAAAGATCACTTGATTGTACTGAAAGTGTCCTTAAAATCTGTGCAGGTAGGCAGGCTATGTATAAACGATATAACTTATTTTTTAATAACAGATAATATATCATAAAAGAGTACAATTGCATGACTATGCTTCATAACACTTTTAAAAAAAGAGCACTTTGTAATGTCAATTAAAAAGTTTTAACACGTTAAATATTTGTTTTATTAATCCTTTGTTGTGCTTTAAAGAAACATTTATTTTAATGTGTTGATAAGTACAGATGCACATGTATAGTATTTGAATATACTTGTAACTGGTGTGGTATTTAATAGTACATTTAAAGTTAATTGGTCGATAATGTGTTGAAATAAATGTACCATCACTACAAAAATGTAATTACAACTATATTTAAATACTTGACAACATAAATTCAGTTTAATTGGTCATTTTAATAATTAATAATGTTTTATTTCAACTTTGTTGTGTGTATTTATGTCACATGGCTGTTAAACATGTATATGGGGCATTATTCACATGTGAATTATCTGAATAAAAACACAAGAATGCTCTCAAAGCGGGGTCATGTGGTCTCGGTTACTCTTTTACAGCACTGCTCAGGACCTGTACCTGCACTGTGATCACGAAAATAACAAACATCTCCAATAAGAAGTGAGATTTTTCTGCCAATCCTATAAAACAACATACACACAAGTTGTATTATCATGATTTATGGGTAGCCTACTCTCTGTGTGTCCCCATAATGTAGGTTTACCAGGACACACACATACAGAGAGAAAACGAGAGTTGTCCCCTCTCAGCCACTGTATCCCTTTAAATGTCAAGAATACGGAGTGTATTTTTAGCGCAGCCATTTAATGTCAGTGACCGAAGGATCAGTCCCAGAGCTCCCGAATAGTGTGTGTATTATTGACAGGACATGGTTGTGTTTAGGTTTGGTGTCATTTTGACACCAGAGTGTTCAGATGTCGAGGTGTTAGTGTTGGGCTCTCGGCCGGAGATGGGACACTGGGACCCGGCCCGTGCCGTGCAGATGAACCCGAGCCGCCCGGTTCCGTCCGCCGGTGAACCGTGTCTGTGGACCGGAGACGTGCATCTGTCCGAACTCAACGCAGACAAGCTGTGGTTTAAGTTTATAAAGCGTGTCGTTGGGAACTACATTTGGGAAGGTATGTGAGGAGAATGGTCAAGTCGTGAGGACGACACACACGACATAACTTAGATGGACAATACGCTCTTTCACATCCACAGTGTAATACCGTTCTTTGCTCACTGGGTGGCGCTGCTGTTCAGGCTGACTTGCACTGACAGACAATTTATAAATTCTTTCTGTTTAACCTGTGAAGGCTAGCTTAGTCTCTAACTGTATTAAAATCCATAATTTGATTTAATCAATTTAAGCCTGGTTTCACAGAGAATAGCATTTAAGAAAATACAACTTCATTTAACCATGTAAAGCCTGATGTGTGAAATAATGGCCGGAATCAATACAAAAAATATTGGGCCCTTTAAGAAAAAATATAAAGAAAAATGCATATGTGTTTTATGTTTTGTATCATTTATCTGGTAGGCTATGTATGTATGTATGTACTCAGATAGTGAGAATATGAAGCTTAGCCTACTTCTGTTTTATTCAGAGGCCCAAACTGAGTAAAAATATGCAATTCAGTACAGATTCTGATTTTTATTTGGCCTAAAAGTATGCTAAAATTCTGATCTCGAAATGTAATGAGACCTATATAACAGTATAACAGACTACTACATAAAATGCATATATTAGTTGTCACTCTAAATCTCCCAATAATATTAGTAAGATTGTTTTTGCACTGGGTTTAAATGATTGAGAAAGTACCTGACAATAGCCTATCGAAATGTTGTCCAGTATTTATCTATTCACTGTCTTTTTGCACCTTTATTTATTTATTGCACAGTAGCCTTGTTGAAATGTATTTCACGGACGTCATGAGACCAAACTTTGAACTTTGCTTTGGGAGCAAAGCAGCAAATATTTCAAAGTGATGAAAAATGAAGGAGCGCTGAAACCTGAACATGTCAAGCTGTCGTCCTTACATGACTCGAGTGGCAGTTTTCTCATTCTGTCATGTTTCTCATTTGAATGAATATGCCTATGTGTGACAAATCGACGTTCTGCTCCAGTGCTCACGCCATCTGTGGACCGAGGTTTTGATTGAGCCATTGTTTGCGGCTATCTTGTCCATTCACACTGTCATATGAAAACAGCCGAGATTTTGATTGTGTCGAGATGTGTTTTGCTGATTGAAACGATGCTTGCTGATTGCACACCGTAGCGGGTGAATTGGCTCTGAGTTTGCCTCTGGTAAGCAAGCATGAACTGATAGTCCTCCAGTTGAGACTAAAGTAGGCTACTCTGATAAACTGATAGGGACACTCTTCATAAGGAAGTATTTTGGCCTGTTCACTTCAGTAGGTTCTAATTCTGCACCTTTTTTTCTGTATTTGACCTAGATGTGAAGCTTAAGAGGAAATGTTGTATGATAGAGAGTGAACCGCTGGAGGGGGTGGGTTTAGGGATCAGGGGTGGAGCTGGGTAGGTTTAGAGGTGGGGTCAGGGATCAGGGGTGGAGCTGGGTAGGTTTAGGGGAGGGGTCAGGGATCAGGGGGTGGAGCTAGGAAGGATTAGGGGTGGGGTTAGGGATCAGGGGGTTGAGCTGAGTAGGTTTAGGGGTGGGTTTAGGGTTCAGGGGGTGGAGTTGGGTAGGTTTAGGGGTGGGGTCAGGGATCAGGGGTGGAGCTGGGTAGGTTTAGGGGAGGGGTCAGGGATCAGGGGGTGGAGCTAGGAAGAATTAGGGGTGGGGTTAGGGATCAGGGGGTTGAGCTGAGTAGGTTTAGGGGTGGGTTTAGGGATCAGGGGGTGGAGCTGGGTAGGTTTAGGGGTGGGGTCAGGGATCAGGGGGTGTAGCTGGGTAGGTTTAGGGGTGGGGTCAGGGATCAGGGGGTGGAGCTGAGTAAGTTTAGGGGTGGGTTTAGGGATCAGGGGTGGAGCTGGGTAGGATTAGGGGTGGGGTCAGGGATCAGGGGGTGGAGCTGGGTAGGATTAGGGGTGGGGTTAGGGATCAGGGGGTGGAGCTGGGTAGGTTTAGGGGTGGGGTCAGGGATCAGGGGGTGGAGCTGAGTAGGTTTAGGGGTGGGGTTAGGGATCAGTCAATTTGAACACATGCTGCTGTCCCGAGAGTTTTTGGTTTCTGTGGTTGCACCCAAACATTCCCAACAGGTTTTATTGTTTATTGTAGTTTTTGTCCAACTCCATTGAATTGATTTGGACAAAAACTACGATAAAACCTGTTGGAAAGCATCTTTTGCTGCGATTTTTATGTGAGCATTTATGTGAGCAAGTCTGCACTTCTGACTTTGAGTCTTAATTAATCATATCTAGTCTTTTAGCTGTTAATCCCCTAAAACCCCAATTGTTTTACTTCAATGAAAGTTTTTTTTTTTTTTTTAATGAAAGATCAAATGCAGATTTATCTTCACAGCCGCCTTTGCTCATATTTACCAGCTGCCAATATTAGTGGAGGACACGTTCACAATGTACATATAGTTGATTATCCTAAGTGTAGGCTCTTTATGGTTACCAAGAATCATTGCAACATGCACATTGACATAAATCTATTAGCATTTTAATGCTAGTCCATCCAATCAGAAGTTAGAGTCAGAAAAATCCATTTTATAAATGAGGTTTTAGATCTGAATGTCAAATACATCAAAATTCAATAAAAACCCATTTCAGTGTTGGCACACTTACTGCATTTTATTGCTTTAAGACCTCCAAACTCAAGCCGGCCAAACCCATTTTAAACACCACCGTCTGCATACTGTACATTACATGTTTGTAGGCTGAAACTGAGACTGTAACCATGAGCACCATTACAGCATTGCATTTGTTTTGTTCATGGAGTTTGTTCGCTGTGTGGGCCACAGCTCTGAGACTCTAATCAGCCCAGCAGTTGAAAGGGCGACAGCAGTGGGGTGGGATGATAAATGTCGGACAAATAACAAACACCCCACATACTTTCAGGATGAATGTGAGTTAGGAATGAATACGAGTTCAGAAACCCACATGCTCGCCCTCATTACAAGTGCATTACATGTCGGACTGAGGCAGCGCTCCTCTACTGTTTTATCAATTAGAATGTTTGATTTACAATGAATCAAGCTTATGACTTGACCATCAAATTATGCAGCCATTACAGGAAGTGTCTGATTCAATGAAAGGAACCATTAGCTTTTATATGTGAACTCCCAGAGGTTCAGAAACAGGTGACCTCCAGAGTCTGAACAACAGTCGTTAATTTAATTGGCTAATGACCTTCCCCCTCAGAAATGAAAGGATTACATAAAAGCACAAAAGTGTTGTTTATTCAGAAGTTACATAACATGATACTTTAAAGTCATTAATTCAAGAAGAACTTTGGACATCTAAAAACTTTTACAAAATGTTCTTTTTCCTCATCTCATTTATCCCACTATGGTTTGTCATTGACCCATTAGTGTGCAAAAGTATTTGTTTGTCTTGTGTCTATCGCTAGGCAATGGGCCACATCATGACCGGCAGTGTGTGTATGACGACAGTAACATGGTGGATGGGGTATACTGCCACCCGATTGGTCACTGGATCGAGGAGACAGGCCACACAGATGAGATGCAACACACCACCAACTTCTACTTCAGCATAGCGGGACAGCAGGCCATTCACTTCTCTCAGTATGTGTGAATGCATTTCCCATCCATCATGTGTTTTAAAGGGATGAAAGTTTTGTCATCACTTACCCCATCAAGTTGTTCCAAACCTGTACGTGTTTCTTTCTTCTGTCGATGATGTTTTATGTTGATAACCAGATAGTTGACAATAGTTAATGACTTCCATAGTATTTTTTTCAAATTATGGAAGTCAATGGGTGCCGTTAAAGGGGTGATGAACTGAGAAATCAAATTTTCGTTGAGCTTTTGACATCTAAGATTTCATCATATTATAAGAATGTCCTGTAAGTTTCAGAACTGAAAACGTCCTTGTTAGTCCAATAAAAGCTTTTATTGACATCAGCCCCGCAAATGACTCGTTTTTCAAAGTGGGGAACTATGACGTCAAAGAGGATAAAACACCACCCTCGCAGAAGAAGATCAACACGGCCGGTTTAGCCCCGCCCCCCGATTCGCGCATTACACGCATAGCTAAATAACATAGATGCCTACCTCGTGATGACAATCCGGATCGAGCTACCGAGCAATACAGAATATTGTACAGCGGCTGGTTTTGGAAGAAGACAGTCGCTGCATATGCTCCTCTGGACTCCAATAGGACTGCATGGATAAACTTTATTTTTAATGACGTTCCAGCTGATGAGGTAAAACATCGTCCGTCTGTTCGCGTCATTTCACTGAGGATTGTTTTGTAAACAAGACTGGATTTGCAGAGCGATTAAGAGTAAAGAACGGTGCTGTGCCGTCTATATTGGATCTGACAGGAATGGTGCAACACACGGACTCTGGGTCGAACATGTATGGGCGAATCACTCCGGTTAACATTTTACAACATTGGATGTTTTCAAAAAAAATTCCCCCAAGAGCATCAACGGGTGAGTCGAAACTCATTATAATATGCAAAACTGTTGTCCACTCACAGCAGTGGGCGTTTACTTCCAAGTCTTCAGTGCGAGACGCCCATAAAAACCGAGTGTTTTTCAGCTAGGCTCAAAACTAGGGTAGAAAATAGCCTATTACTGATTCATTTTGATGTTTTTGAATGCAAAAACCAAGCGAATGTCATAAGTTGATCAACAGACGAAAGAAACCCATACAGGTTTGGAACAACATTGGGGTAAGTGATAAAGTTAGCAAAACTTGAGAGCATGTAGATGTGAATTTGAGAACTTGTACAATAAATATTCATACTTGTATGATAATATTTACACTCGCTAGCCTGGATGCCAGCCCGAACCCCACCCACAACGTTTTTTTGTCGGGAAGTTCGGTCTGGAATGCAAACTTTTGAAAAGGGGTTTCAATGTGCTAGTTTTTGGTAATTTTTATTGTCTTCATGTAAACTAAAAAACCAGGAGTTTGTGAAAACGGTGCAGGCGCATTAGGGCCTGTTCACATATCGCGTCTTTTGCGCGCTCAAGTTCGTTATTTCAAATGTAGGCGCACGGTATGCACGCTCACAATGGAAGCGACGCAGTTGCAGTGCTACGCGCTCGTTTTTTCCAAGCGCGTCCGCGCAACATTGAGATAAAAACATCTAAACTTTTCAGAATGCTGCAAGTGCACCATAGGTCACGTGACAAGAACCAATCACAGCAACGACAGACGCCTCCGGAGCGCAGCGCTTTGGAAAAAGGAGAACAGCGCATCTACTGTTTTCTACGCGTGTATGTGGATGGCGCCTTACATCTTCAGTCTAAAGGCTCAGTGTTTCTTTAAAAAGTGACATCTCATGACATGGAAGCATAATGCAGCTTTTTTAAGGGGGATCCTTGTGAACGGGGATTGTTTTCACAACGTTGTTGTCTATACGAAAAAAAAAGAAACGCGAAGGACTTTTTTTTCCTTTTTTTATTCCATGAAATTTAAAGTATGTGCCATGCCTCAAAATCCACAGATAGTAACATCTAATTATCCAGAAGCATCTGATTAGAGTGTTTTTTGTGTGCTTGTCTCTCTTTTTAATTATGTGTGGTTTATATAGCTCTCTATAATTAGCTCAATGACTCAAGCAGTGAGCTTTAAGTGCTTGTTTCTTTTGACCGCTGACCTTGTTCTACAGGCAAAAAAAAAGTTGAAAGGGGAGGTGGATAAAAGTAAGGGTCATTGAGTCTGGGGTTGGGGAATCCATTAGAGAAATGACAGATTTACTGTATCAAAGAGGCTGGTGTATCTCCAAGAGGGCAGAATTTGACAGAATGCAGAGAGACTTTAATCAGGTAAATGTAGAATTAATGGTGCATTTATAGCAGCGCTTAAAAGAAAGAAAGGAAGAAAGAAAGAAATAGGTTCACTCTGAACAGAATCAATATTTTAACTGTTTCTGTTCCTTCTGTAACATTATCTTTGTGGAAACAGTATGATAAGAAACTTCATACCAGAGCTTGAATTGAACTTTATATTAAGAGTTTGTGACTAAACCTCGTAACTCGAGTGGATCCTCAAACTGTCGGCAAAACCTCATACAGCTCGAGCCGCCTCAATCGTGAATGTCCTGCAAGCATTTTGGAGGGTGTCTTTGCTTGTTTGCAGTGCAAGGGTAAATAAAGAACTAATTCTTTGAATAAGTACATTGTTGTTTTTTTATTCAAATGTTTTAGCGTGTCTTAGTCTGGTATTTGCCGTCTAGTCATAGCTGGATTCATCAGGTGTCCGGAGAGTGTCTATATCCGGTCCAGAACACAGCCGGACCCAGAGCCTGTTACACCAACTGGGACCATGGAGGAATCGTGTGAGCCCCCCCACAGACGGAGACCTTCCACCTGCCGCGACGCGTCAGCCAGAGCCCGAGGACAAGTGGACAGCGCTGACCCTCGCCCCGGAAGAGGAGCCCCTCAGAGAGTCTGACCAGGGGTGTGAGCCTTTGGGTATACTGCGGGACATGGAGACTGAGGACTGGCTGATGGGCTTAAAGCTAGGGTATACGATTTCAAAGATTGTTCATTATTAATATCCTCGTTTAGATGCTGGTTATGGTTATATAGTACAATCCTAACAATGTGAATAGAAAAAAGAACGAAAAAAATCCATTCACTCTATTGGCTGTACAGCCGCATAAAAGTTGACCAATGAAAGCTTTGCGGCCGCAAAGCTACATTGGTCGACTGCTCTCATCCAATCACCAGCTACACTTGAAACTCCGCCTGGCGCTCGCGTCTCCACCCCACCGCACCCGACCGCGCCCCCCTTCTGCGTCGTGAGAATCGCGCGCGTTAGCAGCTGACCGCATATGGTAGCTAGCTACGTAGCATATCAGCAATAAAAACGAAAAAGACAACAGCAAGCGTCCCCTGCTTGCCCCTACAAGAAAATGTGAAGAATGCCGAAATTTGAGGAGAATAAATGTAGGGTCCACCATTGACCGATGGAGGAAGCTTCAGCGAGATCTGGGACTGAATACCGATGCTGACACTGCTGACTTTTTGTTGAGCAGGTAACGTTAAACATTTATTTATACTCTTATATGGCGTGAGTCGCGTGACGTGTTACATAAATAGCTTTTTGTCAGTCTGACAACTTGCTAACGCTGCCGGTCGGCATTGGAATGTTAGCTGTTTAGCATCGCCTATCACGGGTCAAAGTAAATATATTTCTTGAAGTGCTTGATTATATTTCAGTATGCCTTGCGGGTTTCTGTTCGAGCCGATCGTAATTTAAACAAGATGCGCTGTATGCTGCTATAACAATTACTCAAAACCTTCGCAATACTACTAATATCATACTTATGGTGGTGGGTAGTGTAGAACATTTCATGTGTTGCTAATCTTGCGTTGGCGTGATCTCAAACATGTCATTGAATTGTTGATGAAGCAACTAAGTTCAAGTGTCTAAAGGCAATTTTACAATTAATGTGTCATTAGCAATGTCATTAGATTGAAGCGACTAATGCCTAGTTCACACTACATGATTTTAAAATGTCGGGCTGAACTGTGCAGTTCACACTACATGACTTGCTCTCAGTGAAATCTGGAGTGTTCAAGTTGTTTAGCTGTTCACACAACACAACACAACGTGATTGATCCACAACAGGAGGTAACTCACTACACGAGTTAACAACGCACTACATAGAGATACAACCACGATCGGATGATAAGAGCATATCATTTGTGACTCAATGAGAGCTGTTTCAGTACTATAATACGGTCTAAATCCTGAAAATAATCAAACAAATAACGAGTTGACAACAACACGATTCTATCTGGTCTAGAAACCATGTTTTGTAACGAAAAACCACGCAATAAAACGAACCAGAAATGACGCGAAACTGCAGAGAAGAACACAACACGCGAATATGGACGTCAGACAGAAACTAGTGCTGCACACTGTTTGCTCGACGATCTGCTCTGAGAAAAAAAAATGCAAAAAAGAAAAAGTAAGATTTACCTGGTGTCCTCAACCCATGCGTTGCTATGATTGGCTGTACTCATGACATCACTGAGATTGAGTCGCGCGACTGCGCGAGATATCTAGCATGCTAGATATTTTTCTGAGCTCGGTGACCTGTCTGCGAGGTGTCTGTGAGCTGTCTTTCATGCGTTGTTGGCTCTTTCACACTAACTGATTGGCGAGCGTTAATCGTCCGCTAATCGCCCGCGATTTGCACGCGATAACACCCTGACTTGTCGGCGACTCAACGATTTGCAAATCGGGCTTAAATCGGGCTTAAAATCACGTAGTGTGAACTAGGCTTAAGCAATGTTGTGAAAGTATGATGATCACAACTTGACTGAGTGACGTTGTTCAATTCGTTTCCCGGGAGGAATCAGGTAGCAGAGGGGAGGGGTGTGTGTGTGTGTGGAGAGGTGGGATGAGTTTTTTAAAACTTCCCTCCCATTTCAGGCTTTCTCGACCGATTTTCAACATCGTATACTACAGCTTTAAGTATGGAGGTATCGTAGCACCATAGACTGAATGAACTCTCTGTTTCCTCTGAACGGTCATCGCTGTTTCTAAACAACACAGAGACCTGCAGGTACTATGTACTATTACCTTTACCCCGTCAAGTCTCCATTTGCCTCCATCACCACCCTCCTCAGCCAGTCCTCCAGCCCAGCCTCTGATAGAAGTTTGCAGCCCTTTGCAATCTCCTGGAATGCCATGCTGTGACGTTGAGCCGCGGGTCAAGCAACCAGCATCAGCATGGATGGATCTTGTGTCTCCGCCTCTGACCACCTCACTCCGTCTCAGGCCCGTCGGCTCCACCAGAAACCCGCTGCCTTTCGACTCTACTGGGTTCCCTCGCCCCACTGGCTACCCCGTGGTCATTCGACACACCACCTCCTCTGTGGACTTGCGGATCTTCGGTTACGCGTAGTTCCCTTCGGCTACGCCTCTGTCCTCCATCACACTGGCATCGCTTCGGCTCCTCCTCTGACGATCTTCTCCGCGGTATAGTCATGAAAGTGTGCTCTGTTTATTTCATTAATATTATATTATCTGAAAGCATGGTTTTATATAGAGATCACAAACTGCCTTTGTTAGTTTCAGTTTCATGGAGTTTCTATTCGTTTCTCTCAGTTACCAAACTCATTTGTTCCAGTTTCCCTCTCCTCATTTGTTACTATGCTTTCTGATTAAAGAGTTCCTCATTTAAGTTAAATCCCCGTGTATTTAAGTTCCTCCTTTTCATTTAGTTGGTTTCTGGTATTGTTTGTGTGTTCATGTGAAATATGCTGTTATGTTGCCTTAGCGCATTTGGATTACCTAATTTTATTAAAGAACCTTTGGTTTATTTAAACCGTCTAGTCTCTGAAGATAGTAAGACCCACAGAGAATTCAACATTAAGATTTACTGCGAGAACTAGAACGTTTTTTTTTTTATTATTATTTCAGGTTTTGTCTGCATTCACAATATGAGTCAATGTTACAGTGCATGTCAATAGCCAGGTTTCTATCCAAGTTTTTTTTTTTTTTTTTTGCGAAAAACGGTTTAGCATATCAAAATGTTTACCGATATAGCTGATGGAAATGCCAGTTATCAATCTTTTTTTGCAAATGTCCACACAATCCTTTTCCGTTTAAGTTTAGCGCTTAAGTCGATACTTTAAATGTCGCGAAAAACTAGTTTGGAAACACTTTTTGTTGAGAAAAAGGGCTTTAACGCAAATAAATGTGGTGTCACATGATATTTTCATCACGTGAAAGGTGCAGTCGTCACAACAAAAGGTGGACTCGTAGCGGTATTCATGGACAGATGACGAGACTCGTTATTTTCTCCATTTAATTGAAGAAAGTTATATTTGTATTTTTGATGGAAAATGGCAAAGGAATGCTACAACATTTCAGGAGTTGCCACGAAAAATGGCTATTAATGGCTATACTGAGCCATGGCATATTCTTCATAGCAAATGGAAGGTACTGAAACAGCGTTACCTGGCAGAAAGGGTCTGTAAAGTGTCCCTCCACAACTTCCTCCCAGAACGTCTTATTGTGTGGTCTCTTCGTCACATAAGGGTAGTTACTTCGAGTCGTTGTCTTCTGATATTTCGGACCCTTGCAATTCTTTGTGAAAGTGAAATGACCGTAAGCTGGAAAATTTCAGTTAATTGCCTGAATACTCTCTCCATTTGTTTGGTGTTGGGGGGGGTGTGCTGACTGGAACCCCAAAAGGTAGAATTTGCGACATTAAAATAAAAAAATAAAAATTTGTGGAAACGGCTCAAGGGCACTTTTTTTGTGATGCACCAAAACATATGCAACAAATCGCTTTCGTCATTTGTGACGTCATCACGCACATCCTCTAACTGGTAAAATGCCAATTGAATGGAAACAGTCTGGAGATGGTAAATTTCGTAACGTTTTTTTTTTTCTTCTTTTTTTCGCATATTCACTTTGTCAATAACATAACAGTGGAAAAAGTGGATGGAAACAAGCTTATTGACTCCATAAGAAATAAACCACCATGAAACTCAGGAAACAGTGTTTCTGTGGATCAATTACAAAGTCTAATGCACACCAAATGAAGAGTGTAAAATAAACTCGGGTGGCTGAATGAACCCAAGGAAAAATACAAGGACCTTTTGTCTCCAGAATCAAGTACACCTTGTTAGGTCTTTGACCACTAATTAAACACAACTTGTACTTGTCACCACTCCTCATTTAAAATGCACTACGTGCCCACTTCTAATGCAGCGCTTAAATACACGCACACACACAAACGCATCGTTGCACACACCTCTGTGTACAGTTGCACCAAAAAGCATGACACTTAAGTCATGAGGAAAATACATGAATGTAATTGTATTAGACATCAACCCAAGCGTCCTGCCCTGGAGACGGTTGCGGGCAGAGGTTAGATCATACTCAATGCTTCTCATCATTAATCTGCAGCTTCCCTTCAATCATTTCGTTTATGTTTTCCCCTCAACGAGGCATGTGGGTTTCTGAGGTAAAAATACACCTCTCACCTGATGTCTCTGACCTTCATTCCCCTGGCTGTCAGTCTGTCTCCTCAAACCACTAAACTCATTACCATTTCCATTATTTGAGTCCTGAGCTGTCATATGCACAGAGGGAGAGACCCCGCTGACATGACTGTCTCATCGTTTGATGAGAAATGATGGAGACGCTGAAAATGTAAAATGAAATCCTTTTTCTCTTCTGAGTGTTTTGTAGAGTGTTTCTTTGGAGTTGCTACAGAGTTCTGCGTAATTGTTGGTTTGCGCAAGTCAGGAGGAGTCTCCGTTGTATTGGTATGACGGGATGAATTTGCAGTCCAATATTGAATATGCAGGGCTAGAGGTACAGTATGTTTCAATAGCAAAAAAAAAACACAAAAAATTGTTTCACCGAGTAGTAACATTGTCCGTACAACTCTGTCCCAACTCTGTCACCCAACGATTCTATCTTGTCTACAAACCACGTTTTGTCACGGAAAAACACGCGATAAAACAAACCGCAAATGACGCGAAACAACACGCGCGCCAATACCCAGCGAAGACTGCTGACCTCAACCCATGCCTTGCTCTGATTGACTGTAGCTCATGACATCACTGAGGTTGAGTCGCGCGACGGCTCTGGATATCTAGCATGCTAGATATTTTTTCTGGGCTCGGCGACGCGTCTGCGAGCGTCTTTGATGCGTTGTTGGCTCTTTCATAGTAACAGATTGGCGAGCGTTCATCGTCCGCTAATCCCCTGCGATTTGCACGCGATAACAGCCTGACCTGTCGGCGAGCTCAACGATTTGCAAATCGGGCTTAAAATCCTGTAGTGTGAACTAGGCTTAAGTTTCCTCTCTCTCTTCTCTTTAGGGTGCTTCCGCGTGTCTGGTTAGGCAGCTGCCCTCGACGGGTCGAACATATAACCCTAAAGCTGAAACAAGAACTGGGTGTTACAGCAGTGATGAACTTTCAGACAGAATGGGATGTCATAAACAACTCACACGGCTGCCGGCGTGACCTCAGTCAACCCATGACCCCAGAGACAATGACACACCTGTACAAAGACTGTGGCCTTTCTTATATCTGGATCCCCACCCCAGACATGAGTACAGAAGGTCAGTGTCTGTCAATTTTCAATCAATTGTCCAGTCAAAACAGAACTGTCAATTTTGTCCCCGCCCCCAAACTAGACTCGCCATAGACTTCAATACAAAATAACGACAAAAACCAACGTCCGTACACAGCCGACAGGCGTAAATAACTTAATAATTACTCTTATATGTCCACGCTGCCTGCCATAGAGCATGAAAGATCATTTTTTTGTATGCCCGTAATCAACTAGCCCAGGCTACCTGCCATCATCATTATAAATTCATAATATATACATTAAGGTTTTTTACTTTAAAAAACTAAATAAAATCATTCAGGGGCTTACCTGGTGACTCAATAAGGTACAAGTAAATGTCCGGGTAAGACACCTCTGGCCACTGGGTGGGGTTGTTACCCCAATTTGACGCTGGGAGAATAAAGGGACATGTTTTTAAATTGGCCAAATTGAGTTTGTGTTTGTATCTTTCACGCTCTATGGCAGGCAGGGTGGACATATAATTACTTGACATGTTTTATATAAGTGATTTCTAAAGTTATGGCTGTGTACGGACGTTGGTTTTTGCTGTTATTTTGTATTGAAGTCTATGGGGAGTCTAGTTTGTTTTCCCCCAAAAGTGGCCTAACGTGAACCTAATCAGAGACATTCTATGACGCAGCGCCGGTTATGCGTATACACCCTTGAATAACAGACACAAGTGAACCGTATGTAACATGTACTTAGCACACAGAGGATATGCTGTACTGAACTGTAAACTTGATTACTAGAGGTTGTATTGCTGTATATGTTTATTGCAGGTCGCACACGGATGCTCCCCCAGGCGGTGTTCCTACTCTATGGACTGCTGAAGAACGGTCACACAGTGTATGTTCACTGTAATGCGGGAGTGGGCCGTTCTACTGTGGCAGTGTGTGGACTCCTGATGTATGTGTTAGGCTGGGGACTCAGAAAAGTGCAGTACTACCTCGCTGCCAGAAGGGCGGCAGTTTATATTGATGAGGACGCACTGGTAAGAGCAGAAAATGACTTTATCTTGATGTTTGGGCGACTCTGTCCATTTGTTTGCAACCCAGAGACCTGAAACCAGTGCCCTCTACTGGATTGGAGGACACCATTGTTCAATAATGTCAAAGCAATTAACATGTATCAAAATAGATTTTAATCTTGTCACACAGAGCTACTTTGTAAAAAAATTAAATAAATAAATAAATAGTGACATTAAAATAGAAATCTAGAGTTAATTAGAACATCATGGGATATTAAATGTTCTTCTTGGAATGCACGAAATGAAATGAAGTGTGAAATATAGCAAATAATATAAATAACATTGACTACGTTTTTTGGAAATACTCCCTATGTTTGTATGTTATCCTGTTCATGAGTAATTCATTCTGAAAATTAAATTTATTATTAAAACATTCTGTGAGGCCTGCCCAATCGGTCCAACAACAGTTTCCGATAAGTAGGTGAAGGTTTACTACGTGTTACTGTCATTTAATTCCAATTCAACTTTTTATCTGACTCCATTTTATCACAACCTCGAATTTAGATGGTTATGGTCATTTATATAATAGTTTAGCAATGCATTTGATTATTCTATTTTACATATCTTAACCCTCGTTCCCTGAAGGAGAGAACGGAGACGGCATGTCCCGTCGCCACTTCCACTGCGACCCGCCGGGGCAGGCAGCTTATCGGCTCGGCTCCTCAGTCAAACACTGAAGTGCAGTCGCACCGGCTGCTCATCATATACCCGCACTGGGTGGCAGAGCAGCTGTTGCAAATGCTCGTTTAGTTTCACTCGAAGTAGATTGACCTCTGTAGCAAGATTCATATTCGTCGGGTTCGACGTGGTATCTCCGTTCCCTACTTCAGGGAACGAGGGTTACCATATGTAGCTAACCGAGATGGTATGGCATGAGTGTATTGTTGTGTTTATCCTCACCGAATGCCAGTTTCGGCAAGTTATTGTTCATTCATTTTGACATGGTCTTCATTTGAAAAGGCACCTTGAGGCAATTGTTGACCGAACTGCTAATGTGATGGTTATAGTTTGACTATCTGCCCCTTTTCTCCTCTAACATTCCACTTTCATTCATTTATGAATGTAACTCAATATTCGTGTTATATATTTAGCACAGCAATTTCCCTGCCCTTGAAATAAGCTGCCATAATGAAAAGCGCTTTAACCTGACCTTTAAATAAATAGAGACTAGTGTCGCCACACTGAGAGACTTTATGTGGAAAAGGTTTGCTTCAGAAAAGAAAAAAGCGGTTCAGTTGTTTGAGCAGAAGGTAGCCAACCATTAATTAAAGTTCTGGGCTGAGGATTAGTCATTTTTTTTCTGAAGAGACACAATCACTTTATATGATGAACGGATTGAATTTAGGCTTTTATTCACATATAGACATTGATCAGCACAAACGTAATGCGTAACACGAGAATGAACCTCATTGGTTCTTGCAGAAGCTCAAATGTGCTGCGTAACATCAGAATGAACCTGAACATCAGGTATCTTTAAAAAAATGACTAAACAGCTCAATCCATATGGATTAGTTTTACAATCTCTTTATGAACTTTTAGCTGTCAATGGAGGGACAGAAAGCTCTCAGATTTCATATCTTTATTTGACATGAGAGTTAGTAAATAATGATGGCAGATTTTTTTGTGTGTGTGTGTGTGTGAACTAACACTTTAATGCATCCTTAATGAATAAAATAATTTGTTCACAAAAAAAAAAAAAAAAAATCTTACTGACATTTGAATGGTTAGGACCTTTGAATCTTAAACCTTTGAATGGTTTAGTGTGTTTAGATATTTCTACTGGAGAACATAAGATACAGATAAAGAAAATGATTTTTTTCTGTGTAGTCATCCCATGCTCAAATAGAAGAGTCAAGGATGAGTCACCATGAACTATGGGCATTATTTCACACAATAAATCTCATCCTGATCCACGGTTAGCATCTCAATTCCTTGGCGCTCCACCTTTAAATAAATGCAGCCTCCATGCAGCAAAACAAAACCACCTCTAAAATGAATACAGGACTGATAAAGAGCTTTGGTGTTTTGAGGATAAAGTTTTCATCTGTTTCTCTGTGTGAGTGAATTATTGTACAGTCACAGGATCTTTTACAGAGAGATTGAGCTGGTTCAAAAGGTTAATATTATTCATCTTTATTTAAGTTATTCTAATCCAGTCCTTTGTCCTGTGTCTCGCTGATAGAATAAGTCTTTATCTGGACTGGATAACAGAGATAAAGGATGAAATAAAATATCATTGCGGTTTTGCTTAAAAGCAGAATTTTTTGTGGAGGTATTTAGTAAATACAATCTTAAGAAAGCGTGTGTGCAGAAGATGACCTGTTACAGATATTTAGGTGTGTCTTTGATAATTTCACTGTGTGTGTGTCAGTCAGATGTCATGTCATGATCGGAAGTGTAAAATCCAATCTTTTCCAGTTCCTCTCACTCATTTCCCCATTTACAGAGGCGATGCCAGTTCAGGCCTGTTCCATACACTTCCAACACAGAAAAGGCAGATCTGGGTAATTAAGGCCATCACGTAATTAAGGACCGAATTCAATGACTGGACGAACATGTTTTGGTCATAAATTGTACCTTTTTTAAAATTAAGACTAATTACTATCACAACGTCAAGAGAATTTTAACCAGTATAACAAAAAAGTGGGGATTTTTGTCAAGTGTGAGAAAACACTTCCCCGTCATTGAGGGAAATTTCCAGCTTTCCGTGTTTTCACTGTTATACTGTAGAGGGCGCCATTACACATCTTCTGAAAGAGTCCTGAATCTCCTGATTAAAACCTTAGACTGTAAAAAAGATGGACGACGCCCCTTCGCTCCTTTCCATCAACTGAACCCGCCAGTGTCCCGATTAGGGCTGGGTAATAAATATCGATTTCTCGATAATAATCGATTCTCATTTTTACGAACCGATATCGATTCTTAAGTCTCAAGAATCGATTAGTCATCCTGTTTCATTTGAATGAATGGGACATTGTATCGCAGCTGCGCGCATTCAAACAATCGCAATAATCTTTGTCCTTTGTTACTATTGATATGAAACAAAGTCTCAATTTCCAAATTGCGTCCATTTCCTTTAGAAATTCAAAAACATAAATAGCGTTTTGTCGCTGTGGCGTGAGATCGCTCTGGAGAAGCAGCAGCGCTGATCTCTCTTCCGGCTTAATAATACCAGTCACAGCGCAAAATAAACATGAAGGAGCATCTGAAAGTGTGTTAAAGATAGAGTACAACTTATCCAAATCCGCATCATGTCACATTCATTCGCTCAATCAGCATTTCAACAGTGGAAAGACGTCAGTTAAACAGCTTGTAATCAATGTTTTGTCATGTATCGTCATATTTGCCTCAGAAGACCCACATCAACTCGTTAGTCAGATAGAAAAAAATAACTCCAGAGAGGAGCATTTTGCTAAATATATACACTACATATGCATTATAATCTTAAAGTTCTTCAATATTTAATAAATCTGGCAAGTTTTTATGACATTTAAATGATTATATTTCATATAATCTTCTTATTATAAAAATAAATAAAAGTGTAATTTAAGTGATTCATTCATTATTACCTTCATATTTGAATAAATCTGGCAAATTTTTATGACAGCCACCATTTAAATGTTTATATTTCATATAATCTTCTTATTATAAAAATAAATAAAAGTGTAATTTAAACGATAAGAAAAATTGGCATTTATTGTAACTGATATCCAAAATAATCGATATTGAATCGAATCGAATCGTAATCGAATCGAATTGAAAGCTTGTGAATCGAAATCGAATCGAATTGTGAAATTTGTCTCAATACCCAGCCCTAGTCCCGATATGACGCTGACATCTTGAACTTGAGTCTGCGCACTTGCGTGTTTCGGGACCAGTCATGCGCAGTCGTGAGCAGGAAGTAAAGCCGCGAAATCAAGACCGCGCCCTCATTCTCGCTGAATCAAACGCAAGCACACGCCCCGCACTTGCTTCGTTCTTCTCCAATGTCCGCTGATTGCAGAACCTCGTTAAAATAAGGTAAATACAACTACTAACCACATAATCAACATTATTAAAAAAAAAGTCCGCTGGTGCTTCAGTGACTACCTCGCACAGAGAACCTGTCAATCACAGCTGTCAATCATGATGTCAGAGCACCGTTATTTTATCATCACATAACTAACTAAAAACAAACTTATTTTAAAACGGAACACTTGAAATTACATCAACGTGATAGAAACTACAGTAAATGACAGAAACTATCTTTGGAAAAAGGATATGTGAAGTGTAAATTAATTGTTTAGTTGGTCTCGCGTCCCATTGAATAACATGGGAAGAGGGGGGTTATGAGCTATACTAGGTCCGGTCACAGGGGGGCGATCGAGACGTTTTGGCTTCACTTTTTAGGGCTTGTGCGGCTTGCTTGATTAAAACACATGTGAAGAAGACGCAGGAACAATGTAAGCATCATTGCAATCATCAACAGAAACAGATAAAAGATGAACAGAACAGCATATAAATGAAGACGGCCTAATGTTACTGAACGAGACGCGTTACAGCACTGTGAAGCTCTGGGGTGTTGGTAGACTTGATCCACTTCTGTGTTTTGATCATGATTTTATGTTGTTGTTTTTTTTAAAGCAGACGCTCATGTTCTTTTCTTTTGATATATTGGATATATTTATACTACAGATATTCTGGGGGCCATGAAACTTTTGTGAAAATGATTAAAAATGCTGGCGGTGGCTGGCAAAAGAAAAAAGAAAACAAGAAAACACTATAGATCACTAGAGTAATGTGACTCTGTCCCAATTTCTCCAGTAAAACCTCATTTCCTTCGTGCACTCTTCTTTTCTTTTCTCTTTAATGAGGGGTAATTGTTTGTTTCTGGGTTTTGTAAGTTTGTGCACTCATGTCACAGTGCTGTGAGAAGCTGTCAAATAACACAGGTGTCTCTGCATCAAATCAATGCTAGGGTCCGATGTTTTCCACAGCACTGCATTTCATTAGTGCTTACAGAAGACATGTGATAAACGAATACACCTTCATGTTGTTCCCGCTGTTTGGTTTGATACTGGCACATTATTATATTAGCTACACATCTATGAAAGAAGAGAACAGATTCATTTCAGTTGTTTGGTGTTTTCCTCCCTCTGTAAATTCATTCCATGGCAGTGAAATTTCCCATAAATCTTTGAGAGAGTCTATTAGCCCACTAGCCATTGAAGTGGACTGCCATTGATCATAAAGACAACTTCTGGACTCATTTCATTTTCCCCTCATGGTGTATTAACCCTTTTTCTCAGACTGCAGACATATTTTATCCACCCCGGCCATATGTAATTTATTGCAATCACATCAATGATATCCATTTTGAATGCATGCTCTATTCAGTCTTTTATAATACTAAGCAATTTTTAACATGATTTGTGTACCAAACATGGGCTTTATGCACAGCTGCACTACTTCCTGAACTTCAGCCAGCTCCTTGTTTCCTGTCTGCCATTATTGGCCAAATTGATTAATTCAGGTGTGTCTGATTATTGTTGCTGTGACTACTGAGGTCAGGCACACCTGGATTAATCAGTTTGGCCAATAATGGCAGACAGGAAACAAGGAGCTGGCTTAAGTTCAGGAAGTAAAGCCCATTATCAGTCCAATTGGAAATACAGTTGTGTTAAGGTGTCGGCTTATAATGAGCACTGTATTTTTTTAGAAGGAACTGGATTTGCTAATGTTTTACTTTTTGCATATGCGATTGTGAATTGTGTATGTTCTGTTAACTGCACCAAATGCCGGCATGGTGGATTTCGATCTTCAAGCAGAAGGAGCTGGATGCATTATCACTCGAATAATATCACATATCTGGCTTGTGATGCAGCCTGATTCATAATCACACACAGTGTGTGTTCGTTGGCCAGAGGAGCACTGGCCCCCCGACTAAGCCTGGTTTCTCCCATGTTTTTTTCGATGGAGTTTGGGTTCCTCGGCACTGTCACCTCTGGCTTGCTCAGTTGGGGTTTAAAAGAGTTGTCATGTTTAGTAATATTATTGATTTGGCGGCACTTGACACTATTGGATGAGAACAAAACTTGAACTGAATTGAGTTGAATAATGAGACTATTGTCTTCTGCTTATAGCTGAATCAAATTTGTTTTAATAGACGAATTTTGCAACATCGACACCAGTGGTGGAATGTAACGAAGTACAAATACTTTGTTACTTTACTCAAGTACATTTTTCACGTATCTTTACTTTACCTAAGTAGAATAAATAGTGCATACTTTTTACTTTTACTTCGTTACATTTTGCAGCAATTATTATACTTGATCTACTCCACTACATTTCTACAACTTCTGTTACATTTTCATTATATTTTCTGATCAGTTTTTCCCCTGCCAAAACGTAATCTGACCGTCCGTTCGTTGCACGTTTGTCTCACCAGTGACGTTTGGTTGCCATAGATACATCAACTAAATGCGTCTGGCACGTTTATCGTGTGTTTATCGTGCAATTTATGCACGAAAATTAGTTTTTACGTGCATAGGAAACACACCGTGTGTAATATACGTTTGGTTAGGATTATGGCAAGCCAAGAGGTTCAGAATTACACCATAAATTAATCGCGTTTACTGCCAAACGTAGTTATTAACATATGGATAAGCATGGTTTTTTATTGCCTAACTGCAAGCTTGTTTCAGAAATGGTGACAACAATTTTTTTCCATCATTATTGAACATCATTATAGGAGTATTAGGTTGAATTAAACGTTTTATTAATCATTAGAAAATAGTCATTAAGAGAATCAATTGTTATGCCACTACTTTTACTTTTAATACTTAAAGTACATTTAAAATCAGGTACTTTTTACTTGCGTATGGTTGTCATTGTGTTACTTCTACTTTTACTAAAGTAAATATTTATCTGGTTATTTGTACTTTTACTTAAGTCCTGAGATTCAGTACTTCCTCCACCAATGATCGATATTGACTGATTTGAGTCCATAGTGAACTGACTTTGGTGAATCAGGTTAATAACGACACTCTTCTTTAGAGCTGCTTTACACCAGAATTTTTTCTCATATTTAATGAAGTTTGCATCATTGATTCTGTCATTTTCCTCTTTGTCACTGTAAAGGCCCTGTTTAACGATGAAGATTTAGTTCTAAAAGTCACTCTAAGTATAATAAAAATAGCAGTCCAATGACTTGTCATAATGACTATTGACACACAAAAGATTCAATCACTGGCAATATTTCCCAAAATAGCTTAGTTACAAATCTCCAGCCTCAGACGTCATTGTTCTTGTTTAGCTCTGACTCCTGCTGGACCTTCATTGCATGTAATCAGGAGTCTGAAAGTAATTTCCTGTAAGCCCTTAGAGGCTGTTTACAAGACACTGTTTTCAACTAAAAACGTAAAACTTTTTAGGAGTTTTGGCCGTTCGTATAGTGTTTTTACAGCCCAAAATGGGTTTCAAAGTACAAGTTTTTAAAAAACGGTCTCCATGTAAACAACAAAAATGTGAAACTCTGAAGAGGATGGCGGCATGCACATGCGTATTACTTGTTCAGTTTATAGTGTTTCATCACCATCTAATGGCCTAATACAGGGTGTTTAGTCGTATTTGCGGATCTGTTCAATGGTGTCATCTGTACGCGGAAAACTTCAGGCTATATCGTTGTCCCTTAGTTTCCTCTGTTCATTGTTCAGTAAATCTACCTTGAGTTTAGTGCTTTTGTCTGCTTCAATAACATGAATTTTGAATGATCATTTCGGGTCTTTCTTCATCAAATATTGCACTTAATTGTGATTTAAATGTATTAAAATTTACCAGCATATCATGCAATTAATCTGATTGCAAGATTGAATCGATTGATTGAAGTTTATTTCACTATTGAGCAGTTCACTCAATTTATGAGAACATTTTTGATTTAAAACTCTGACTTTAATTATCAGCCATGCGTTTCAAACAGCAGTTTGTTTTGGTGTTATTGTTGTGGTTCATTCACATTCATTTATGCAAAGTTCTGCTTTGTCAATTCAACCACCATTGTGCAAGTCCACACTTATCTCTCTCAGACACACAAACACACACATATTCAACACTCGCGTTGTATTGCTGTGCGTGTGTGTGTGTGAGAGAGAGAGAGAAATTATTTCAATGGCCTTTATCTGATAAAGTCTCTTCATAAGACTTTCTCTCTGTTATCTGTTCATGCTCTATAAAAGTGTGATTTGCCCTTACAAACATTTGCAGTGTAGCTCTCAGTATGAGAGTGTGGCATCAATATGCACTGTGTGTTATTATCCTATGGTGTCAAGTCATTTATATAAGTTATACAATATCTCTAAAGCCAAGAACAATAACTAGCAAACACCGTCCGTAACAAATTATATTGTTCTGATTGTTTTAAGAGCGCACTGCAGTTTTGTCGTCTGCCACTTTAAGATCTTTTAAGCGGGATGGACCATGATTGGATGTCAAGGGTTTTATCATTTGGAAGAGAGAAAAAAAAACGTTCTGAATTCAGATATCCTTTCTCGGTGCCGCTATCATTTATTTAATTTATTTTTTATTTAGTTAGTTATTTGACAGGGACAATGTACATTAATTGACATTACTGTAAATGCACCAGAATTAGCCAAAAGGCTATTTTTCATCTGTTGTCCCTGGACAGATCTTAAAATTGTCTACCTAAAATGAACAACAATAAAAGATTACAATGAACAATACAAATATAAAAAGCCATAAAACAGATATATTTCTTCAATCCTAATAAGTACAGTGTACACATTACAGTTGTTCATTTAGCAAATGTAAATGCAAAATAAAACGCTGCGCTTTTCTAAGCATGTAAAGTGGATAATTATAATGTGCCGGAATACCACAGCAAGTGCTTGGGAGCATTTTATTTTGTGTCACATTTCTTGGTCGAGTTATACTATTCGTGTAACTGTATTTAAATAGAGAAAACGTGGAGGTGTTTTTTGTCGCTTCTCTGCTTGGATCCTAATGAATGAACTGGGCTAGTTAAGTGCTATCAAAGTGTTTCGCTCGCCAGAGTGATTGAGCGCACGCACTGAGACGACAGAAGTATGTATTAACTCGTCTTAGTTAAGGGAATAACATAGTTTAAAGGGGTCATGAACTGGCTTTTTAAATTTTATTATATTGTTGTCTGAGGTCAACTTATGACGTTCGCTTGGTTTTTAAAAAAAGATCAAAATGAATAAGTAATAGGCTATTTTGTACCCAAGTTTTTAGCCTACCTGAACAATGCTGGGTTTTTATGGGCGTCTCGCACTGAAGACTTGGAAGTAAACGCCCACTGCTGTGAGTGGAGAACAGTTTTGCATAATGAATTTAACTCACCCGTTGATGCACTTGGGGGAAATTGTTTTAAAAATGTTATAAAATGGCAATGATTGGCCCATACATGTTCGACCCAGAGTCTGTGTGTTGCACCATTCCTGTCAGATCCAATATAGACGGCACAGCACCGTTCTTTACTCTTAATCGGTCTGCAAATCCAGTCTTGTTGACAAATCAATCCTCAGTGAAATGACGCGAACAGACGGACGATGTTTTACCCTCATCAGCTGGAACATCGTTAAAAATAAAGTTTATCCATGCAGTCCTATTGGAGTCCAGAGGAGCATATGCAGCGACTGTCTTCTTCCACAACCAGGCACTGCACAATATTTTGTACTGCTCGGTAGCTCGATCCGGATTGTCATCACGACTCACGAGGTAGGAATCTATGTTATTTAGCTATGCGTGTAATGCGCGAATCGGTGGCTGGCCATGTTGAAGTAGGCGTTGATCTTCTTCTGCGGCGGTGGTGTTTTATCCTCTTCAGGGCCTGAAGTTAACTTTTTTAGCCACCAGCCACTGTGGCAGGTGGATTTCAAAATCTACCTGCCACGTGACTTTTTACCAGCCAGTTTTTGTTGTTGTTGTTGTTGTTTTGTTGTTTTTTTGCCTCGTAAAGGTGAAAAATATGAATTTCACAATATTGTACTTTAACTTGTAAGAATAGACATTTAAGTGCTGTCAAGTTATTAAGGAAATTAATAAAAGTAATAATAGCTCTTAGAATATACATTTTATTAACTGATTTTCCATATCACAGACAGTCATATACCGACTGTTGCTAATCTGAGTCCACAAAAAAGGAGCAGATGTACTCCTCTTCCTCTACCTCTGCAGCAGCTGCATCTTCCATGAGCTCTGGTCTCCTTGACCGTATGCTGCTGGCATGCCACAGCTCAACTGCTGGGCTAGGGTCAAAGTGTTTGATTGAGGGGGAGGACAGATAGACAAAGAGCAGGTCAGACAGTGTCTCATCCTTGAGACTGGACCGCCAATCAGACTTCACCATCTTCATTACATTAAACCCACGCTCACAGTCTGCTGTTGATGCAGGCATGCATAACACAAGATCCACAAGGTCCAGGAAGTCAGGGCATGTCTCCCTCAGCATCCTGTTAACTTCAGTCCAGGTGATTTTCTGTGGCTTCTTGTAGAGGCAGGACTTGATAATGGTCCACTGGTCTGTAATCAGATCAACATCAACCCTAGAAGAGATCAATATTGCCTTGAAGTGACTTGTGAGCCTGTCCACTTCTGAGTCACCAAAGTCTGAAATTACATAAAAAGATTCTTCTAAAGGATTGTAGTAGAAATGTATGTTGTTTTGACAAATTTTAATATTAAGCAGAAATGTAGTGTTATATCCAAAACATACTAGAAAATTAAACTGCTCTCTGGCATTAGAAATAAAATGTACATTAAGTTATTGCAAGTTGCATTGAGTTGCTTACCGGCACTGTTTTTTGGATCAGGCCATTGTTGGAAGCTCACTATCTTTGTATCGCACAGGATTCCAGACCCCACGTCCCCAAATCTGTTGTCCATGCTTTCGGACAGCTTGTCCAGAAGTTTGTCTTTGCTGGCCATCATGTGGTTGGTGTCACTATGTCTCAGGTTAACAGCCGGCTAGGTGTTGAAATCCATCACCTTACTCAGCATCCCAGGTTTGTAGTCAAAAATTAAGTTTTAGTTTACTTTTTTCAAAAGGATTTTCACATCAAGACTTTACAGTCCTAATCACTACAAAACAACCATGAGTGGTTCAGTGGGTAAAGAGCATTTTGCCTTTTCATTGCATGCATTTAATACATGTGCGTCAAGAGTCATGACAAGAGGAAAGTCACATAATAGGAGGTAAAATTGGACTAGGTCTTAGGAATGGGAAAACCACTTTGTAAGCTGAAGCAAAGATTAATAACACTTTTTAAACTATAAACAGTAACCAATCTATGTACCTGTGTTTGTATTTGAGGATCACAGCCTGGGTAGAGGTCAGGCAACTGTGGACGTCAGCTACTGTTAAACATGACTGCTTCAATTTCACTGACAGATTGCTAAGATGAGTCAACGTATTATGCTGGAAGTTGCTGAACTTAAGTGTATCTCCATCTGTCACCAACTTGTAGAACCCTCGTGCCTTGCTCTGTTGAGCAGCATTTACCCCTTCATCGCCTGGTGATTGCATCTTTAGAACACATGAACAAAATTAATTAGATTGGAAATGGAAGAACTGCATTGCATGTTAAATCAAAATGTTGACTAAGTTAAATAATACAACAATACCAATTAGCTACTACTTACCTGCTCAAGGTGCTGAACAATCCCCTTAAACCCCCTAAGGAAATGGTCCAAGGCCCTCAATAGGTGAGAGACCCTTGTACCTCCTACTCTGGTGGGCATTAGTGGTTTCATCCCTAGCACTGAGAAACTGTCCTTTAATTAGGCTCTGTTAAGTGGGCTCCTGTGATAGAAGGTGAACAGGCCAGTCAAGAGGTCCTCAACTTTCCTACACAGACTGTTGGTCTTCATTACATCTTTAAATGCCAACTCAAGGCGGTGTGCCATACAGTGGACTCCTAAAATGTACGTCTTTTCCCCACGAAGCCTGCTGACAACTCCTGTCTTGGATCCTGTCATTACGGCCACTCCATCTGTCCCACAAGCAACTAGCTTCTCCTTCCATTCCTCGTTGCCACTGACTGTAGACATCTGCATCTGCCTTTTTCAATGCCTGAATCCCCACAAACTGCACCTTAACCTTTCCCGCTCTGCTCATTCTGGTGTAGACCAACTCTTCTTCCATTACACTGCTTTCTGTGGATCCATCTGCCATTATGGAGATGTACTTGGTAGCAGATATCTCCTCCTTTACCTTCCTCCTTTCAACCTCTGCTATGTAATGCATGACGACTTGGGCCTGGTTTGCATTTCTGTACGTCTTCCCTACAGCTAACCCTTTCTGTTCATCCACCCTACAGACACAATGACAATTCACAGTTAGCTTGATAACACATGCATGCCAGCGGATGCACTTGTACACACAGACAGACACACAGACACACACACATCTAGTCCACTATCTTTGTGGAAACTCTCCATAGGCATAATGATTTTTTATACTGCACAAACTGTATATTCTATCCCTTTACACTAAGCCTACCCCTAAACCTACCCATCCCAAATAAATTTTATTTATTTATGCATTTTTTTAATTTTCAAAAAACATCACGTAGTATGATTTATAACAAAACATGTCCCCACAAGGACAAGGATTTCAGATTTTGCTATCTTTGTGGAGATTTTGTCCCCATAATGTAGGGTTTGCCAGACGTGCGTGATGTGCTGTGTTGATGGCAGATTTAGACAGGTCCTGGCACTGGCAGCTTTTAGTTACAGCTTTCAGGAACCGTTAAGCAGAACTAAATAAATATTATTATTACAGGTAAAGTTACCCGGACATTAATCGGACATTTTCTAACCGGTTCCTAACTCCCAACATGCACACCCACACACATCGGTGCAGCTGTCTGTCATTGTACTGCAGCCTACGTCAGCGTTAGGCTACATTATCTCATCCCATCTCACCAACAGTTTAATACTTACTCGCACATCCAAACGTAGTCAGAGAAGGTCTCATCTTTTTTCCAATCGCATGGACGTTGCAATGTTACCCGCCAATTACAAAATTCACCCGCATTTGGTGTGTGGTCGGGTGTTAATTTCAGGACCTGATCCTCTTTGACGTCATAGTTCCCCCCTTCGAAAAATGAGTCGTTTGCTGAGCCTGGTGTCAATAAAAGCTTTTATTGGACTAACAAGGACTTTTTCAGTTCTGAAACTTACAGGATATTCTTATAATATGATGACCTCTTAGATGTCAAAAGCTCAATGAAAATTTGATTTCTCACTTCATCACCTCTTTAATATAAAAAAAAAAAAAAAAACGGTGGAGTATCCATTTAAGTAAATGCACATTGTTCTTAAAGGGGAAATGAAGCAGTGAATCAAGTTTACATGATTTACAAGATGGATTTCCAATATAATCAACAATTATATAAGAAACATTACAAATGTAAACATTTAGAAGAAAAAAAGAAAAAACTTTGCATCTTTCGCCGCCAGGGCGCCGCCATTGTGCAGTTGACGTCACAGGGTTGCTTGGCTCAAGTTTAACAGGCTCTGAGCATTGAAAATCGCGACATTAACCTGTGTTTACACCAGTGTTTTGACCGCAAACGACTAATGTTAGGTACAGTCATTAGACAAAAAGACGACGTCTCATGTTATATGTTGACAAACTGCACATTGTTCGCGATGTCTGCCGTCATATTCCCGTCTGATGCATATGCATTTAGTGGAGAATTACTGTATACTGTACATGTACACTGTGGATGTTTTTACATCCAGTCCACGCACGGTGGAGGTATGACATATCTGCCGCTTATCTCAGTGGGAGAGAGCGTAATTATCTGTAACTCTAAATACAATTTTATAGGAATGAGTCTGACTCCCTTCTCAAACCTCTAGAAGTGATAAGAAAAAACACTAGCGTTCACTTTCAATTATATAATTTTGAATGACAGACAGAGAGAGATAGATACACTCTAAAAATGCTGGGTTGTGTTAAAGGGTTAGTTCACCCAAAAATGAAAATTAAGTCATTAATTACTCACCCCCATGCTGTACCAACCCCGTAAGACCTTCGTTCATCTTCGGAACACAAATAAAGATATTTTTGATTAAATTTGAGAGCTGTATAACTACCACATTGGCTGCCTAAGGGACTGGCTCTTGACGGCCCAGAAAGTCAATGAAGAAAATGTTTAGATATCCCAAGTGACTACCGTGGCTCAACTATATGTTTATCAAGCGACGAGAATACTTTTTGTGCGAAAAAACAAACAAAAATAACGAGTTTATTCGACTATTTCTTTTCTTCCTTGTAGGCCAGAACGAGACTTCCTTATAGATTTCCACGACGCATGCGCGAGATTTGCGATCTGCTCACACCAGCTTCACTACTTCAGATCGCAATTCTCGCGCATGCGTCGTGGAAATCTAAGGAAGTCTCGTTCTGGCCTACAAGGAAGAAAAGAAATAGTCGAATAAACTCGTTATTTTTGTTTGTTTTTTCGCACAAAAAGTATTCGCGTCGCTTGATAAACATATAGTTGAGCCACGGTAGTCACTTGGGATATTTAAAAACATTTTCTTCATTGACTTTCTGGGCCGTCAAGAGGCAGTCCCTTAGGAGCCAATGTGGTAGTTATACAGCTCTCAAATTTAATCAAAAATATCTTCATTTGTGTTCCGAAGACGAACGAAGGTCTTACGGGGTTGGTACAGCATGGGGGTGAGTAATTAATGACTTAATTTTCATTTTTGGGTGAACTAACCCTTTAACATAATTTTGGGCAAAATATGGACAAACCCTGCCATTGGATTACAATTTTAAATTACATTTTTAACCCAATGGCTGGGTTTGTCCATATTTTACCCAAAATTGGGTTAAAACAACCCAGCATTTTTTAGAGTATAGATAGACAGACAGACAGACAGACATATAGAGAGACAGACAGACAGACAGACAGACAGACAGATAGATAGATAGATAGATAGATAGACAGACAGACAGACAGACAGACAGACAGACAGATAATTTTTTTATTCAATTCAAGTTGTCACGAAAAATACGTATTTAAAGCAGTTTTTCTCTTGTAGATTATGGCGAGGTAAGGGCAGACTGCTGAGAAATGCTGAGCTAATTGTTCTTTAGCTGATTGCTTATTGAAAACAAATTAAAAGCCATCTGTGTTTCATTGTAAGTAAATAACTGGTGGATGTAATGTAGTTAATTAATCATTGTGCTATACATATAAAAAATGGAAGTGTATTTCTGAAGAAGATAACATTAGGTTTTGTCTGGGAACATTGTGTTCAGATAACATTGTGAAGGAAAAAAAAATCACAATAATGAAATTAAAAGCTATTTATTTTCCAAGAACTCATAAACCAAGCTTCACAGTGAACAAAACTGCAACCCAAATTTACCCCCCCCCCCCTTTCCTCCCAATTTTAATCAAACTAAGAGCTTTGATTTAAACTGAAGCGGTATTAATCAAAGCGAGCCACTCCAAAAACATTCGGCTGAATTAGTGCCGTGTATTTGAAGCTTGAACAGCCTGCTTCATCAAAGCATATTTACAACAAAATAAATACAAGTGCCTGAATGTACCACAGGCCTGTCATTTAAAACATTATTGCTATCAACAGATATTTTCCAGCCAACCCCGCTAAACAATTAAGAGGAGGATTTATTAAAACACTGTCATCGTTGTTGAATCTTGAGAAAGAAAGAAAGAAAGAAAGAAAGAAAGAAAGAAAGAAAGAAAGAAAGAATTGAGTCAAAGCATTTTGGGAAAAACTCTAATTATTTAGTACAAATAATTAATCTTTCTCTGTAACAAGCATGCAATTATAGTGTTATAACTTGATAATAACATGCCTATGTCTGTTTCTCTAACATGATTTTGCACGGCAAATCTAGTTAAGTTGCCGGTATGTGCAGATGGTTAAAGATGGGAGGTCTGTTCAGATATCTGACTCATCAATGCACTGCGATGATGAAGATGTTTCACTCTATCGGCTGATACAGTTTTTTACGATTGCTATGACAGATTTTTCAATAGTTTTAACAATTTTCCAAAACTCTTAACACAGTTAGCACTACATCGTTCTGCGTAGGCTAATAACACATTTATTGTCGCTTTAACACAAAATGCATACAATTAGCACAAATTTAAAATGCTTAAACTTATTTTACACACAAGCTCAAACAATACCAAAACAATGGATTTTTACTGCCAAATTTACCAATGCTTTAACACTGTATGTCAGAACAGATAACACCATGTTATAAACCTAACCATACAGGCTAAAGACAGGGTAAACCGCTCTTTATATTGTGAATTGAAACACAAATATATTCCCTGTATTTTATTCTATTGTTACTGAAAATAGATAATTGAAGTATGCAAATATAGAAATCACAGCTGATTCCCATCTAGGAAACACACTCAGGTGTTGAGGTTCATTCATTTGCATGACAATATGGTATAAAGTTAAAGAGGACCTTTTGGGCTGATCTTTTGTGGAAAGGAAACAATATAGAGCAACAAAAGAAAGAAAGAAAAATGTTTGCCCTAGGTAGAGGAAGATGTGTACCAGGACAAGGAGAGGAGTGGGACAAGGAGTGGGACAAGGACAAGGGGGGGAGTGGGACAAGGGCAAGGGGGGAGTGGGACAGGGACAAGGGCAAGGGGGGGAGTGGGACAAGGGCAAGAACAAGGGAGAGGAGTGGGACAAGGGCAAG